>NC_136072.1:1179586997-1180141997 GCF_964261635.1 Lissotriton helveticus | reverse complement strand
CTAATCGCAAATAAGGAATAACTCCCATTCATTCCTATGGGCCTTTAGGCCCATAGGAATGAATGGGAAGTTATTCCTTATTTGCGATTAGCAATTTGCTAATCACAAATAAGGAAGATGTAGGAATCGCAATATTTTTTGCACTTCCTACATGAATCCCGTTTTGCAAGTCCTTAATAGCGATTCCTTATGAATCGCTATTAAGGACTCGCAAAACTGGATAATGATGAATCTAGCTGAAAATTCCCTCTCACTTTTCTTTGAATAGCATTTTAATTTATGGCTGTGCAAGTGTTTGGCAGTGTTTACACACTGATGAGGACTGTTCGCCTTTCAGTTTGGTTGTATCAGTTGTTATAGATTTAAACCAAAAACAGGATAACCAACACATGATGTAAATAGTCTCAATAAATATTAATAGTGTTTCACAATTTTCACCTATGCACTTTCTGAAGGGAAAGCAAAACTGAAGCAGCAACCTGTAAAATGAAAAGAGCCACTGTAACAAAATAGGTGTGTGACTTTGATGTGCTATGTGTACTTCTTTGTTGCACTGAAAGTGCACTTTAAATGCAATGTGAAAATATCTGTATGCAGTGAGCTGAATGAAGGATGCCCGGCATGCAAACTCATTAAGTAAATCTGTAAAGCGCTATGTCCACCTCAAGGCCTCTTCGCACTAAGGTATAGACTGATGAAGAAAGATGGATGTAGAAGGGAAAAAAGGAAAGACTTAAGACTTTTTCAAAAACCAAGAAGGGAGGAGGAAGCCTGATCCATTGGCTGGATTCAAGGTTAGAGCCACGGGTCCATGTTACCTTCTGTGAACTTTTCATGTCTTGCCAATTGTATTTATAGTCTCTGCTAAGGTGTAAAACTTCCTCAGAAGATACCTTAATTTTCTATACTAAGGTGTAGAGCTTCATCGTGTCTATTCAGGGAAAACCGGCTATATAAACGGGAAACATCCTTTACCACGCAACTTTTACCACGCAGTGCTTTTACAACGCAGGTTTTACAACGAAAACAATTACAACGCATTGCACTGGGGGGCGCTCTAGGATAGGGAATAGTTTTAATTTACTATCCAACACCTTCCCTACTATCCACGGGGACTGGAGTTGGAATAGTAAATTAAACTATTCACTATCCAGCACCCCCCAAAGCAATGCGTTGTAAAGGCTTGCGTTGTAACAACGTACATCCCTATAAACGTATACTTCGAGTGCTCCGATGTCTTTATGCGCAGCTTTGTACTGTGGAGAACCTCACAGATACACCAATTTAACCCATGTGGTTTGCTGGTGCGCTTTGTATTGATTTGCCAGATTAAGACGAGTGATTGAATTAGTATTGGGCGGAACTCACATAGTTTTAATCAGTGGAATTCCGCAGAGTTCCATAAAACCTCAGTTAGTTCTGCGAAGTTCCGCCCACCCTCAGACCAGAGCCATCAGTGTACAAAGGGAACACGGGGAACCTAACCCCCTGAGCTCTGAAAGTCACCGTAGAGGGTGCATAGAGAATAGGAAAAGGCTGAACATGGGTATCGAGTCATCAAGGCAGGATGATAATACCATATTAAACCTCCCTCCAGAGTGTACCCCCTATACGATGGTCCTGACAGGGGTTCAACTTTAACATGTGTGTTCTGTGTTCACAGGACCCACTCCTTCCTTGCACTCCTTTTATTTTTCATAAATTTACTCCAAACATGTAGATAACTGTTCGTAGAATTTATTCAAGCATGATTATGTAGCGAGTTCAAATTTCATCAAAATTATATCACATTCATTGTAGTTTGCATGATTGTGTCTGATCCCAATGCATTTCAAGCATCATGCTCTTCTTCAGGGGATTAATTAGTCTGAAATTATAATATACAAAGTAAATACTGAGGTCTGTTTTTATCCACACATCCTAAAATTACGTTTTGGTACATTTTGCCTTCATTGTACAATTATTTAAAGTGTACGTTCTTCATAGGTCATACCTTTTTACTGCACCTTATAACCCACAGTCACCTATTTGTTTGTGTCACATCAACTCAGAGTTATTCTCGAAATATTCTGCCCTTATAAACCACTAATTTTGGTGATCGGAAAAAACTGTGCAATCATTGCACCTTATACCCCAAAACCATGTTCTGTTTACTCACGAACCTTCGTGATTATTCATGACTTCTCACGCTGTGAACCAAATAACAATGGGCCGTCAGTTTCACCATGTTTCTACATGTTAGCATAACGCATCACAAACGTTCCATTTTCTAAAGTGTGCTCTTACCCGATGTGTCTGACTGCTCCTCTCCCCTCGCTACTCTGGCGTGTGTCGCTCTACCCCTACCTCCGTGTGCGACTCTATGTCCTAGTTCCGATCACATGACCGCGTTCGCGATCGTGTTTACAATAAAGTTAGGAAGGAGTTCAAACGAACATCCTCTTACCCGGGCATGTTTTGCGAAAATGTGTAAGCAACTTGTGACTTATATACCGATTAAAGGCCATTCCTACAGCAGAAGACTTCTCTCCTTAATAACTGATTGTTATTGTCTCTTCCCGGGATCATTTTCACTATCTCCAATATGCAGAATTTCAGCTGGCTCACGTTGTGGTTAGCTTGGTTGATTTTTTGTGTACCACCCAGCCAAAAGGTCTTAATGAAAGGATGGACTTGAATTGCTTCCTATAATCGAATTAAAGACTTTGGGATCCGTATATTTTTGATATGTACATAATTTTTGATATGTAAACTTTGAATGTCACCACATGTAAGTGTACAATGTTAATTTATACATAGTATCGCGACTGCTGTAGGAATGGCCTTTAATCGGTATATAAGTCACAAGTTGCTTACACATTTTCGCAAAACATGCCCGGGTAAGAGGATGTTCGTTTGAACTCCTTCCTAACTTTATTGTAAACACGATCGCGAACGCGGTCACGTGATCGGAACTAGGACATAGAGTCGCACACGGAGGTAGGGGTAGAGCGACGCACGCCAGAGTAGCGAGGGGAGAGGAGCAGTCAGACACATCGGGTAAGAGCACACTTTAGAAAATGGAACGTTTGTGATGCGTTATGCTAACATGTAGAAACATGGTGAAACTGACGGCCCATTGTTATTTGGTTCACAGCGTGAGAAGTCATGAATAATCACGAAGGTTCGTGAGTAAACAGAACATGGTTTTGGGGTATAAGGTGCAATGATTGCACAGTTTTTTCCGATCACCAAAATTAGTGGTTTATAAGGGCAGAATATTTCGAGAATAACTCTGAGTTGATGTGACACAAACAAATAGGTGACTGTGGGTTATAAGGTGCAGTAAAAAGGTATGACCTATGAAGAACGTACACTTTAAATAATTGTACAATGAAGGCAAAATGTACCAAAACGTAATTTTAGGATGTGTGGATGAAAACAGACCTCAGTATTTACTTTGTATATTATAATTTCAGACTAATTAATCCCCTGAAGAAGAGCATGATGCTTGAAATGCATTGGGATCAGACACAATCATGCAAACTACAATGAATGTGATATAATTTTGATGAAATTTGAACTCGCTACATAATCATGCTTGAATAAATTCTACGAACAGTTATCTACATGTTTGGAGTAAATTTATGAAAAATAAAAGGAGTGCAAGGAAGGAGTGGGTCCTGTGAACACAGAACACACATGTTAAAGTTGTATATACATACCCTAACTGCTCAGTAGGGTACCGACCTATGCACCGACGACACAACAAATAACTTGGACGACATATAAAAACTATTGAACATTTGAGTGCAATACCAAACCCGTCATACCTGACAGGGGTTCCACATGCTCCACCAGGCCATCGCGAAAGCTGTCAGAGCCGTTTTAATAAATCTGCAAAATACAGTCCCAGGTAAACTGGTGCAAGCACTTAATAATGGCAGGAAGGGCAAGCTGGCTGGGGAAAACACAAAACAACAAAGAAGGTGATTGTGTGGTCCTGAATTTTAACGACAAGAGGTGGGTGGACTTTGCCTTATGTCATCTTAGAGACTCCCCTCTGGAGCAGATACAGGCTCGCCCATTGAGCTTCTTTTACCCTCCCCTTCAACAAGGTATTATGCCTCACCTGCGTCCTCAGATTAGAAACCTCCTCCCTCAGTCTTGCTTCCATCCCAATCGCTTTGAGGCATTGTCTGGTCGAACAGAAATTGATTGACTACCCTTGGACCCACAAAGCTCAAGCAAGATGTTAATGACAGGTGGGTTTATCAGGGAAATTCATCATTCAGTGGATAGAATAGAAGGGAATCTATTGAGGACAAATTACTTGGCCTACACACACATAATCCACCTGAAACTTCTATTAGCAACGAGGAGTTGGAGACTGGGGATGATTCCTCTAGCCCCTCTATCTTACATAACTTAGGAACGTGGGGATCTGGCTCGAACTCCGCTATTGTTAGCCACAGTGAGGATCCAGATTAAAGGTTGCACAAAACTCATCCCTTTAGAATTCTCCCCTGGAACATTGCAGGCATCCGCTCAAAATTAGATGATGAAATGTGGTTAAAGTACGTAAACGTTTTTGATATTATTTGTACTCAGGAAACATGGTCCAGGGAGAACATTGAACTAGTTGGTTATTGTTCCCTCAATGTTCATGCAATCGCCTCACCAGCAGGGAGAGCGAAAGGAGGACTGGCAACAATGATCTCCCTTAAATACGGGTCTATCAAAGCAAAGTCTGTTATAGACTCACCCTGGTATCAATTGATTTTGATTTTTAACTTGTTTCAGGTCAAAACCCTTTTAATTAATTACTACTATGATTTTTTTTTATTCAAATAGTTGCGATATTATTGTAAATCTTAAGGAGGAAATTGACAAGATCGCTGGGAAGTGGCAGCCCTTGGGTATATACTGAGTGGGGGACTTCAATTACTCTCTATGCCGGCATAGCTCAGATATAGTCTGTGGGTTAACAGACACTGAGGATCAACCACTGACGCACTTTATACACACGTCTCAGGGAGACGCCTTAAATTATATTATTATTGTGAATGATTTGCTCTTTGTCAACACTTTGGTCAGTAACACTGCCATCCAATATCCTACCTTTATGGGCAGAGGAAGGGAAAGTGTGATTGACTTTATGCTAATATCCAGAAAATTTGCCTCCCTGGTGGATAGCTTTGAAGTGGAGCCTAACAACGCAGGCGACCATAACCCTCTTACAGCCTCTCTGCTAGTAATTGCCCAGGAGGCGGATGGTGATGGTCGCCTCCTCCAGTACAATCCAAATCAAGGGGTAATAATGAAATGGAACAAGATAAACCCCCCCCAATTTGAGGAGAGAATTGTCAAAGCAAATTTAAGCTCCATTTTGAAATGCCTAGATCAGGATCTCTCCCCCCGCACCCGGAAATGGTTAAACAGGGATTCCAGGGAATTTTCAGGGAAGGGTCCCAAAACCTGACAAACCCAAAAGTAATAAGGGAAACTAGGGGGACTAACTGGTTCAACGCCAAATATACAAGGGCCCAAAAGGATTTAAATAAGGCACTACACACAAGCCCCCGTGATAAAACCTTCATCAAGTGCGCAAGGCAGGGTTACAAGAGCATTGTTGATCAGAGGAAGCAAGATCTGAGAAAAATGGCCTGAGCGGACCTAGAGGGAGCGAGCGCACTCAAAGACTCTAGGAGATTTTGGGAGGTAATAAACCACTCTTTATTCTCAAAGGATTCAAGAGGAATGGACTTGCTAATACCATGGAAAGTGAGGGAAGCACACTGTTTTAATATATTCAGCCCGAAGGGTACCACTAGCCAGGATATGTCAAGATGTCTTATCAATTCCAGTTACTGCACATCATTTAAGCTCTTCCCTATCAGTGAGCAAGGTTGAGGAAGCCTTCCGGAAAGGTATACAACTTAAAGCTGCAGGGCTTGATGGGGTACCCCTAGATTTATTCAAAAGCAATACCCAACTTTAGGCACCCCTCCTGACAAATGTTTTTAGAGCAGGAATAACTGGACCCATCCCAACATCATGGAAAGAGGCCATAGTGGTCCCTGTGTATATAAAAAGGGAAATAGGGCAGATCTGGCCTGTTATAGGCCGATTTCCTTAATTGACGCTACGGTCAAGGTGTTGGGGAGGGTCATTTTAGCAGGACGTGAGACTTGGGCAGGTTCCAATGGGCTAATATCCCAAACTCAGTATGGCTTTAGAAGAGGCATGGGGACAAACAAACAGTGCCTCAACCTGGCCCTGATCATGAAAGCAAGGAAGGGGTCAATCCACCTTGCCTTCCTGGACTTCTCCAGCGCTTTCGACACGGTTAACAGGGGAAAATTGTGGTTCATGATGGGAGAAATGGGTTCCAAGGAAGCCCTCATTACTGTCCTGCGTTGTCTGCATGCGGCCACTAGGGTAGCCATACGATTTGGCTCGGGGGGAGAGAGGACCGGACCCATCGTTTCTACAGAGGGAGTTCGACAGGGGTGTATATTGGCCCCTTTTCTCTTCCTCGTGTACACAAATAGCCTAGAATCAGTCCTAATAGACCAGGAATTAGACTTTCCCAAAAGTTGGAGGTAAATCGATCCTGTTGTTGTCATATGCGGACAACACGGTTTTAATGGTTTTAACTGCAAACAGCCTACAGAAGTCCTTGAATGTTTTTTATTGATTTTATGTTAGCTTTGGACCTAGACGTAATTTTCACTAAATTCTACATCATGGTCTGTGGCCCAAGCCAAACTAAAACTAGGAAGTGTACTGTAAAGGGCAAGATAATTGACAAGGTCCCTAATTTTACTTACCTGAGGAATGTTTTTAACAATAAACTGAACTGGGTCCCTCTTATTACATCCAGGGTGCTAAACACTAATCGCGCAGTGGAAGGCCTTTTTCGCTTTGCATGTAAGTTAGGCCACAAGCCAGTAGCGGCATTGATCACTTTATATGACTCAAAATGCTTGTCCATCGCTACCTACAGGCCGGAGTATGGGGAGATCACAAAAGCACTCAAATGCAAATACTAGAAAAAATGGGGCATATTATAAAGCACGGAGTTAAGATTATCACCGCTTTAGCGGCAGAAAACTGCTGCTAAAGCGGCAATAATGGGCTTGATAATATGCCCTTGAGAATTCCAATAAGAGCCCATGTTGACACCAAAACATGGGCTTCTATTGGAATTCTCAAGGGCATATTATTAAGCCCATTATCTCCACTTTATAGCAGCAATAATTTTAACGCTGTTTCTTGGTAATATGCCCCTAAGTTTTTTTAAAGTTTGTTGATGATCCCAAAGAGTGCCTCCACAGCTTACTGTCATTCTGAGATAGGGATTGATTTTATTGCTGATCAGATTAATATTGCCCCACTGATTCTTTGGGCCAAAGTCTGTTGGTCAGAAGACTTAAAGCTCACAAGGGAAATTGTCAAGGATTGTATATTGCTTGAAAATGCCGAGGCCATCCCATGGCTGTGCTATGTGAAAAGAAAGTTTAATGAAAAGGCCTAAGGCATTATTATGATAATCCTGCCAGCATCGATACTAATATGAAACTTATCATAAAAGAAGCATATTTTGTTGAGCTTGGTAATCGCCGGCAGCAACCAGGGCTGCATCCTCACTTAGCTCGGCCCCTTTTACAACAACAATTTTACTTGTCCTTTACCATGAACGCGCAGATTTTTATTGACTAGGTTTCGGCTCTGCACATTGCACTTTTTAGTGGCCTTTCTCAAGCAGGCTGGGTGGTACAATAACCTTACTCCCAGCCCCTGTGACAGTTCAGCACATCAAAGCACCTTGCACTTTATTCTTTTCTGCGCACTTTACAAAGAGCCAAGGACAAGGTTCCTTATTCCACTCTTAGGAGAAACTCGCCCCGTAATCACCAGGAGGGTTTAAATCTCCTACGCTCTTGGTTCACTGAAGTTATTTGCACTGCAGTATTACATTTTATTAGAATTGCACTTTTAATAAGGAAATGGTATGAAATGTAAATGAAATGGGCGCTCCTCCTTTTAGAAATTTGAATTTTACATGTATTTTTTAAATAGTTGAGTTTTTGAGTCAGGGGACATATTATTGTACACATTTAACATGTAAATGTTTACTCATTGTGTATGTATGTTACACTTTTATGGTCCTTTTTTAACCGAATAAAGTTATTCTTGACCTTGACATTTGGGGAGGGTCCGACAGATTCCTGTGCATTGCAGAATGACGGATTCAAGTGCTCAGTGCGCATGACAGATTGGCCGGCTGTCTACAGACGGTCAATCTGTCATGCACACTTCAGAGCCTGCAATCCCAGTGCTGTAAACCAGCCGAGAGATTGCACGCACAGGCCCCAGCCTCAAAATAAGCGCTGGGTTAGCCTGACCCAACCACTCCTGAAGCTGCAAACAGCATGAGAGCAGCTCCAGGATTGGTTGAATTCGAATACAGGAAGTAAACCATCTTCCTTTCCTGTCATTATCGTTGGGAGAGGAAAAGGCAACATATCTGTGAATTTTACAGCATGACGCGCTTCACCAATTTTTAAAGTTGCTGGCCGCCCAGCTCTTTACACATGTAAGCGGTCTTCCTTAATTCTTGTACCGTGGCAAGGCCAAAGGATATCACTGATCCGCAGAGTGCCTGGGCCCTTTAGCCTCTGCCTCAGACTTCATCCCAGCAGTTAAAAAATATATCCTTGCCACACTGACATTCAAGACATCTGGCCAGATGTATCAAAGGGTTTCACCCATTCTGTGTCAATGGAAAAATGTGTTCATACATATGGCCCGATGCTAGTGTTGTGCTTGAGACTTCCCGCGTGTCGAGAAGTGGAAGAAATCAAGCTTCGTTCTCGAAGAGCAGCGGGTACTACTCTGGGAAGCCTCAGGCTGCACAGAGGTAGGCGTGCATTAGTGCTAGCTGCATGCGGCAGAAAGATATCATATTGACTCACACAGAAGGCTCGAGAGAATGCCGTGCCTGCCGGAAACTGCACATTCTGACAGGCTCAAAATAAAAGCATCCGCCACGTACAGTGAAGAACATTGCATGTTTACAACGAAGGGATTGCAGTCGGTTTGAAATCACTCAATAATATGATTATGTTTTGTGGCGTCACAATGATTGTTTTATTTATTTATTTATTTATTTATTTATTGCATTTTTATAAAGCGCAGACTTTACCCGAAGGTGTCAGAGCGCTGTGCAATAGAACCAGTTACGTTACATGTGAGAACTGTTACAAAAATGGAACAAACAAAAATAGCAGGCCACAGAGTCAAAACAACGCAGGCAAAAGGAAAACCATATCAAACACAGCAAGCACAGAATGTACAAACAAAAATATAAATATATATGACACATTTACCCTGACTAAAAAACTTCCTGGCAAAAAATAGCAGGCCATTTTCAGTAGAAATATATGTAAAAGCACATACAGAATACAAAATGTCAGATAAAATACATATTCAATAAATTCAGATAAAAATGAAGCATAAAATATAACGCAGACTTAACAACTCTACTGATTGTGAAAACACAGCTAATACAGTGCATATTACAGGGTATTATTGACTCAAGTCTCGTGAAGTACTTAATCAATGCTGGGCCTCAACCTTACAGCAATTACAAAAAATAAGTACATTAAAATATCCCTTGATAACATTTATAAAAAACATAAGAGCCGCTCTGACTTGAGAAAAGATTTCCTTTTTCAAAATAGGAACAATATATGCCTTCCGGGGCATTTCGTAAACACAACAAAACATTGTGAAATGCCAGGTATCCTGCGGGGACCTATTGTCACAGCCACATGTTGTAAGTTTGTGGCCCCTGCTACTGCCCTGAGGATAAGCTAACAAGAAGGGCAGTAAATCAAACCAGAACCTGGTAAGCAAAAAATGATCATGCCTACTTTTATCAAGAAGGTCTGGCTCTGTAGATAACATGGTCTTTAACATAAAATGTCATTGTGCACAGGGCTTTGCTAATGCAAGCCCTTCTCTATCCACGAGCCTCTGTCTAAAATAGTGGGGCATATTAGCAAGCGGCAGCGGTAATTATCACTGACCGCTGCTAGCGTGAGGAAATCTTTCGCCCGCTATTGCTGGCGATGATCTCCATGTTAGCTTTGTATTAAGAACGCTTAATGCCATTGAGATAAAAATCCCAGCGATAGCGGGGATTATCGCCGTTTTCAATCGAATATCGCCGGTCTTCCAGCGATATTCCATTGAAAATGGCGATAACCTTGCTGATAGGGCAGGGCAATCTTAGCCATGTAATCCACCTCCCATTGGATTACATGGCTAAGTCAGGTCACAAGCAGGCGTTAGGAAAGTAGCGTTAAGTGTGGTTAGTGCTACTTTTCCTAACGCTCTGCTTGTGAGCGTGCAGCTTGACAATAGGAGAAATTTCGCTTAGCGACATTTCTCCCATTATTTTGCCCTGGAGCGCCCACTTTGCATCTCATTAGAGATGCAAAGCTGGGTGTTGTTGACAAGGGTGCAAAATCAGCAAAACACGCGATAGCGTGTCTTTGCTAATAAGGTGATGAAATTATCGCCGCTTTTCGGACAAAAACGGCAACAAAAGAAGCAGCAACTTCATATCGCCCGCCTTGCTAAGTGTTCCCAGTGTTCTTTCACCCATTTAGAATCCGCTTTGCATATCCCCTCTGGCCTGCTGAACATGTCTCCCCTCCCCTGGTTCTGGAGGGAGGCCCTGATGTACTTGAGCCAAGGAATGTGTAGTGCATGATCATGAGCTAAGCAATCTTTTAAAATCTCCTAGCTTAGTTTGATGTAAGACCTTATCCAAATTTTCAACCAAAGAGCGAGAGGATGGAAGGCTGTGGTGTTCGACAAGCAGCCTACTCCTAATTCCTCACGTACTGAAAACATGGGGGTGCTTTGTGGAACACACTGGAGCCACCTCAAAAACCTAGTTCCACTGTCTGCAGCTAAACCTGGTTAACGTATCCCCAAATATTACATTTGACACTGTAAACTGGAGGAGGGCACCCTTGGTCTACTGCCCAGTCTTGAAGTAAAACTGAAAACTGCATCATTTGCATGTGTAAAATCCCCCCTTTTTTTGTTAATTATGGGATGCCAACTTAATGCCGAATCAAACAACATACCCCGGTTAGAGAACATCGTGGTCTTGGGAAGGGTACAAGATCCGAGATTGAACTTTGTTGATTTGGTGGAGCCTGGGCCAACGACCATCACAAAAGTTTTCTTTCATTGACCGATAACGCCAGCTCCGTCATAAAATTAGCAAAGGAGTTCAGCAGAGCCTGCGAGCACTGGGCGGTTTTGGCCATAAGAACCTCGTCATCTGTGCAAAGTAATACTGTTAGGCTACATGACCCCACTTGTGGACAACCGGCTTTTATAAAAACCAAGGTCTTCTATAGGTTGTTAATATATAGATTAAATGGGAAAGGGGCCGAAATGTAACCCTGTTGTACTCTTATTTTAATACTAAAGTGACATGAATACTGTAAGTTTTTAGAGAATCCAAATGAAACCTTGGTATCTTTTTGAAGGTCTCTTAGGAACAAAACAATGTCCTGGTGCACCCCCATATTCAGCAAAAACTGCGAAAGTTGTGACCAATTGATACAATCAAATGAGGCTGAGAGGTCCATGAGTCGTAAACATATCAAGCTGGGGCGACTGTGTATTCACCTAAGACCAGGTACAGATTCAAACAATGGTCTACGGTTGACCTACCTGCAGGAAATCGTACTGAACTTCGGATAGCACTTTGTTTTCCTCAGCTCATGCAGAAAGTCTTTCCAGAAGAATACACCCCTTGACCTTTACTGTTGAGTCAAGTGGGAGAGAAGCCTATACCTGTGAGGGCTATCTCTATGCCCCTTTTTAAATATGCAAAAAGAACAGTTGATGGACAGAATGCAGAACAATGTCATACATTCATCCAAGTACAGAGATCTGGGCCTAAATCCATCGTTTTTTTGCTCACCATGCCATTCCAGTTTGAACTTGGCCATATGCAAATCAGTCTTGACCCTGTGCCTCATGGGAACAGTCCAGCCCGAACTGTCAAGCCAGGTCCTGGCAGTTCGGGAAGGACTGTTCCCATGAGGCACAGGGTCAGACTGATTTGCATATGGCCATGTCTTAACTGGGGTGACTTGGTGAGCAAAAGAATGATGATGGATTAAACCCAGATCAGTTGACTGGGTTTGAGTGCTTGCAATGTTCAACACTCCTTCCGTCATCCCCTTTGGTTTTGCTTTTTTCTCCCTAAGTTGGCAGGGTGTGCCCAGACGTGGGTCCCTTGCTCACTTTGCTACTGGATTCAAGCTAGCCTGGCTGATGACGGCTGATTAACCAGAAACCGGTCCTAGAATGTTTGTTTCCGGTCCAGGGAAGACATGGCTTGGCAGTACGGGCTGGACTGTTCCCATGAGGCACAGGGTAAGACTAATTTGCATATGGCCATGTCTGAACTGGGGTGGTGGAGTGAGCTAAAGAACGGTGATGGATTGAACCCAGATCAGTTGACTGGGGGTGAGTGCTTGCAATGTTCAATACTCCGTCCATCATCCCCTTTGGTTTTGCGTTGTTCCTCAATCACATTTCACTCCCTTGCGTAATAACTTTCCTAATGGTTCTACCTTATTTGCATACCCTGAGATAAAGCCAGCATAATATTCACTTAACCCCATGAATGATTTTGTTTTTATCTTTGGGTTTGGGTGCTTCTCTAATCGCTTTCACTAAATCATTTTTAGGTTTAATACCATCAGCAGTAAGTACATGTCCTGAATACTCCATGCTGTCCTGCAAAAATTTACAGTTGCTTCTGGAGACATTCATACCTCTCTCCTTTAGTATTCATAAAACTGAGTTAAGTA
Source organism: Lissotriton helveticus (assembly GCF_964261635.1). NCBI lineage: Eukaryota > Metazoa > Chordata > Amphibia > Caudata > Salamandridae > Lissotriton > Lissotriton helveticus. The sequence goes on along the minus strand of NC_136072.1, from coordinate 1,180,129,101 downwards.
TCTCATTGTGTCGTTGAATAGTACTGGCATGTACCAAAATAAACTCCTGCAAACCTTTATTATCATTGAACAGTATGTCCATAAGTTTTTGAAAGACACTAGTCACTGAGGCTGATCCAAAGGGTAATGTTACATATCTGTAAGCTCCAAATGGAGTTGCGAATGTTGCAAGGTCTTTGGATTCTTTAAATAGACATATTTGGTGGTATGCCGCCTTGAGATCAATCAATAAAAAATATTTTGAACCTGCAACAGATGCCAATATTTCTTGTACTTTAGGCAATGGATGACAATCTACGATTATATTTTTACTGTGGGATCTCAAGTCAGAACAGAGCCTGATATCTCCTGGGTTTGCATAGACTCTATTAAACCTTCCAAACACAATTTCTCTAGTAATGCCTTTACATATTTTCTAACTGGTAGTGGAACAGGTCTCACTTTGAGTGCTACAGGTAGTGCTCCTTCTTGCAATTTCATTGTGTTGTCAAATCCTTTGACACATCCCATTTGTTCTTTAAACACTTCACAGTTATATTTTAAAACAGTGTCAAGAGTAATAGGTTTAGTAGATGCACTGACAAAATTTAGATTATTCTCATCTAGTACAATAGGGTCGCCTGCACCTGGCTGTAACATCACATCTAGTCTGGCTAAATCCTTCCAACCTACTAAATTTCGGCCTCTTTCTGCTACATAAAAATCTTTGTGTTAATAAGTACCCAACCATATCAATTTCAAATTTGCAAAAAGGCCTTCGGGTTAGCATCAGTTTTCATAAGTTCTATATCACTCCAAGATTCATCAAAGGCGGTGTCCGATATAATAGTTATGGGTGACCCTGAATAAGCCATGACTAGTAATTCAATATCTCCAATGTGTAAAATTCCCAGCGGTCCTCCTATTTTGCCATTACTTACTTCTACAGTTAAAACTATATTTGAAGACATTTCTTCATTGAACTCTTCAATTGCATTAACTTTTACTCTATTATTTACATTACTTTTGTTATTTCTACATGAACTGGCAAAATGCCCTATCTTTTTGCATTTTTCACATTTTTTGCCTATTGCTGGACATCCATGAAAATCTGTAAAATGATTGCGTGAACAGCATCTGTAGCATGCGTTGTATATACCTTCAATATTCCTCCCACCTTTAGTTCTTTCAGCAGGTTTTTGTTCATACTTCTTTTTTTTCCTGTAAATAAAACACATTAGTCGTACTTCTATTTTCATTTGACTGTTCTTTAGTAGACACTAACGATCTCTGTTTTCCTTTTGCAACATCTATTACTTCTTGCAAAGATGGATTTCTGCAAGCTAACAAACATTAATGTATTTTCTTTGAAAACAGTGGAATACAAATTGATCCCTAATATAAATGTGAACCATGTCATTAAACTCGCAATTTTGTAGTGAGAACATGTAATGCTGCAATATATTCCTCTTTATTTTCTCCTTCAGTCTGTTTCCGCATGGCAAACTTATGTCTACCAACCATTACATTTGGTTCTTCTGAAAATTGCTTTTCCATGCGTTTTATTGCTTCCTGGTATTCATCAAGTGGTATAAATTGTACAGGTGCATTTTCGTATTCAGGCAGGCTATCAAAAATTTCCTGTCCAGCATTTCCTAGTAGCCCAAACATGAAGGCTTTTTCCCTCTCCGCACTGTATGCTTTGCCATCTATGGCCACTAGATAATTTTCAAATGCTCTCAACCAGTTTCTCCATCGCATTGGTATCTTTCCTGGCTCACTTAGAAAATGTGCTAGTACACATATATTATTGCTTTATGCCATGCCTGCTTAATTTCTTTTTATGCTTAGTATTTATTATTTTAAATATGATCAGAAAATTATATATGTTATGTTATGTTACGAACTTTTGTACTGCGCACAGCTGCCCCAGCTAAGGGACGTCCTGGCGCATGGCAAGTAATAAGCAACACCTACAGGGAACGTAACAGAGAAAGACAAAGGCAATTTAATCAAACAGAAAAGTTTTTAGAGCTTTACGAAAAGCCAAAAGATCAGAAAACAGTCGCATGTCAACAGGGAGAGAGTTCCAAAGTTCAGCCGCTCTGACCCGAAAGGAGCGGCCACCTACCCGGCACAACCTGTATCGGGGGATCACTGTAAGAGCTTGCCCCAGAGATCTTAAAGACCGGGCAGGCACATACCAGGATAGAAGGTTCACAAGAATTTGAGGGCTCCCACCCCTCTAAATCTTGAACGCTAGACACAGCACTTTAAACTGGATTCTCGACCTGATAGGCAGCCAGTGTAGTGATCTCAAGGTGCCGGAAACAGAACATGATCGGGGTAGGCCAACAATAGCTCTCGCCGCGGCATTCTGGACACGTTGGAGGCGGGTAACCTCCGCCACATTAGCCCCTACCAGAAGCGAGCTGGCATAGTCCAGATGAGATAGCACTGTAGACTGGACTATCAGCTGCCTGGTGCGATGGTCAAAGAACTTCAAAACGGGACGCAGTGACCGTAGTATACCAAAGCAGCATGCCGCAGTTCTCTTCGTATGGCTCACGAAACTGAGGGAGGGATCCATCCATACTCCAAGGTTCTTCAGCTCTGTGACTGGGATATATATTTCTGTTGGACTTGGCCTGTCCCATGACATTTTTCGCTTTTGCCCCCCTAATTTGGAATGTCTCCCCCATGGGATTAAACCTGTATAGGCCATGAGTGGTGTGAGACACCTTGTTAAATTGTAATGCTATGTAATGGTGTGAGCACTTGTAAATTCCCCCCATTGTAAAATGCACCTGACTGAAATGTTCTATGTTTTAAATGGATGCCATGGCCATGGGTTTTGCCACTGGACTGCCATAGGTCAGCGGTCTAGATAATATTACCCAGCTACCCCTAGCTTTGCCAACATTCTAGAAGGTTCTGGCACTGCCTGGGATGAGGGTATAAATAAGGGGGATGAGCCACCAGAGAGTCAGTCAGAGCTGGGACAAGGAAGAGAGGGGACCTGCTGCAAAGTGCTACCGCCACATGGGCCTGTGAGCTGGGCCCTGCACCCCTGCACCCCCCCCTCTGCTGTCCCCTGGGCCCCTGACAAGGAAGGGCCCCTACCCAGGTCACTGACGCTGTTTGGACCGGGTACCAGGCCAGCACTGCGTGAAGAAGCGCCCAGGAGATGAGGAGTGTGCCCCTGAGGCTGACTGTGGAACTGTTCGCCCCCTGTGAGGTGTGTTGCCAGGTGCTGTGCTGCAATAGCGCTGTTTTGGGGAGGTTGATGCCCCATGTGGAAGCTCTGCCGCTGTAAGGCACTGCCTGTCAAGCGCTATAATTGGGAAGAAGCGCTGTGTGAAGTTAAGCGCTGATCTAAACTGTAGAGCTGGGGAAGCGCTATAATTTAGAAGCGCTGGAGAAGAGTTAATTTCCTGCCCCCTCTGTGTGGCCCGAGGAGAGGAGCTAAGCGCCGTGAATAGCGCTGTGGGTGCCTACCCCACGTGGTTACGCCCTCTCTGGCGGAGGAGCAGTGCGCGGTGAATAGCTCCATCTGCTGAGGAGAATAGCGCAGTGTGGCCTGAGGGCACTGTGAGGGGAATCGAGCTGGAGGAGCCTACCCTCGTTTTGACGCGCTGTCCGCCATATAATTAATTAATTAAAAAGGGAGCCTACCCCTTGTGCCGCCGATCTCACCGCCGCGACGCGGCGCCGCCTTGACGGGACCCCCACTGCTGTGGGCATTGTCGCGGCGGCCCCCGGTGCCAGGAGAGGGCCGCCGATGTGAAGGGAGGGCCGCGCTAGGCCCTGAGGCCGTCCGATCCCCCATCACGTGACGGGGGCCCGGCCGCGTCATCGGCCCGCCCCCGCCAACGCCGCGCCCGGATTGGCCTGCGCGGCCGTGCCCCTTGAAGTTCGCGCAGGGATTGGCTGCCGACCGGCAGCCCGGGAAGAGGAGCGTCGCGAAGTCCTGGGTCCCCGTGAGGGAGGGGGACCCAGGTGAAGGGTCGGTGCGGGGCCCCCGTGGTCAAGGGGGAGCCCCGATTGCCAGCGACTGGAGCGGGAGGCCACCCCGCCGGTTTGTGCCCCTGAGTGAGGGGCCGGTGACATAGGCGGGGCCGGGGCACACTGTCGGTGCCAGCCCGCCTACCAAACGCAGCCGGCCAGAGGAGCAGAGTGCCTGCGGGGCTCCCGTGAGGATGAGGGAGCCCCGATTGTGCCGCCCGGAGGCCGCATTGAACCCCCCCCCGGGCCCCTGTGAGGAGGAGAGGCCCGGGTGACGTCGAGAGAAGGGGGGGGCCTCGAGGCATATTGCCGGTGCCTGCCCCCTCCCCCGGAAAGGAGCCCTACGTCCTGTTGTGGAGAGCCCCGGGTCCCTGAGAAAGGAGAGGAGCCCGGCGGAGGGCCGAAGCCAGCTGGAGGTGTTTCGCGGGGCCCCCATAGTGGAGAGGGAGCCCCGGTTGTGCAGCTGAGGCCTGAGTGAGGCCTTGCGGGCCCCGAGTGGCCTACGCAGGATTGAGGAGCCTCGCCTCGCATGGAACATCAAGTGCAGCCGGTGAGTGGGGCCTGTCTTAAGTTGGTGGAGGGGGGCAACGGGGTACATTGCTGGTGCCCGCCCCCGGGGACTGTTTTGCCTTATCAGGTGCCCCGTCTGGCAGAGGGCACCGGCAACTTGGGCTCCAGAAGGATTGAACTGTCCTGACTCTCCTGCGCTTAACTGCCCCACCAGATAAGAATTGGTTGCCGTTGCACTCAAGACAGTGTATATGGTGTTAAGTAACACAATAAAACAGGCACTCGCGATTCCTCAGGGCTAAATGGCTGTAATCCAGTCAGAAGGTCGCTCAGCTGGTGATACTTCCAACCCAGCTGGGCCCTTGACCTCGGTCCAAACAGGAACACGGCCGTCGGATCCGGACGTTCTCCGTGCCGCTTCTCCGCTTGACAAAGCTGGGAACGCTGAATATATCGACAGAGACCACGGCAATTGAACTTATCCTATACTATTGGAATTATTCTCATATTGGATACTCGACCGGAGTATCTAGGGTCAAGGGCCCAGCTGGGTTGGAAGTATCACCAGCTGAGCGACCTTCTGACTGGATTACAGCCATTTAGCCCTGAGGAATCGCGAGTGCGATGAAACACGTGTCGGCTGGCTGTTCATCACATTAAAGACTCCAAGATCTACTCATTGAGAGTTCTTTTGTTTTGATATTCTGTCATTTTGATATATGCCTGTTTTATTGTGTTACTTAACACCATATACACTGTCTTGAGTGCAACGGCAACCAATTCTGTTCATACATGGGTAGTTATCTTTGTTTTCTACTCAACTGAGTGGTTCAAGGTTTTTCCACTCGCCGTCTTGCACCAAAATAATTAAGAATTTTACACTGATGTGCGTACATACGGGCTGTGCACTCGGTTCTAACTGATCAAAAACCTTCCTATCCTGATTGCCCCACCAGATAACTCAGGATTGCCCTCATTGAATATTATTGGGGTGGAGAGTATCACCCCCCCTTCGAAGATATAGATCCCTGCTGTATTGGTTGCCCTGAAGTCCCCCAGTTATTACAGAAACCTGGAGAAGGAAATGTTTAAGGGTACCCCCTGTTGTTAAGGTTACTGATGCCAATGCATATTAATGTTTCACGCCTGTTAGGTGATCCTACGCTGATTTCAGGCTGTTAGACAACTAAGGTTGTGGGCCCCTGCAGATGTTATTTACCTGCCTAAGTGAGCCTAATGTACGCACTGGGGAGGTGTGCAATGTGTCAGATGCCAGGGTATTGCTCAGGAATAATGCACCAGTGTTGAAATGCTTATGGTTAAATGCCTAATGTCACAGCGTAATGTGTATGCCTAAGGTTCAATTGCATACAAGGTGCCTACTACCCTGATGAGATGGTCATCTCCCTGGCCTAAGGTGAAGAGACCGGTATCTAATGTTGATGTGCCCTTTTATTATAGGTTATAAAGGGGGTGGTGATGGACAGAGTATCTGAATTAAGCAGAACACTCCTACCCAGTCAAAAGATCAGGGCTTGATGCATCACCGTTTTTTAGCTCACTGCACCATCCCAGCTCAGAACCTGGCTACATGCAAATTAGTCTGACACTGGCCCAGTGCATCATGGGAACAGGGCAGACCATACTACCAAGCCAATTCTTTACTGGAAAGGAACAAGCTTCCGGGGACCGGTTTCTGGCATTACAGCCGTCTTCGGCCTGGCTTGCTTGAATCCTGATGGTGCAGTGAGCAAGGGACTCACATCTGAGCATACCCTTCCACACTTGTGTGGCCAAAACGATTCATAAAGGGGGTGGTGATGGACAGAGTATCTGAATTAAGCAGAACACTCCTACCCAGTCAAAAGATCAGGGCTTGATCCATCACCGTTTTTTAGCTCACTGCACCATCCCAGCTCAGAACCTGGCTACATGCAAATTAGTCTGACCCTGGCCCAGTGCATCATGGGAACAGGGCAGACCAAACTACCAAGCCAATTCTTTAATGGAAAGGAACAAGCTTCCGGGGACCGGTTTCTGGCATTACAGCCGTCTTCGGCCCGGCTTGCTTGAATCCTGATGGTGCAGTGAGCAAGGGACTCACATCTGAGCATACCCTTCCACACTTGTGGTGGCCAAAACGATTCATAAAGGGGGTGGTGATGGACAGAGTATCTGAATTAAGCAGAACACTCCTACCCAGTCAAAAGATCAGGGCTTGATCCATCACCGTTTTTTAGCTCACTGCACCATCCCAGCTCAGAACCTGGCTACATGCAAATTAGTCTGACCCTGGCCCAGTGCATCATGGGAACAGGGCAGACCAAACTACCAAGCCAATTCTTTACTGGAAAGGAACAAGCTTCCGGGGACCGGTTTCTGGCATTACAGCCGTCTTCGGCCCGGCTTGCTTGAATCCTGATGGTGCAGTGAGCAAGGGACTCACATCTGAGCATACCCTTCCACACTTGTGGTGGCCAAAACGATTCATAAAGGGGGTGGTGATGGACAGAGTATCTGAATTAAGCAGAACACTCCTACCCAGTCAAAAGATCAGGGCTTGATCCATCACCGTTTTTTAGCTCACTGCACCATCCCAGCTCAGAACCTGGCTACATGCAAATTAGTCTGACCCTGGCCCAGTGCATCATGGGAACAGGGCAGACCAAACTACCAAGCCAATTCTTTACTGGAAAGGAACAAGCTTCCGGGGACCGGTTTCTGGCATTACAGCCGTCTTCGGCCCGGCTTGCTTGAATCCTGATGGTGCAGTGAGCAAGGGACTCACATCTGAGCATACCCTTCCACACTTGTGGTGGCCAAAACGATTCATAAAGGGGGTGGTGATGGACAGAGTATCTGAATTAAGCAGAACACTCCTACCCAGTCAAAAGATCAGGGCTTGATCCATCACCGTTTTTTAGCTCACTGCACCATCCCAGCTCAGAACCTGGCTACATGCAAATTAGTCTGACCCTGGCCCAGTGCATCATGGGAACAGGGCAGACCAAACTACCAAGCCAATTCTTTACTGGAAAGGAACAAGCTTCCGGGGACCGGTTTCTGGCATTACAGCCGTCTTCGGCCCGGCTTGCTTGAATCCTGATGGTGCAGTGAGCAAGGGACTCACATCTGAGCATACCCTTCCACACTTGTGGTGGCCAAAACGATTCATAAAGGGGGTGGTGATGGACAGAGTATCTGAATTAAGCAGAACACTCCTACCCAGTCAAAAGATCAGGGCTTGATCCATCACCGTTTTTTAGCTCACTGCACCATCCCAGCTCAGAACCTGGCTACATGCAAATTAGTCTGACCCTGGCCCAGTGCATCATGGGAACAGGGCAGACCAAACTACCAAGCCAATTCTTTACTGGAAAGGAACAAGCTTCCGGGGACCGGTTTCTGGCATTACAGCCGTCTTCGGCCCGGCTTGCTTGAATCCTGATGGTGCAGTGAGCAAGGGACTCACATCTGAGCATACCCTTCCATACTTGTGGTGGCCAAAACGATTCATAAAGGGGGTGGTGATGGACAGAGTATCTGAATTAAGCAGAACACTCCTACCCAGTCAAAAGATCAGGGCTTGATCCATCACCGTTTTTTAGCTCACTGCACCATCCCAGCTCAGAACCTGGCTGCATGCAAATTAGTCTGACCCTGGCCCAGTGCATCATGGGAACAGGGCAGACCAAACTACCAAGCCAATTCTTTACTGGAAAGGAACAAGCTTCCGGGGACCGGTTTCTGGCATTACAGCCGTCTTCGGCCCGGCTTGCTTGAATCCTGATGGTGCAGTGAGCAAGGGACTCACATCTGAGCATACCCTTCCACACTTGTGGTGGCCAAAACGATTCATAAAGGGGGTGGTGATGGACAGAGTATCTGAATTAAGCAGAACACTCCTACCCAGTCAAAAGATCAGGGCTTGATCCATCACCGTTTTTTAGCTCACTGCACCATCCCAGCTCAGAACCTGGCTACATGCAAATTAGTCTGACCCTGGCCCAGTGCATCATGGGAACAGGGCAGACCAAACTACCAAGCCAATTCTTTACTGGAAAGGAACAAGCTTCCGGGGACCGGTTTCTGGCATTACAGCCGTCTTCGGCCCGGCTTGCTTGAATCCTGATGGTGCAGTGAGCAAGGGACTCACATCTGAGCATACCCTTCCACACTTGTGGTGGCCAAAACGATTCATAAAGGGGGTGGTGATGGACAGAGTATCTGAATTAAGCAGAACACTCCTACCCAGTCAAAAGATCAGGGCTTGATCCATCACCGTTTTTTAGCTCACTGCACCATCCCAGCTCAGAACCTGGCTACATGCAAATTAGTCTGACCCTGGCCCAGTGCATCATGGGAACAGGGCAGACCAAACTACCAAGCCAATTCTTTACTGGAAAGGAACAAGCTTCCGGGGACCGGTTTCTGGCATTACAGCCGTCTTCGGCCCGGCTTGCTTGAATCCTGATGGTGCAGTGAGCCAGGGACTCACATCTGAGCATACCCTTCCACACTTGTGGTGGCCAAAACGATTCATAAAGGGGGTGGTGATGGACAGAGTATCTGAATTAAGCAGAACACTCCTACCCAGTCAAAAGATCAGGGCTTGATCCATCACCGTTTTTTAGCTCACTGCACCATCCCAGCTCAGAACCTGGCTACATGCAAATTAGTCTGACCCTGGCCCAGTGCATCATGGGAACAGGGCAGACCAAACTACCAAGCCAATTCTTTACTGGAAAGGAACAAGCTTCCGGGGACCGGTTTCTGGCATTACAGCCGTCTTCGGCCCGGCTTGCTTGAATCCTGATGGTGCAGTGAGCAAGGGACTCACATCTGAGCATACCCTTCCACACTTGTGGTGGCCAAAACGATTCATAAAGGGGGTGGTGATGGACAGAGTATCTGAATTAAGCAGAACACTCCTACCCAGTCAAAAGATCAGGGCTTGATCCATCACCGTTTTTTAGCTCACTGCACCATCCCAGCTCAGAACCTGGCTACATGCAAATTAGTCTGACCCTGGCCCAGTGCATCATGGGAACAGGGCAGACCAAACTACCAAGCCAATTCTTTACTGGAAAGGAACAAGCTTCCGGGGACCGGTTTCTGGCATTACAGCCATCTTCGGCCCGGCTTGCTTGAATCCTGATGGTGCAGTGAGCAAGGGACTCACATCTGAGCATACCCTTCCACACTTGTGGTGGCCAAAACGATTCATAAAGGGGGTGGTGATGGACAGAGTATCTGAATTAAGCAGAACACTCCTACCCAGTCAAAAGATCAGGGCTTGATCCATCACCGTTTTTTAGCTCACTGCACCATCCCAGCTCAGAACCTGGCTGCATGCAAATTAGTCTGACCCTGGCCCAGTGCATCATGGGAACAGGGCAGACCAAACTACCAAGCCAATTCTTTACTGGAAAGGAACAAGCTTCCGGGGACCGGTTTCTGGCATTACAGCCGTCTTCGGCCCGGCTTGCTTGAATCCTGATGGTGCAGTGAGCAAGGGACTCACATCTGAGCATACCCTTCCACACTTGTGGTGGCCAAAACGATTCATAAAGGGGGTGGTGATGGACAGAGTATCTGAATTAAGCAGAACACTCCTACCCAGTCAAAAGATCAGGGCTTGATCCATCACCGTTTTTTAGCTCACTGCACCATCCCAGCTCAGAACCTGGCTACATGCAAATTAGTCTGACCCTGGCCCAGTGCATCATGGGAACAGGGCAGACCAAACTACCAAGCCAATTCTTTACTGGAAAGGAACAAGCTTCCGGGGACCGGTTTCTGGCATTACAGCCGTCTTCGGCCCGGCTTGCTTGAATCCTGATGGTGCAGTGAGCAAGGGACTCACATCTGAGCATACCCTTCCACACTTGTGGTGGCCAAAACGATTCATAAAGGGGGTGGTGATGGACAGAGTATCTGAATTAAGCAGAACACTCCTACCCAGTCAAAAGATCAGGGCTTGATCCATCACCGTTTTTTAGCTCACTGCACCATCCCAGCTCAGAACCTGGCTACATGCAAATTAGTCTGACCCTGGCCCAGTGCATCATGGGAACAGGGCAGACCAAACTACCAAGCCAATTCTTTACTGGAAAGGAACAAGCTTCCGGGGACCGGTTTCTGGCATTACAGCCGTCTTCGGCCCGGCTTGCTTGAATCCTGATGGTGCAGTGAGCCAGGGACTCACATCTGAGCATACCCTTCCACACTTGTGGTGGCCAAAACGATTCATAAAGGGGGTGGTGATGGACAGAGTATCTGAATTAAGCAGAACACTCCTACCCAGTCAAAAGATCAGGGCTTGATCCATCACCGTTTTTTAGCTCACTGCACCATCCCAGCTCAGAACCTGGCTACATGCAAATTAGTCTGACCCTGGCCCAGTGCATCATGGGAACAGGGCAGACCAAACTACCAAGCCAATTCTTTACTGGAAAGGAACAAGCTTCCGGGGACCGGTTTCTGGCATTACAGCCGTCTTCGGCCCGGCTTGCTTGAATCCTGATGGTGCAGTGAGCAAGGGACTCACATCTGAGCATACCCTTCCACACTTGTGGTGGCCAAAACGATTCATAAAGGGGGTGGTGATGGACAGAGTATCTGAATTAAGCAGAACACTCCTACCCAGTCAAAAGATCAGGGCTTGATCCATCACCGTTTTTTAGCTCACTGCACCATCCCAGCTCAGAACCTGGCTACATGCAAATTAGTCTGACCCTGGCCCAGTGCATCATGGGAACAGGGCAGACCAAACTACCAAGCCAATTCTTTACTGGAAAGGAACAAGCTTCCGGGGACCGGTTTCTGGCATTACAGCCATCTTCGGCCCAGCTTGCTTGAATCCTGATGGTGCAGTGAGCAAGGGACTCACATCTGAGCATACCCTTCCACACTTGTGGTGGCCAAAACGATTCATAAAGGGGGTGGTGATGGACAGAGTATCTGAATTAAGCAGAACACTCCTACCCAGTCAAAAGATCAGGGCTTGATCCATCACCGTTTTTTAGCTCACTGCACCATCCCAGCTCAGAACCTGGCTGCATGCAAATTAGTCTGACCCTGGCCCAGTGCATCATGGGAACAGGGCAGACCAAACTACCAAGCCAATTCTTTACTGGAAAGGAACTGAACTGGGATGGTGCAGTGAGCTAAAAAACGGTGATGGATCAAGCCCTGATCTGTTGACTGGGTAGGAATGTTCTGATTAACTCAGATACTCTATCCATCACCACCCCCTTTTGTAATTATTTTGGCCACCATGAGTGTGGAAGGGTATGCTCAAACATGAGTCCCTTGCTCATTGCACCATCAGGATTCAAGCAAGCTGGGCCTCAGTCAAGAATGAAGTGAACTTTGATGGTGCATCTTCCTGCCAACCAAGCTCTAATTTAATGTGCAAAGAATAAAGACAAAATAGTGGCCTTCGTTGTAATACAGGAAAGAAAGTAAGAAATAGCCATCTGGAGGCTGTATTGCACAATGTGAAAGCAGAAATTATGTGATTAATTCTGGCCTCCCCACATGACCAAATTGTGTGATCATAGACAAATATTTTATCTCGCCAAGCCTCCTTTTCCTTCATTTGCATATGATAGTATACTCAAATGCACGAATTCAGGATGTGTGCTGTGCAATCACATCTTATGTTAGATTTAATACACTATAATGTTGCTTCAATCATGAAAAGAAAATAGGCCATACACGATATATACATGAAAAGTGACTTCACCCACGTAGCTAGGGGGGGGCGAGGGGGGCGGTTCGCCCCAGACGGCACCATTGTGCGGGCGGCGGGCACGCGGCACTGGTGGCCGGTGGTTGCGGACTTTATCATTTATTTTGGAGACTCAGTCCTCAGTAGTGTCCGTGTCCCCAAATAAATGATAAAGGCCGCCGCCACAGGCTGCCAGTGCCGCGCTGCCCCCTTGTTAACCGCAAGCCCTCGCGCTGCTTGTTCAGCAGCGCTGCAGCGACCTACCCAGTTTGTTGTTCAAGTCCCAGGGCCGTCATTCATGTAGCGCGCAAAAGCGCTACCAATGACGGCCCTGGGTTTGGCCAGCCCTCGCGCTGAAACGTAGGTGCAGGTGCAGCACCACGGCAGGACTCGGCAAGGCAAGCAGGGCTGTGAAACTCTAACGGGGAATTGTATTTTCCGAAGTTGTTATCAGCCAGTCACGCTGGTCCATAAAGATAAAAGCATCTAGGAAACCTCGCAAGGACCTTACAGGTCCTGGGCTAAAAAAACTGCTCAGTGTGTGTTTGAAAATGCTCCCACGTCGCGTGGGCAGTCCGTAACCGTCACAAGTTACAACACGTGCAGCTTTACCGCAAAAGCACCGCGGCCGTCCCAAGGTCCGCCGCGTGCTGCACAGTATGCAAACGGCAGTGGTCACTATCACGAGGCAGAAATGTTTCCATTCACTTTCCCGGGACTGGAGTGACGCTCGCCTGTCCTGATCGGCCGCCAGCATGACCATCAGTAAGTAGCCGGTGGTGTTATTTTAATACATAAGGCATAACCTTTTCATTTTAAATTGAATTCTCGCCTCGATCATATTAAATTCTGCCTTTTTTATGACGTACAATCTCTGTGTTTTCTTGACACTTGAACTGCCAGTGACTTTTCAGTATGTATAAAGCTGAAGCTTGCGCTGCCATTTACTCTAATGGGGCTCTTCTGGTTACTAATGTAGATATGACTGACTGTGTCGCTGGCTATTCAGCTTTACTTTATTGGAGTGAAGTTTACTCCGCCATTGCCTCTTCTGTTATTGAAGTTTGTGTTGCCTGTTCTGCGTGTGTTTTGTATGGCTTGCATATGTTGTGCGCACTGCCATCACAGAAGGCCTCTGTGCTCTTCGGGCAGGTCAGTCCACCTGTGAACAATGGCAGGCAAAGATCAGCACTGGAGCAGTCTCAGGGTGGGTAAGAATAGCTGCAGTCGCCGGGGCACAGTGAGGGAGGTACCACAGTGGCTTTATTTGCACAACTATAGGGACCCACTCTTCGTTCTGTAAACCCTGTTACCCATTGCCATACTGATTGGAAATGGATGGAAATAGTAGATGATAGAAAACATTCCCTTTAGTAAATTACACTGCTGCTGTTTTTCCGTGATGCAGTTGAATTGCTGAGCTGCATTCTCCTGGTATTTTCACTCCTGGAATTCTATAGAAACCCCACCACTTTTATATACTAGCAGCTTGCCAGTGGTTGCAATTAACATCCTGTGATTCTGGGCAAATCATTTGATCTCACAGTGCCTATAAAAAACAAAACAACCAATGGCATAGCCAATAGGTCACGTATTTCGACAGCGCTATTGGCTTTGCCAATGGCCGTGTCATGTATGCGCATGTAACTTGCATGATCGAGGTAACTGTTAGCAGTAATACTACGTGTCTCTCGGCGACTCGGACATCTTTCAAGTGCTCACCGTCCTTTTTCCCCAGCAAAGGAGGGGGCGGCAATCTGAGGGGTAGCCCCGGGCGCCACAAGCTCTAGCTACGCTCCTGAGTGACTTGCTTCCTAGATAACTAATGCATTGTCGTCACATTGGGAGCACAAACGCCTCTCAAGGTGGATATATAAACTTGTGCACCAAGGTGAAATGATTCCCGATGATTTGTTTTAATTTATGTTAATGGGAATGTTTTCAAGGCTGACTTAAGTATGCATAGGATTTTAAGGCCTAGACAGACTTCCTGGTTCTGCTCTGCCCGGCCTCTCCTTGTTAATTTGTTGGTCCGTCCAGCCACTAAAAAAGAAAATAAAATTTTTGTGTTCATACACTGTGGAGAAAGCAGATCTGCACTGAAGAGAGAGTGGCCTTGCACTCGCTACAAGCGCACCCTTCCACCTCCGCTTCAAGTACAGAGTGTGGTAATGCAGGGCTTATCGGGCTTGCAACTATATATCTGCCATGCTGGACACTGCAGCCAACACTCACTCATGCAAGAACATGCACAGTGACATAACATAATATAACATAACATAGAAGCTCTCGTGCACGGAGACAGACAGGAGGTTCAGTACATGTTAAAGAAATGCTTACATTCGCTGCTGCACACATTACTAAACCTTGATTCCCACGTGCTGTGCGACAAGCCTCACTATCACCACCTTTCTCCTCACTCTGGATTCAAACAAGTGCGGCCCTACTCTGATATGCCAGCAGGAAAACTTCTCTTCGATTTCCTGAGAGTCACGAGATATCCCTGTTAGCAGGCCCTGTTCTCACACTTACAGTGCTATGGACTACACAGAGCCTGAGTGTAGTCCTGCCAAGTGTCACGCATCATGTGTTGGCCTACCCCATTTGAAGGCAAGTCCCCGCATTGCTGCATTAAAAATAATTATCACGCATTTTGCACCTCTTGTACTAAGATGTAAGGCTGGAGGACTGCAGTATTATAATTAGCACTCTGATCAAAGTCGCTGTCTTTGCCAGTCTGCACTGCTTGCGACTGGGGGCTGGCTCAGCTGCAAAGATACATTCACCCTCAGCATTTTGGATCACGTGCGTGTGTCAGGAGAGTGGCTGCAATGATCCGACCAATGGCTGCACAGCCGAGACATGGCACTCAAAGGCGGGACGGGTTGGCGCCAGTTATGTGCAGTTTGGTAGCAGAAAGTAAGTCCTGCCACTGTAGTGCTTGCACTGTTTGTGTTGTGCGCTGTGTTGTCAGTAAAACATATAACTACCTTGATCCGCCGCCCGTGCGATTTAGTGCCTGCAACTATACCTCTTGAGATTGCGGGCAGCGCAAATCTGACCTTACTGGCCCCAACAGTGATGATTGCGCCTGCTCTGTGATTTAAAGTAGGGTCAAGGGGGCAGATTTATGAAGGCCTTGCGCCGCCGGTGCGTCACTTTTTCCCGTGTTAAAAATGACGCACCGGCGGCGCAAGGCCTTCATAAATCTGCCCCAAGGTATTTACCTCCTTTGACACACTTACTTTTTAAATCAGAATTTCCTGCTCTCCCTGCCTCCAAGAGTTCATTGCCGCCCTTGTGCCTAGTTAGATAATTACAGGAGGAGGCCGGTGTTCGGCCTGTCACCTCCTGACTGCGACACTTCTTTTTAGCCCCTGTCGTGGGGGATCCCTGAAGTTTGTGTCCCACACAGCATGAGTCACAGAGCAGGTACTGCGTGTCTTTAAAAGGCACAACAAGCACTGCTCTCGAGACAGCGGTGCCACTTAGCAGATTATCTCACAGTCATCACTACCTGAATTGGACACTGCCTCAGGCATCACAGTGTGCGTCTGGCCCCTCTCAAACTTCCTACCAACTCTGAATGAATGCCTACGGGCCGGCCGTAGCTCTATTAGCACATTTAAAGGGGAGAATAGCACTTTATTAGAGTGCTTTAGGAAAACTGACCCACTCATTGTCAGCTGTATTGCTCTTCTTTTTTGTAAATACCAATATCACTGAGTTTGGCTTAAAGCCCATGAGTACCGGTACTCTCTTTGGACAAAGAGTAGTTCCGGTACTCAAGCGCTGAAAATTTAGAAGTGCCGGCACTCAGTACCGGTGAGTACCGGCCCATTTAAAGCACTGGCTATAACCCTCGTGTCCTGCTTGTTGTAAAGGGCTCTGACGCCTTCAGACCATGTCCGCGCTACATAAAATTGCAAACATAAAATAACAAAATAAAATGATTGCGGTGGGTGGTCAGAAGTGCTGCACAAGATGGAAGTGCAATCATGGCGCTACCCAGTTATCATTCGCAGCAGCTGCTCTGGGGCATGGACCGCCTTCAAAGAACGAGAGACCGAGCCCCCGGGGGCCACATCCTACCGCAGCGCCTCATCTCCCTGGAGCGCGCGCCTCCCCCCTCTGCGTCGCGTGCACATTACCGTCATATCTAGACCAATTGCCTGCCCACATTACCTACGCTTTCTGGTTTACTGTGAGGTTATTTTCATAAGCGAGATGTCTTCCAAGAAATTGATTTTCCTTTCGTTGAATGATGCTCCTTGTAAGAACTTTAATATTTTTATTTCGATTGGCGCCTAAGTGGGGTTCGCAGAGGGCACCTCCTCACTTTGCAATTATTAAATCTAACTCTCTACTGGGTGCAGACGTCTTTAGCCAATCAATCGTTCATCTGTTTCACTAACAACTCGTTTGGTTTGTTTTCACTTCTTCTCCCTGTGACTTACTGGCACATGCATCAACGTAGGCTTTTGCGATTCCTAAAGAGCGATATTAAGGAATCGCTATTTAGGAATCGCAAAAGCCTATGCATGTAGGAATCGCTATAAAAATAGCGATTCCTAAACATTCCTTAATTGCTACTCACAAATTGCTAGTCGCAATTAAGGAATGCTGTCCCATTCATTCCTATGGGCCTACAGGCCCATAGGAATGAATTGGAGATTGCATGAGCAATTTGCGAGTACCAGTAGGTACTCGCAAATTGCTCATGCAATTTCAAGGGTGCAAGGGTGTCAATATGACACCCTGTTGCACCCCTGAAATTGATCTGTGCACATATGTTGCGCACACACATGCCCTACTGGCATGTGTGTGCGCAACATGAAACTTTGAAAAATGCACAAAAGTGCATTTTTCAAAGTTTTTGCAAATTACCATGAAGTTCAACTTCATGGTAATTTGCTACTCCTATTAGCGAAATCGCTAATGTTTTAACTTTCATGCATTGCATTTAAGGAATCTCAATTTGGGATTCCTTAAATACAATCGCAATTTAAGGAATCGCAATTTAGAGTTTCCTTAAATTGCGATTTTTCCATTTGGGATGATGCATCCCAAATGCAAAAATACTGGTGGCAAAGGGGCGGTTTCTGAGAATCTGCCCGTTTGCGACCGGTTTTTGGTTTGATGCATGGGGCCATTTGTCTCTAAATATCTGATGCTTATGTCCGAGCTGAAGACAGAGGTCTGTGAAGAGAACGATGCCTTATGGAGGGACAGATGAATCCAGTGACATCACTGAGGGTCTTTTAAGCCCATCCTATAGGAGGCACCGGAGCCTCACTCATACTGAGGGCAACCCCACCTCTGACACCGACTGCCAGTCACCTGCACCTCTGTGCCTGTCCACCCAAGCAAGAGGGGGATCTGTCCTCTCAGAAGCACCACGAGGACACCTTAGAAACATCTGCTGATCACACTCAAGAGGATAAACAGTGACTTCCTTGTCCAGGCCTCACTGTGCAACTAACCCTCAGGCCTTGGCGAATAATCTAGCCTGCTTCCTTCTTGCACCCAAATCCCTCCTCCAGGACAGGACTGTGCACTAAAGCATCAAGCGCTTTACTGCAGCATCTTTACAGGGCACACACTCCTGAACCTCCCTAGGATCGGAGAAGTTCCATACTTCTCCAACACAGCATTCACTTTTTTGCCAACATGTGGCATATTATCAAGAACGGCGTTAAAAATTATCGCCGGTCTAGCTGCAGAAAACTGCCGCTAAAGCGGCAATAATGTGCTTGATAATATACCCTGGAGAATTCGAAAAGAAGTCCATGTGTGCAGGAACACCTTCCGGCACACAAAAAAAGAATTAGAGGTGTGCTCCTCTTTCTATGCATACTGTAGAAAGCAGCACGCAGAAAAACAGGAAAAACAAGGAGAAATCAAAGTATTTCTCCTCGTTGCACCTCCTTACGCCTCCCCTGGGGAGGTGTAGGATTCTGATGCATTCCCACGTTTACAAACATTTTGTGGGAAGACCCACAGCAACACCCATGAAACACCCCTTTCAGGTAGAGTTATGCGTGAAAGGGAAACATATTTACAAGGCCTTGAAAAATCATCCCTCCAGTGCTGCGATGCCACCAAATTTTGGGTTGTATAAATACACTTGCATGCATCCCTGCAGAAAAGTTAGAGCCCAGGTGACGTCACAACAATTTAGTAAGACATTACTTGTCAATTGTTTTCTCGTGTCAGAAGGGAGCCTTTGACGAAGAACAGGTCCAGACGGACTCTCCAGGGCAATGCCATTGTACGGTAGAAGATCCCTCAGAAACACATCACACTCCAACAATAGGCCAATGAATGGCCCATTGTACCCCATTTTCATCTTCGCACACTGACCCTCATTCCAAGACGACTCATAATCCATAATCAGTCACAAACATGGGTTTGTGTCTGAACTAGGTTTGCAAATGTCACACAAACCTCATCGGGTCATGCCTGAAGGACTGTGGGAGGCAACACGGCAGCATTTCAGGGTGCAGGGCCGGCTTTAGCGCTGGTGGCTCCCGGTGCGCCAATAAGTCTTAGCGCCCCCCCCCACAACCCATGACTGTTTCCTTGGATTCTCCCACTACCACTGGGCCAAAGTCCACCTCATCTCTCCAATCATAAGGTATTGCTAAACACAGGCCCCCATCCTGACGTCAGCACCCCCTCCACAGGTCAGCGCCCTGTGCGGCTGCACCAATCGCACTGCCCTAAAGCCGGCCATGGCAGGGAGCAACCCACTTGAAATTAAGAATACCTGCATCTTTATCCTCAACCCCGTGGCATGGAATGTGGAACTACAAAGCAATGCCACATTTAGTAAATTGCACCTGTGTGCAAAATTTGCATACTTTCTTTTCCCATAATTAAGTGAATATTTGCAAAACTACAGATATATGTGCAATTGCATACAATTCTGTGAAGGTACATGAACCACAAACCTGGACTTTTGCACAAACTGCATCCTTATATCAGCAACTGGCGTGAGGAGGCATGGTTGATCTAAAAAATGGATAAAGAAACACAAGTGTTGTGAATTAGAGCTGTAGGTGTTCTGTTCATTTGTGTAGTTCCAGTGCTGCTTTGACAGGATTTTTACCCGAGGAACCACCAATTTACTGGGCGGCGTTATTTCACATAATTTCACATAAGAAACATAACACTAAGGGGCATATTTACAAGGAAATGGCGGAGCGCAGAGCTATAGCAAATTGTGCAGTGCCGCAATTCACCATATCCAAAACACAGGGATGTGCCGTATTTACAACAGTATGGGGCAACCATGTGTTTTTTCTAGCTCGTGCACTAAAAATAGCTGCATTGCACCACCACAGATACCCTTGCACAATAGAGCAGGGATGATTGCTTATGTGCAAGAAGGCGTATCTTCCTGCACATAAACAATCATTCATGGAGTTTTGCTCTTGCTAAGCGTGCTGTAAAATGCAGCAAACATAGAAAAGGCAAAAACAAGGAGAAATAAAAGGAATTCTCCCTGTTCCGCCATTTTACTGCCTGCTATTGCATGGCATTTGTTTTTGGCACTGCCTCAGATTTACACATCCTTGCCAGAATCCATTCCCGACCGGATGAAGTACACCTCCTCCCGCTGATCTATTCAGCTTCAAATTATCACACGCATGATCGAAATCACGATCTTCCCTGCCGGGACCACGTACTGAGCAACCTCTGATTCCAGACTACCCTCCACTTCTACTGGCACCCGATACTTATTGCCATTAGATTCAGTATTCCGGGAACATGAATTGATAGGGTGCCTCCCGAGTACCTGATCCGCCATAGATCTACTCATGATGCTCTCACACATCACCGCCACTCCACATCAGTTGACAGCTACGGACAGCTACTCGTTCCCATTCATTGTCATCCATCGACCTGAAGTGTTCTGGCCAAGCACTGCTCCAATTTCCAGCAACCCTGTCCTGAAGACGATCCCTATTCAAAGAGGATCGAAACGGTCGTCGACTACTCACAGCACAACTTACAGAGCTCTCTCAGCAATGGCCCACCTGAACGATCAATGTTGAACCATCAATCAGTTTAGAAATTAACTCTTCAGCCTTTGGATTTCACTACACTGTATATATTTTGTCACTCACTTCACTTGTGCCGTCCCTTGCTGTGCACAATTGTCACTTGCGTCGCATTTGTGTCACCCACTTACACCTAGCACCAAGTGCAATTGGGGTTGCTTTTTGCATTTATGTCAATACAGTGCTGCTCTAACTGTATTAATTGTACATTGTAAGCTTTTAATATAAGATGCTATATGCACATTCATGCAATTTAATTGAGTCTCCTTGTTCTCTTTGCTGGTAATGCTGTTAGCATGCGCATCTAATTGTCTTTCTAAGTATTACCTTGTGGGATATTGTTCCATATATACAGATGTAAGTGTCAGCAATTCCCTCTCATCTTGGCCAGGATAACCGATCAGGATGTGTATGGTCACTAAGTCACACCTAACCTTCCTTTGTGCGTGGCTCTTGAGAGGTAAAGCATAACGTTCAGCTGTCACCAACCCCAGATGTGTATTGGAGACAGGCTACAGGCACACAGAACTAAGAGCAGAAAAATGCCATCTTTCTAAAAGTGGCCTTTTTGAAACAGTAGTGATAAATTCATCTTTACCAGTAAAGAGGATGTATCATTACCATTCAAGTGATATGAAACATGATGGATCTACTCCTTCTCAGTCAGTAATTACAGGGTATATGTGTAATAAGGAATTCCCAATGTTAACCTATGAGAGTGGTAGGCCTCACAGTAGTGAACAATTAATTTGGGTGTTTTACCCTACCAGTACATGCAACACTTAAAAGTACAGGTCCTACCTTTTGATTATACAGCACCCTGCACCATGAACTAACTAGTGCCTAACTTAGGGCTGACCTATATATCATAAACGTGGAGTTTAAGACTTGACAAGGAGTATTAAATGCCAAGTTGCCATGGCAGAGAAAATTGCACCCACAGGCTCTGCAGTAACAGTCCTGAGACATGGTTAAGGGGTAACTTAAGTAGGTGGCACAATCATTGCTGCAGGTCCGATGGTAGCACGTGATTTACAAGCCCTGGCACAGGTATTGCACTTTACAAGGGATTTATAAGTAAATTAAATATACCAATTATTTGTGAGCCAATGTTACAGCACAAAAGGGGCCAGAAAAAGGAGTAGGAAGGCAAAATGTTTGTGGTGACCCTTCAGAGAGGGACATTTTCCAACACATTTGCACTATTTTAAGGGTAAATTTACAGTGCAAAAGGTTGTTTGCACTGGAAATTAAATTCTTTATTAAGATTTCATTCCTTTCCATGGCTTTGCAATAGTGTGAAGTCTTGATAAACTTGCCCCATTGTATGTGATTTCTTGGTCTAAACTCTTCAAACTCTGTTGCTGACAGATTAGTCTGTGCCAGGATGGCAGAGGACATTACCTCTGCCATCCTGAGGGCACCCTCTTGCCAAATTTAGAATTGCCCTCTGGCCCGGAGGACAACTTTCTAAATTGAAACAAATCTCTGTCACCATGGTGCCTTTCAGTGTACAAAACATTTGGTGTATATCTGCAGTCACCTTTGAATGACGTACACCAAAATTTTCACATTTTTATTTTTATTTTCAAAAAGAAACTCCCAAATAAAAAAAAATAATGGCCTCCCATATCCTGGAATTTTTTTTACAGTGTGTGGGGAACATTATTGTGTTTTTTTCCTGTCCCTCACTGCCAGGATCTTCCTGGTGGTGAGAGAAAGACAAAAAAAAGCATTTCACCATCCGCCCTAGATAGGTTGGACAGAGTAATGTCCCTCCTCAAAAAGGCTGTACTTTATCAAAGGAAGTATTTTGTCACCAGAGTCAAAGGAGCCTCCTGCAATGGAATAGTTAATGAGACGATGGACAGACGGTTTGGTGAAAAGGGTACTCCAGGGCTGTCTGCCAAACTCTAAACTGGGTACTCTGTCTCTATGCCTCTGTCTGCCTGCTGCCAAAGAATATAGGGGCATATTTCTCAAACTTTCACGCAAGGCGGCAAGCCTCTCTGCTGTGCTGCTTGAAAGAGAAAGGGCAGAAATGTGCCATATATATTATTATGGTGCATTCCTATTCTCTCGTTGCACTGGCTCACAATCTGCTGCCTCGCACCAATGCCGGCACCCTTGCACCATGATGCAAGGGTGCCTGCGTTGTAAGCAGGATTGTTTTTTTTCGTAGAAGGTGTTCCTTCCTGCACAAACACAATTTCTGAGGCATGTTCCTCTTTCTATGTGTGCTGCAGAATGCAGTGCACATAAAAAGAAGAAAAAACAAGGAGAAATGAAGATATTCCTCCTTGTTATGCCTCACCTGGAGAGGCGTAGCATTTTAACACATTTTAAGGTCTACCACTAATGGTAAAACTGTGAATGTGCCAACACCCATAAGTGCCCGCATGCTTACACCATGCGTCCCTGGGGCAGGTTAAAGCACTTCAGTGATTTGCGCTGCGTAGTGTTACACGGGATTTGTCAAGCCGTGCAGGGCTACTCAAGGTGGCCGTGCGTAGCATGATAAATCAGAGTTTGTTGTTACGTTGCCCTTGCAATGCCTTGCGCTGCGGATGGGCGTTACAACACAATGATAAATATACCCATGTTTTTTGACGCCAAATGAACACGCAATTTATGTCAAAAATAATCATAACAATCAGAAGTCAACTTTCCCTTGAAAATTCAGATTTTTCCCATGGGGTAAAGATTACAGATCACAGCACTTGTTGCTGGAACCTTGTCCTATCCACTTCTAAAAACTAGAGTATTCATATAAAAATGAAGATAAATAAAAAAAAAGCAGACAATTCATCCGTTGCACCATGTGATACATGTGTAAAACACTGACATTGACTCGGTGACAGCTACCTCACCCAACAGAGATGTGACAGCTTTCTGAGGAGTGAACGTGAATCTCTCTGTGCTGGATAAAGAGTGCCAGACACAAGGTTCTAGACAGTCTCTAACCCCCAGATTCATCATCGTCCTCTTTTCTGAGTCCTTAATAGCGATTATTAAGGAATCGCTATTAAAGAGTCGCAAAACGGGATGCATGTAGAAATCGCAATTAATTTTGCGATTTCTACTGCTTCCTTATTTGTGATTAGCTAATTGCTAATCGCAAATAAGGAATGGCTTTCCCATTCATTCCTATGGGCCTCAAGGCCCATAGGAATGAATGGGGAGTCATTCCTTATTTGCGATTAGCAATTAGCTAATCGCAAATAAGGATGCGATTTCAAGGGTGCCAGGGTGTCCAAAGGACACCCGGTAGCACCCCTGAAATACAAATGTACACAGGTGTTGCGCACACACATGTCCAAAGGTGCATTTTTCTAAGTTTTCGCTATTTACCACGAAGTTACACTTCGCAGTAAATAGCGGCCCCATATTGCGAATTCGCAATTTTAAAAAGGTTCATGAATAGCATTTAAGGAATCTCTAATTGAGATTCCTTAAATGCGATTCTTCACAATTTAGCGAATTCTGAAATTGCGATTTTTGCATTTGGGATGATAAATCCTAAATGCAAAAAATAGCGCTC
This sequence comes from Lissotriton helveticus, assembly GCF_964261635.1. NCBI lineage: Eukaryota > Metazoa > Chordata > Amphibia > Caudata > Salamandridae > Lissotriton > Lissotriton helveticus. Next base: position 1,180,105,265 of record NC_136072.1, on the reverse strand, counting down.
GCAAAGGGCCGGATTCTCAGAATCTGGCCCTTTGCGAGCCGATTTTACTTTGATGAATCTGGCCGTCAGACCCGGGGAGTGACTGAAGGTAAACGAGTGAATGCTTCTAAGTATGAATGTCATGGTGGGCATGTGACTCCGTGAACAGGAAGGACTCCTTGCTGCACTTTGAGGTCCTTTGTTCTTGTGCGTTGGGAATCTGGGAATGATGGAATGCTTGAATGAATCCCACCCGCTGGTAACTCATTATTCTACACACCATCCCACCTCAGCAAGGACAGCTTTGTTCTAGCACCGCAGTGAGCACAGGACCCAGGCCCGGCATACCCATTACACCAGAGGCGCAACTAAAGCAAAATTTCGGGGGAGGAGCTACTAAACATTTCGGGGGGTGGGGGGGGGGGCTTATTCTTCCAGCAATAGGCAGAGTGGAGATGCCCGGTCTCTAAGAAGAGGTGAAAAACAACAAAGTCTAATTAACCCCTTGGCAGCTGAGGTAATTCTCCCACGGTGCGGGGGCGGAGGGGTCGGCGGCCCAGCTGTGCTCATGAAGAGCCCAGCTCATCATAACTCACAGTGAACCTGTGCTCATGACGAGCTGAGCTCGTCACAAACGTGCCCACTCATTCATTCTCCCGCACAGGCGGGGAAGTAGCCGCGCCTGGGCGGGCCGCGGCCGTTATGATGAGCTCAGCTCCTCATAAGCACAGCTCCACTGTGACTCTTGACGAGCTGAGCTGGTCATGAGCATGGGAGGGGTTAACAAGCAAATGGTCCTTAAAGACCTGTGAAGTACTCGGTGCAGCTGTGTGTGTGCCCGGGAAGCTCTCTCATCCCGGGCTGCCACACAAGACTGGGGGGCTGAAGCCCTTTGAGCCCAAAGGGTGTTGCACGCCTTCATTCCACTTAGGGTGATACCCTAAGGTATACAAAACAGTGATGGATGAATGCTTGAATGAATCTCCTCCACTCGCAATTACTGGGGACGCATCCCAGTCCATCAGTATTTCTCCCACCATGCCACTTCAATTTGGACCCAGTCTTATGCAAATCAGTCTTGACCCTGATCCAATAGGACCAATGCCGACATTATTTAAATGATGCCTGCATAATTTACATTTCGCCGAGGCCTCATTAGTGGTAGTGACTCGACCCGTACTTTGATGCTCAGAGCCAGGAGGGTGTGTAGGAATACGGCAGGAAAGCGCATAGAAGCGCCGCTCATCAGATGCGCCGTGACTGTTGTAGTATCTCCTGTGCGCGCTGGCTTCTGCGCAGTGGCGTAACGAAACATGAGGGGGCCCGCCTGCAAACTACATGGAGGGGGCCCCCCTCCCATTCTCCGTGACAGTTTAGAGCTCTCAGGGCAGCGACCTGCCGTACTGCAGGGGATGCGGGGTGATTGTTACGCCACAGTCACCAACACAGCCGTTATAAGTAAGCATGGGCGTAAAATCCGTTCCGCTCGCGGATTTTGCGGATTTTCGGTAAATTCGCAATCCGCGAACTCTCGCGAACTTACCGAAAATTCGTAAATCCGTGCGAAGCGGATTTTTTTGCTTGGTCGCACTTGCCAACTAGAATACTATACAATTTCGCGGGAGTAAACACTTGCGAAAACGTAGATGCGGCGGGCAGCGACAATCTCGCAATTGCGAGATTGCAAAATTTGCAATTTCGCACAAGAAATCCACCAGCAGGCAGCATAAACCTTGAAAATTATGATTTTTATCAGAATAACTCCTCAGGTTGACATTTGCCTGCACTTTTTTTTGCAAGGAGTCCATTTTGGGGGGAGAGGATGGAAGTGCCCCACAGTCTCCAACTTCCTGTTCCTGTTCAGCAGGCTCCTCTCAGTGCTTTCTTCATGTGCTGGTCACTTTGATTTGGATCTTGACCTGGAAGCACTCAGCAAGTGCAAAAGTTCAATCTTATCATTAGTAACCATTCCCTGTACTGCCTGGAAGGATTACTTTTTGTGGATGCTGCTGGATATTTGGATTTTTGCAAAACTGAAAGCACTCAGCAGGTGCAAAAGTTCAATCTTATCATTAGTAACCATTCCCTGTAGTGCTTCCTGAGGGGCCCCTTCAAAGTTCAGTTGCCTACTTGCAACTATTCTATGACCCTGCTCTGACCCTCACAGCAGGCTCAGAGAAAGCAATTACAGATAAGGAAGCAGGTTGCAGCCAGGAAGTTCAAATTCAGTAACACATTAATCAGCCCCTAATTCATTTATGTCAGTTGAGGCAGGGCAGGTGTGCTTTTCCACCCATAATCTACAGTGATGAACTAGAGGGTGGCATGGGTGAGCCAGAGGGTGGCATGGGTGAGCCAGAGGGTGGCAGTGGTGAAACAGAGGGTGGCAGTGGTGAAACAGAGGGTGCTGTGATGAACCAGATGTAGAAACAACATGTTCGCAACCGTTGCTACCCGAAAAGTACGTTCGCGTTTGCGAACTGGTACAAAATCCTCGCGAACTGGCAGAAATCCTTGCGAACACAAAAAAAAATTAAAAATCCGCAAATTCGCGAGAGTTCGCGGATTTTGCGGATTGCGAATCCGTAAATACGCAATTTCGCGGATTGCCAATTCGCAAAATCCGCCCATGCTTAGTTATAAGTAACACTGGATGGTGGAGTTAAAGGTTGGGCTTAGTCTGCCAGAAGGTTATCATAGGTGGTGGTCCGTTCATTACAGGGTCGCTGCCATCAGTACGCCGGGGAAGTTTGCCCAATTTTAGGTGGGTTTCCTGGTGCAGACTCCTGTCATGATATACAACATCGGGCCCATTCATCGTTCAGTTTTGACAAAAGTGCATCCACTGCTCCTTCTCGTTTCCGTTTTAAAACATTGGACAATGCTTCAATGCAGTATTTCAAAAGCAGATGTAACCACAAAGAGCACATTTTGATAATACATTTTTATTTTAATTAGACAATAGCAATCTTAAGAGGCATTGCATAGCTTCATACACACTTTGACCCCAATTCCATCACAGTCTCTCTCTCTCTCTGTCAGTCAGTATCTCTCTTTCAGTCAGTCAGTCTATCTCTCTCTGTCATTCAGTCTCTCTTAGTCAGTCACTCTGTCAGTCAGTCAGTCAGTCAGTCTCTCTCTCTCTCTCTCTCTCTCTCTGTCAGTCAGTCTATCACTCTCTGTCATTCAGTCTCTCTCAGTCAGTCTCTCTCAGTCAGTCAGTCAGCCTCCCGCTCTCTCTCTGTCAGTCAGTCTCTCTCTGTCAGTCTCTTTCTGCCAGTCTCTCTCATTCAGTCTCTCTTAGTCTCTTAGTCAGTCTCTCTCTCTCAATCAGTCTCTCTCAGTCAGTCAGTCTCTCTCTCTCAGTCAGTTAGTCTCTCTCTCTGTCAGTCAGTCTCTTTCTCTGTCAGTCAGTCTCTCTCTGTGAGTCTCTCTCTCTCAGTCACTCTCTGTCAGTCTCTCTCTCTCTCTGTTGGTCAGTCTCTCTTTCTCTGTCAGTCTCTCAGTCTCTTTCTCTCTCTGTCAGTCTCTGTCAGTCAGTCTCTCTCTCAGTCAGTCAGTCTCTCAGTCAGTCAGTCTCTCTCTCTCTGTCAGTCACTCTATCTCTCAGTCAGTTTCTCAGTCAGTCAGTCTCTCGGTCAGTCAATATTCAGTCTCTGATCAGTCAGTCAGTCTCTACTCTCTCTCCACTCTCTCCATTCTCTCTCTCAACTCTGTCCACTCTATCTCTACTGTCTCTCTCTCCGCGGTCTCTCCTCTGTCTCTCTCTCCACTTTCTCTCTCCACTCTCCCACTATCTCTCTCTCTCCACTGTCTCCCTCCACTGTCCCCCTCCACTGTCTCCCTCCACTCTCTCTCTCTCGACTCTCTCTCCACTCTCTCTCTCTCTCCACTCTCGCTCTCCACTCTCTCTCTCCACTCTCTCTCTCCACTCTCTCCACTCACTCTCTCTCCACTCACTCTCTCTCCACTCACTTTCTCTCCACTGTCTCCCTCCACTGTCTCTCTTTCCACTGTCTCTCTCTCCACTGTCTCTCTCTACTCTCCACTCTCTCTCCACTCTCCACTCTCTCTCCACTCTCTCTCTCTCTCTCCACTCTCTCTCTCTCTCCACTCTCTCTCACTCTCCACTCTCTCTCCACTCTCTCTCTCCACTCTCTCTCTCCACTCGCTCTCTCCACTCGCTCTCTCCACACGCTCTCTCCACTGTCTCTCTCTCTACTGTCTCTCTCTCCACTCTCTCTCTCTCTCTCTCTCCACTCTAACTCTCTCTCCACTCTCTCTCTCCACTCTCTCTCTCTCTACTCTCTCCTGTGTCTCTCCATGCTCTCTCCACTCTCTCTCCACTTGCTTTCTCTCCACTGTCTATCTCTACTCTCTCTCCACTGTCTACTCTCTCTCTCTCTAGCCACTCTCTCTCACCACTGTTTCTCTCCACTCTCTCTCTCTCCACTCTCTCCCACTCTCCCTCACAAAGTAGTGTGCGTTCCATGGGTGTCCGCAGAAATATTTCCAGGGGGGGCACATTTTGAACTTCATCACCACCCCCTTGCACCCTTCTCCCCTCTGCCTTGCACCCTTCTTGCCCTCCCTCTTGCACCTTTCTCCCCCTCCCCCTTGCACCCTTCTCCCCTTCCCCTTGTACCCTAGTCCACCTCCGCCTTGCACCCTTTTCTACCTTGCACCATTCTCCCTCTGCCTTGCACCCTTCTCCCCTCTGCCTTGAACTCTTCTCCCCTCTGCCTTGCACCCTTCTCCTCTCTGTCTTGCACCCTATTCCACCTCTGCCTTGCACCCTTCTCTACCTTTCACCCTTCTCCGCTCCGCCTTGCACCCTTCTCTACATTGCACCCTTCTCCTCTCTCCCTTGCACCATTCTCCTCTCTGCCTTACACCCTTCTCCTCTCTGCCTTGCACCCTTCTCCCCCTCCGCCTTGCACCCTTCTCTACCTTGCACCCTTCTCCTCTCTTCCTTGCACCCTTCTCCCCTCTGCCTTGCACCCTTCTCCCCTCTGCCATGCACCATTCTCCCCCTCGCCTTGCACCCTTCTCTACCTTGTACCCTTCTCCTCTCTGCCTTGAACCATATTCCACCTCCGCCTTGCACCCTTCTCTACCTTTCAACATTCTCCTCTCTGCTTGCACCCCTTCCCCCTCTGCCTTGCACCCTTCTCTACCTTGCACCCTTCTTCTCTCTTCCTTGCACCATTCTCCTCTCTGCCTTGCACCCTTCTCCCCTCTGCCTTGCACCCTTCTCCCCTTTGCCTTGCACCCTTCTCCCCCTCCGCCTTGCACCCTTCTCCCCTCCGCCTTGCAACCTTCTCTACCTTTATCCTTCTCCTCTCTGCCTTGCACCCTTCTCCCCCTCCGCCTTGCACCCTTCTCCCCTCCGCCTTGCACCCTTCTCCCCTCTGCCTTGCACCCTTCTCCCCTTTGCCTTGCACCCTTCTCTCCTTTGCCTTGCACCCTTCTCCGCTTTGCCTTGCACCATTCTCCCCTCTGCCTTGCACCCTTCTCCCCTTCACCTTGCACCCTTCTCCCCTCCGCCTTGCACCCTTCTGTACCTTGCACCCTTCTCCCCCTCTGCCTTGCACGTTTCTCCCCCTCTGCCTTGCACCCTTCTCGCCCCCCCTTTCCCTCTCCCTGCGGATGCCCATGGTGTGTTCTAACAAGAGTGCTTACCTGAGGGCAATGCTCTCTCTGGGGGCCCCCACTCCCACCCTTGTCAGGGTCCCGAGCACTGCTCTGTGCTGTCTCCTGCTCTTGCTCTCTGAGGCCCCCACCCCATCCTTGTCCCCGTCTCTTCTCTTCTCTTGTGGGGTTGGGCCCCCACCCCATCCCTGTCCCCATCTCTTCTCTTCTCTTGTAGGGTGGGCTTTGCTTATGGGGAGGAGAGAGTAAGGGCCGGGCTCTGGGCTGCCTCAGAGGAGCCGTGGAGACCACTGTCTCTCTTTCCACTGTCTCTCTCTCCACTGTCTCTCTCTACTCTCCACTCTCTCTCCACTCTCCACTCTCTCTCCACTCTCTCTCTCTCCACTCTCTCTCTCTCTCCACTCTCTCTCACTCTCCACTCTCTCTCCACTCTCTCTCCACTCGCTCTCTCCACACGCTCTCTCCACTGTCTCTCTCTCTACTGTCTCTCTCTCCACTCTCTCTCTCTCTCCACTCTATCTCTCTCTCCACTCTCTCTCTCCACTCTCTCTCTCCACTCTCTCTCTCCACTCTCTCTCTCTCTCTACTCTCTCCTGTGTCTCTCCATGCTCTCTCCACTCTCTCTCCACTCGCTTTCTCTCCACTGTCTATCTCCACTCTCTCTCCACTGTCTACTCTCTCTCTCTCTAGCCACTCTCTCTCTCCACTGTTTCTCTCCACTGTTTCTCTCCACTCTCTCTCTCTCCACTCTCTCCCACTCTCCCTCACAAAGTAGTGTGCGTTCCATGGGTGTCCGCAGAAATATTTCCAGGGGGGGCACATTTTTAACTTCATCACCACCCCCCTTGCACCCTTCTCCCCTCTGCCTTGCACCCTTCTTGCCCTCCCTCTTGCACCTTTCTCCCCCTCCCCCTTGCACCATTCTCCCCTTCCCCTTGTACCCTAGTCCACCTCCGCCTTGCACCCTTCTCTACCTTGTACCCTTCTCCTCTCTGCCTTGAACCATATTCCACCTCCGCCTTGCACCCTTCTCTACCTTTCAACATTCTCCTCTCTGCTTGCACCCCTTCCCCCTCTGCCTTGCACCCTTCTCTACCTTGCACCCTTCTTCTCTCTTCCTTGCACCATTCTCCTCTCTGCCTTGCACCCTTCTCCCCTCTGCCTTGCACCCTTCTCCCCTTTGCCTTGCACCCTTCTCCCCCTCCGCCTTGCACCCTTCTCCCCTCCGCCTTGCAACCTTCTCTACCTTTATCCTTCTCCTCTCTGCCTTGCACCCTTCTCCCCCTCCGCCTTGCACCCTTCTCCCCTCCGCCTTGCACCCTTCTCCCCTCTGCCTTGCACCCTTCTCCCCTTTGCCTTGCACCCTTCTCTCCTTTGCCTTGCACCCTTCTCCGCTTTGCCTTGCACCATTCTCCCCTCTGCCTTGCACCCTTCTCCCCTTCACCTTGCACCCTTCTCCCCTCCGCCTTGCACCCTTCTGTACCTTGCACCCTTCTCCCCCTCTGCCTTGCACGTTTCTCCCCCTCTGCCTTGCACCCTTCTCGCCCCCCTTTCCCTCTCCCTGCGGATGCCCATGGTGTGTTCTAACAAGAGTGCTTACCTGAGGGCAATGCTCTCTCTGGGGGCCCCCACTCCCACCCTTGTCAGGGTCCCGAGCACTGCTCTGTGCTGTCTCCTGCTCTTGCTCTCTGAGGCCCCCACCCCATCCTTGTCCCCGTCTCTTCTCTTCTCTTGTGGGGTTGGGCCCCCACCCCATCCCTGTCCCCATCTCTTCTCTTCTCTTGTAGGGTGGGCTTTGCTTATGGGGAGGAGAGAGTAAGGGCCGGGCTCTGGGCTGCCTCAGAGGAGCCGTGGAGACCACTGTCTCTCTTTCCACTGTCTCTCTCTCCACTGTCTCTCTCTACTCTCCACTCTCTCTCCACTCTCCACTCTCTCTCCACTCTCTCTCTCTCTCCACTCTCTCTCTCTCTCCACTCTCTCTCACTCTCCACTCTCTCTCCACTCTCTCTCCACTCGCTCTCTCCACACGCTCTCTCCACTGTCTCTCTCTCTACTGTCTCTCTCTCCACTCTCTCTCTCTCTCCACTCTATCTCTCTCTCCACTCTCTCTCTCCACTCTCTCTCTCCACTCTCTCTCTCCACTCTCTCTCTACTCTCTCCTGTGTCTCTCCATGCTCTCTCCACTCTCTCTCCACTCGCTTTCTCTCCACTGTCTATCTCCACTCTCTCTCCACTGTCTACTCTCTCTCTCTCTAGCCACTCTCTCTCTCCACTGTTTCTCTCCACTGTTTCTCTCCACTCTCTCTCTCTCCACTCTCTCCCACTCTCCCTCACAAAGTAGTGTGCGTTCCATGGGTGTCCGCAGAAATATTTCCAGGGGGGGCACATTTTTAACTTCATCACCACCCCCCTTGCACCCTTCTCCCCTCTGCCTTGCACCCTTCTTGCCCTCCCTCTTGCACCTTTCTCCCCCTCCCCCTTGCACCATTCTCCCCTTCCCCTTGTACCCTAGTCCACCTCCGCCTTGCACCCTTCTCTACCTTTCACCCTTCTCCTCTCTGCCTTGCACCCCTTCCCCCTCCGCCTTGCACCCTTCTCTACCTTTCACCCTTCTCCTCTCTTCCTTGCACCATTCTCCTCTCTGCCTTGTACCCTTCTCCTCTCTGCCTTGCACCCTTCTCACCCTCCGCCTTGCACCCTTCTCTACCTTGCACCCTTCTCCTCTCTTCCTTGCACCCTTCTCCCCTCTGCCTTGCACCCTTCTCCCCTCTGTCATGCACCCTTCTCCCCCTCCGCCTTGCACCCTTCTCTACATTGCACCCTTCTCCTCTCTTCCTTGCACCCTTCTCCCCTCTGCCTTGCACCCTTCTCCCCTCTGTCATGCACCCTTCTCCCCTCTGCCTTGCACCCTTCTCCCCTCTGCCATGCACCCTTCTCCTCTCTGTCTTGCACCCTATTCCACCTCCGCCTTGCACCCTTCTCTACCTTGCACCTTTCTCCCCTCTGCCTTGCACCCTTCTCCCCTCTGCCATGCACCCTTCTCCTCTCTGTCTTGCACCCTATTCCACCTCCGCCTTGCACCCTTCTCTACCTTGCACCTTTCCCCCTCCGCCTTGCAACCTTCTCTACCTTGCACCTTTCCCCCTCCGCCTTGCAACCTTCTCTACCTTGCACCCTTCTTCTCTCTTCCTTGCGCCATTCTCCTCTCTGCCTTGTACCCAACCTCTCTGCCTTGCACCCTTCTCCCCTCTGCCTTGCACCCTTCTCCCCCTCCGCCCTGCACCCTTCTCCCCTCCGCCTTGCAACCTTCTCTACCTTTTATCCTTCTCCTCTCTGCCTTGCACCCTTCTCACCCTCCGCCTTGCACCCTTCTCCCCTCCGCCTTGCACCCTTCTCCCCTCCGCCTTGCACCCTTCTCCCCTCTGCCTTGCACCCTTCTCCCCTTTGCCTTGCACCCTTCTCCGCTTTGCCTTGCACCATTCTCCCCTCCATCTTGCACCCATCTCCCCTCCGCCTTGCACCCTTCTCTACCTTGCACCCTTCTCACCCTCTGCCTTGCACGTTTCTCCCCCTCTGCCTTGCACCCTTCTCGCGCCCCCTTTCCCTCTCCCTGCGGATGCCCATGGTGTGTTCTAACAAGAGTTCTTACCTGAGGGCAATGCTCTCTCTGGGGGCCCCCACTCCCACCCTTGTCAGGGTCCCGAGCACTGCTCTGTGCTGTCTCCTGCTCTTGCTCTCTGAGGCCCCCACCCCATCCTTGTCCCTGTCTCTTCTCTTCTCTTGTGGGGTGGGCTTTGCTTATGGGGAGGAGAGAGTGGGGGCCGGGCTCTGGGCTGCCTCAGAGGAGCCATGGAGACTGCTGTCTCTGGGGCCCCACCCCCACCCTCATTCCGGGCCTGCCTCCGGCTCTGACTGAAGAGAAACAATGTATGTTGATACTTTGTTTCTCTTGAGTCAGAGGGAGGGGGCGAGGGGCTCAGAGCAGGCTGCAGACATCCTGCAGCTGCTTCAGACACAGATCGAGAGAGGCTTGCTTCAGTGCAGGCCTCTCTCACAGCCCTCAGAGGAGCGGAGGGGGCCGGGCCCCCTGGGGGCCCCCTTCATTAACTGTAGAGAGTGAGGCCCCCCGCACCGCGGGTGCTGCGGGGGTGTTTGTTACGTTTCTGCGCCCATCTCCAAACCTGATTGGACGCACAGGTGATCCCTCCGCGCCCTCCTTTCTGCTGGTAACAGATTGGACTCATCTGTCGGATCCAATGAAGCCGCCGCTGGATCACCGGAGCCAGGGACCGGTGCCGACGCCCCTCAGGGTCTGCGAGGGGCCATGTGCGGCCTGGAGGCTGCGCTTCCTCGCCTCTTCTCGGCGCTAGACGAAGATCAACAGTGACAGCGCCATCTCCGGCACAATTACCGTGACAGACAGTCGCCAAATTAGAAGCCGCGGAGCCATAGTTTGCAACAAATTTGCTTGGATTTGTAATATAAATCGATTTTGGTTGTTAGCCTTTGTAATTTTAAAATAGCGCCTCTTTCGGTCCAACGGAGACAAGCAAATAAAGCACATTTGTTTTTGCAGCAACTCCCGGATCAGCTAACCTTGCAGTAATGTTCACACGTGTGCCCTTCAGCAGAAGATGGGGGTGGGTGCTGTTTGTGCGTCACCACAGTGCAGGAGTGAGGGTGGAGGGGTGGGCCCAGACTCCCTGATGGATGACTATATTGACGTCATTAGAATCAGTGTGAAAAGCCCAAAGCAAGAATGTACTACAGAGGGTTGCACACACTTATGGAGTAAGACTGTGCATCCAGGTGTGGTACTCACGCCAAGGGAGTGAGACCCGGCATGACACCCACACCCAGAGAGTGAAACTGTGCATCCAGGTGTGGTACTCACGCCAAGGGAGTGAGACCAGGCATGACACCCACACCCAGAGAGTGAAACTGTGCATCCAGGTGTGGTGCTCACGCCAAGGGAGTGAGACCCGGCATGACACCCACACCCAGAGAGTGAAACTGTGCATCCAGGTGTGGTGCTCACGCCAAGGGAGTGAGACCCGGCATGACACCCACACCCAGAGAGTGAAACTGTGCATCCAGGTGTGGTACTCACGCCAAGGGAGTGAGACCAGGCATGACACCCACACCCAGAGAGTGAAACTGTGCATCCAGGTGTGGTACTCACGCCAAGGGAGTGAGACCCGGCATGACACCCACACCCAGAGAGTGAAACTGTGCATCCAGGTGTGGTACTCACGCCAAGGGAGTGAGACCAGGCATGACACCCACACCCAGTGAGTGAAACTGTGTATCAAGGTGTGGTACTCACGCTAAGTGAGTGAGACCTGGCATGAGACCCACACCCAGAGAGTGAAACTGTGCATCCAGGTGTGGTACTCACGCCAAGGGTGTGAGACCAGGCATGACACCCACACCCAGAGAGTGAAACTGTGCATCCAGGTGTGGTACTCACGCCAAGGGTGTGAGACCAGGCATGACACCCACACCCAGAGAGTGAAACTGTGCATCCAGGTGTGGTACTCACGCCACGGGAGTGAGATCCGGCATGACACCCACACCCAGAGAGTGAAACTGAGCTCCTACACAAAGGCACTCACACTCTGACATTGGTCTTCAAGTAGTGAAACTTACACCCGGTGAGTCAGCCTGTTGAACAAGGGTTGAGATTTGCACCAATTGCTTGAGTCTGTGCATCAATGCGTGAGCCTTACAATTGAGCACTAAAGACAAAAGGTGTGGGACTCGCACAGTATGAGTGAAGCAGCTGTCCAAGTCATGGGGTCACACCGAATGAATGAAGCGGTGCACCAAGGCGGGGGAGCTTACACCAGAGAGAGCTGCTGTGTTCCAAGACGTGAGACTGACAGTGCACAGGACAGGGTGCTCTGAGATCAAGGCCCCTCGTGATCTAGACTGTGCACGAGTGTGCTAGAATCGCAGCCAGAGAGACAGACGGTACTCCGAGCTGTCTGATTCACAAGCCGTGTGTAATGCGGTGCTTCAAGACATGAGACTGACAGTGCACAGGACAGTGTGCTCTGAGATCAAGGCTCCTAGTGATCTGGGCTGTGCGAGTGGGCCACAATCACAGACACACAGACAGACAGACAGACTGTACTGCGAGCTGTGGGAGTCACAGGGTGTGTGAGGCAGTGCTCGAAGATGTGAGACTGACAGTGCACAGGACAGTGTGCTCTGAGATCAAGGCCCTTAGCGATCTGGGCTGTGCACGAGTGTTCTAGAATCACAGACAGACAAACAGACTGTACTCCAAGCTGTGGAGCTCACAAGCCGTGTTTGAGGCGGTGCTCCTTGACGTGAGACTGACAGTGCACAGGACAGTGTGTTCTGAGATCAAGGCCCCTAGTAATCTGGGCTGTACACGAGTGTGCTAGAATCACAGACTGACAGACAGACAGACTGTACTCCAAGCTGTGGAGCTCACAAGCCTTGTGTGAGGCGGTGCTCCTTGACGTGAGACTGACAGTGCACTGGACAGTGTGTTCTGAGATCAAGGCCCCTAGTAATCTGGGCTGTGCACGAGTGTGCTAGAATCACAGACAGACACACAGACTGTACTCAGAGCTGAGGGACTCACAAGTCGTGTGCAAGGCTGTGTTCCAAGACGTGAGACTGACAGTGCACAGGACAGTGAACACTGAGATCAAGGCCCCTAGTGATCTGGGCTGTGTACGAGTGTGCTGGAATCGCAGACAGACAGACAGACAGACAGACAGACTATACTCCGAACTGTGAGACTCACAAGCCATGTGCCCGGCGTGGCCCAAGGTTTGGGATTCCCACTGATTCAATGAGACTGTTCACCCAGGTGTTGTGTGTGGGTCAACTGAATGAAGTCATTCTCCAAAGGGAGAGACTTACAATCAGCAAGTGTGAGTGCTCCGAGACCATGCGAGTGAGACTGCACATGCTCCTCTCATCTGTCTCTCGGTCACGTATGTTTCAAACACCTGGCACCCTTCAGTGGCATAAGGAACAATGATACCACCCCACCTGTCCATGGGTGACGAGGGCCCCTCAGTCCCCCATAACTCACAGATGTTCATTGACCTTGAGCTGAATGGGGCTCCTCAGAGGATTGGGGTGCCCCTGAAGGATTTGGGGAATACATGCACCCCATTGGCTGCCATGGCTTGTGTTACACCGCTTGCCTGGTGTACTACTCATGTACATGCTGATTGACTCTGTCCTTCCTTGATTTTTGACACAGTCCTGCCTCTGAGTTTGGCTCTGTCCTGTCCTGCCTTGGTATTCCGCTCTGTCCTGCGTTGCTGTTTGGCTCTGTCCTGCCTCAGTGTTTGGCTATGACCTGCCTTTGTGATTGGCTCTGACTAGCCTTGCTGTTTGGCTCTGTCCTGTCTTGGTGTTTGGCTCTGTCCTGTCCTGCCTTGGTATTCCGCTCTGTCCTGCCTTGCTGTTTGGCTATGACCTGCCTCCGTGTTTGGCTATGACCTGCCTTTGTGTTTGGCTCTGTCCTGCCTTGCTGTTTGGCTCTGTCCTGCCTCAGTGTTTGGCTATGACCCGCCTTTGTGATTGGCTCTGTCCTGCCTTACTGTTTGGCTCTGTCCTGCCTCAGTGTTTGGCTATGACCTGTCTTCGTGTTTAACTCTGCTTAGCCTTGCTGTTTGGCTCTGTCCTGCCTCAGTGTTTGGCTCTGTCCTGCCTTGGTGATTGGCTCTGCCTAGCCTTGCTGTTTGGCTCTGTCCTGCCTTGGTGATTGGCTCTGCCTAGCCTTTCTGTTTGGCTCTGTCCTACCTTGATGTTTGGCTCTGTCCTTTCCTGCCTTGGTATTCCACTCTGTCCTGCCTTGCTGTTTGGTTCTTTTCTGTATTGGTGTATGACTCTGCCTAGCCTTGCTGTTTGGCTCTGTCCTGCCTCAGTGTTTGGCTCTGTCCTGCCTTTGTGATTGGCTCTGTCCTGCCTTGGAGTTTGGCTCTGTCCTGCCTTTGTGATTGGCTCTGTCCTGCCTTTCTGTTAGGCTTGATCCTGCCCTGGTGTTTGGCTCTGTCCTGTCCCACCTTGGTATTCCGTTCTGTCCTGCCTTGGGATTCCGCTCTGTCTTGCCTTTCTGATTGGCTCTGTCCCGCCTTGCTGTTTGTCTATGACCTGCCTCAGTGTTTGGCTATGACCTGCCTTTGTGATTGGTTCTGTCCTGCCTTGCTGTTTGGCTCTGTCCTGCCTCAGTGATTGGCTCTGTCCTGCCTTGGTGATTGGCTCTGCCTAGCCTTGCTGTTTGGCTCTGTCCTGTCTTGGTCTTTGGCCCGGCTATGCCTTTCTGTTTGGCTCTGTCCTACCTTGGTGTTTGGCTCTGTCCTGTCCTGCCTTGGTATTCCGCTCTGTCCTGCCTTGCTGTTTGGCTCTGTCCTGTCTTGGTGTTTAACTCTGCCTAGCCTTGCTGTTTGACTCTATCTTGCCTCAGTGTTTGACTCTGTCCTGCCTTGGTGATTGGCTCTGCCTAGCCTTGCTGTTTGGCCCTGTCCTGTCTTGGTGTTTGGCCCTGCTATGCCTTTCTGTTTGGCTCTGTCCTGCCTTGCAGTTTGGCTCTGTCCTGCCTCAGTGTTTGGCTCTGTCCTGTCTTGGTGTTTGGCTCTGCCTAGCCTTGCTGTTTGGCTCTGTCCTGTCTTGGTGTTTGGCCCTGCTATGCCTTTCTGTTTGGCTCTGTCCTACCTTGATGTTTGACGCTGTCTTGCCTTGGTGTTTGGGTTTGTCCTGCCTTGCTTTGTCTCTGTCATTCCTTGATGTTTGGCTCTGTCCGGCCACGGTGATTGCCTCTGTCCTGCCTCTGTGTTTGGCTTTCCCTTGGGGTCCCATCCTGCACAAAAACAATCATCCGCTCAACACAGGCACCCTTTTACAATGGAGAAAGGGTGCCTGTGTTGGCTGATGGCAGCCAATTGTGCGCCAGAGCAGGGGAGAGCTCTGGGATATGTTATATTGTTGTAAATATGACGTATCCCTTAGCGCTGAATCTAACGAAGCACGGCGTGGCCAAATGTCTTGCAGCACAGCTCTGCATTACTTCATTGTAAATATGGCCATAAGCGTTTAGGAACACGTCTGGTGGATACACAGGATAAAGGCAGCTGTGGTCTTGAAGTGGTACAAAAGGGGGTGGTGATGGAAGGCATGGCTTGGCAGTTCTCATGAGGCACCGGGTCAGACTGATTTGCATAAGGCCATGTCTGAACTGGGGTGGCAGAGTGGGCTAAAGAACGGTGATGGATTAAACCCAGATCTGTTGATTGGGTGTGAGTGTTTGATTGGTTCAGATGCTCCGTCCCTCACCACCCCCTTTTGTATCGCTTTGTTCGCCATAAGTTGGCAGGGTATGCTCAGACGTGAGTCCCTTGCTCACTTTGCCACTGGATTCAAGCAAGCCGGGCTGAAGACGGCTGGAATGCCAGAAACCAGTCCTAGGAAGCTTGATTCCGGTCCAGGGAAGGCATGGCTTGGCAGTTCAGGCTGGACTGTTCCCATGAGGCACAGGGTCAGACTGATTTGCATATGGACATGTCTGAACTGGGGTGGCAGTTGGCTAAAGAACGGTGATGGATGAAACCCAGATCTGTTGACTGGGTGTGAGTGTTTGATTAGTTCAGATGCTCTGTCCATCACCACCCCCTGTTGTACCGCTTTGTTAGCCATAAGTTGGCAGGGTAAGCTCAGACGTTGAGTCCCTTGCTTACTTTGCCACTGGATTCAAGCAAGCCTGGCTGAAGACGGCTGGAATGCCAGAAACCGGTCCTAGGAAGCTTGATTCCGGTCCAAGGAAGGCATGGCTTGGCAGTTTGGGTTGGACTGTTTCCATGAGGCACATGGTCAGACTGATTTGCATATGGACATGTCTGAACTGGGGTGGCAGAGTGGGCTAAAGAACGGTGATGGATTAAACCCAGATCTGTTGACTCGGTGTGAGTGTTTGATTGGTTCAGATGATCTGTCCATCACCACCCCCTTTTGTACCGCTTTGTTCGCCATAAGTGTGGCAGGGTATGCTCAGACGTTGAGTCCCTTGCTCACTTTGCCACTGGATTAAAGCAAGCCGGGCTGAAGAAGGCTGAAATGCCAGAAACCGGTCCAAGGAAGCTTGATTCCGGTCCAGGGAAGGCATGGCTTGGCAGTTCGGGCTGGACTGTTCCCATGAGGCACAGGGTCAGACTGATTTGCATATGGCCATGTCTGAACTGGGGTGGCAGAATGGGCTAAAGAACGGTGATGGATTAAACCTAGATCTGTTGACTGGATGTAAGTGTTTGATTGGTTCAGATGCTCCGTCCATCACCACCCCCCTTTGTTCCGCTCTGGTCTTGAAAGCCAGGGTTGTTAGATGTGCCTGATTGTCTGGAAGGTTGGCATCTCCTGCAGCCATCTCTTGGCGTGGGTGCCTTCACAGATCTTCAAATACGATTTGATGGGGAATTGATTCAATCTCTTTGTGTCTCTTTCTTTGCAGCTAACGCGTGAAAGCAGATGGGAAATCATCTGTCCAAACCGATGAAGCCACCGCTTGATTATCACAGCCAGCGGTGTCTGTGCTGAGCGCATCCCACAGGGCTCTGCGAGGGAGCTACAGTGGGTTGTAGTCTTCGCTTCTTCGCCTCTTCTCGGCGCTAGACGAAGATGAACAATGACAGCACTATCTCCAGCACAATTACTGCGACAGCCCGTCTCGAGAATACGCGCAGAGCAACCCCGAGTGCAGTAAATGTGTTTTGATTTTTAATACAGATTCATGTTCACTGTTGATGTTTGTAGAATGTAAATAGAGCCTCTCATGGGCTTATATATGAACAGGTTTACGTCGCTCTTAAGTCAAAGCCACTTTCCGCGGCTCTTGGTGGCTTAAAACATCTGGAGTAACGCAACGCAGTGCAAATGACAGGGAAGGCATGTCATGGGTGTTTCTTGGGTGTTCCCACGCAACTCACATGCATTTTTATGCATCCCCAGATGTACAAAAACTTGTAAACCCGGGGATGTGTCAACATCTTACCCCATGCCAGAAGAGGTGTAACAAGGAGCAACATCTATTGAGCCTCGTTTCTTCCTATTTCTACGTGTGGCGCATATAAAAAGAGGAATATGCCTGCCAGGATTTATTTTGTGCAGGAAGGTGCCCCTTCCTCCTTCCTGCAAAAAAACACCCTGCATGCAACGCAGGCACCTTTGCACCAAGCGCTAGGCAGCCCACTGTGTGCCAATGCTTGGGAAACTATAGGAATGCACTGTATTCTATTAAATATGGCACACTCCTGCCCTTCCCTTGTCATGCAGTGAAGCACAACAAGGCGACAAGGTGACTTGCTTCACTGCCCTGTATTTCAAAGCTCATAAATAAGCCCCTTCTTGTTCTGTCACACTATGGAAGTAAAGCAAGTGTGCTTTCCTATCATGTCCAGGCCTGTGCACCTTGGTAAGGTGTCTCCGCTTTGACCATTTTTCAGATTTTGCTGGGGACGGTGCTGTTTGAAGATGCTTGGTGCCAGATGTATGAAGCTCAAATGGGTTCGCAAACGCCGAAATTCGCATTTGAGCAAAATGCTATGTATGTAGCAAATTTCAGTGCAAAATAAGGAATCGCAAATTTGAGATTCTTTATTTTGCGATTGCATTTAAGAATCTCAAAATTTGCGATTCCTTAAATGCAATGTATGAAGCAAAAAAAATTGCTAATTATCCCTAAGGAATCACAAATTACCACCAACTTCAAGTTGGTGGTAATTTGCAAATTTCTTGAAAAATGCTCATTTTTGCATTTTTCAAAGTGCCCTGCGATGCACAAACATGCCCTTAAGGCATGTATGTACACCACATGTGCACCCATGCTTATTTCAGGGGTGCAATAGGGTGTCCTTTGGACACCCCTGCACCCTTGAAATTATTCTCAATTTGCGATTAGCAAATTGCGAATCGCAAATTGAGAATAATTTCCCATTCATTCCTATGGGCCTCCTGGCCCATAGGAATGAATGGGAAATGATTCCTTAATATTTAAGGAATTTTAAGAAATTGTTAAAAAATAGCGAATTTCTACATACATACCATTTTGCAATTCTCAAATAGCAATTCCTTAAAAATCGCTATTTGAGAAACGCAAAAGTGTATCTTGATACATCTGGCCCTTAGCGAATATGAGCAGAAACCAAAGGGGAGAACAAGAGGGCAGGAGGGAATTTGCCTGGGTCTGCTCAAAATGTGTTACAAATTGGTGGGAAATATTGCATTTTACAGCACTGTAGGGTAGACATTTGCATAATGAACACTTTTGTGATTACTAATTTGCAAACTGGACACCTACTGACAATATTTGACTCCCCAAACATCATATGCAGAGTGGCCTTGATACCTTAGTAAATCAGTAGAATTATATACTAGAGTAGGAAATGGCTAATTGGAATTTCCATGACACTACAAATTGTAACCATCACATTGGCAGTCACTGATGGCATCACACATCCCGGAAGAGAGAGCAGCAGAGGGTGACATCACTGCAGACCAGGAGAAGCCCAACAATGAAGGCCCAACTGCAATCGAGGAGTCACATAGCAAGGACGCCTATGTCCGACAAACAGAAAAATAGACACTCAATGGACTTGTAGAGTAACACATGCAGGAGAATCACAACTTGTGTTTGGACTTTTAATACAGATTCATGCTCATTGTTGATGTTTGTAAAATGTAAATAGAGCCCCTTAGGGCCTATATATGAACCGGTTTGCATCGCTCTTAAGTCAGATTTAAGAGCGATTTAAGGTTAGGCCTGCTAACTGCACCAAACACAAACCAAGACTCACATAAACCATAGAATGATTGATGTAGGTGTGACCGGTGGTTCCGTGGTTGAAATATGGGAAAAGCAGTTTGAACTCAGTTTACAAACCAGGAGGTATCAGAAGGCTGCTATAAAAAGCTGGTGATGGACAGAGTACCTAACCTCCTTGTAGGAAACTGGGTTATTACTTGTGCCGGATGTAAAGCCTATGCACGTAATAGGTCCACAAATTCCTCTTACTGGGAACCAAGCACCCCATTTTAGTGCTTGACTCTCTCAAGGTGGTGAAGCAGAGCAGTCCAAGGCCTACTCTGGGTATGGTGTGGGCTAGCAATTATTAATGGTTTCAGTCCAACTATTGGTAAGACTCACACACTCATTGGTAGATATTATAGTCAAGGTTCTCTTTATTTTGCTGGTGCAGATTGGTTAATCCTCCTGAGTATGAGGTATGATAAATCAACAGAGTTGTGTTATCCCCAATACATGGGGAGCATCCCCAATACGCACGCATTATCAACAAGTGATCTGGTTATTCCAATTTCATTCTTTGTTTTTTTAAACATCCACAGCAAAACTCATGTCACGCCCCTTTCACAAAAAGTGACACACCAGTTGCGCATAGAGCTCGTCAATAAGCCCCTGTGTTTCTTACTCTTTATGAACATAATATTGTTCTTTGGTATTGAAATCCTAAAATATGTGTGTAGTAGAAGGGGCCCACAAATAGCTTAAAACAGGTCCTGGAGGAAGTCTATTGAATTTAGTAACGTAAGAATGAATGATTTCATGACACACAGCACTTGGCCTCCACCTGGCATTCCTCATCAGGCGCTATTAAACACTGGACCCTTGAGCCACGAAGCAGGCTCTTGGGCAGACCACATAAAATGGGTTCTCTGCTGCAAGACTCACTTCACTTTGAGCTGGGTACTTCAAGTTGTAGTTTCTTAAGTTGCGCAGTGATACAACTGTGTGGACCACATCACCCCCCACCTGAGAAACCTGCACTGGCTCCCCATTGAAAGAAGAATCACCTTCAAGCTCCTGACCCACGCACACATGGCACTTCACAATACCGGCCCTGCCTACCTCAACGACTGATTCTCATTCTACGCACCCAACAGGAGACACAGCTCTGCCGATCTCTCCCTGGCCGCCATCCCACGCATCCACAAAACTACCTCCGAAGGCAGGTCCTTCTCCTACCGTGCCGCCAAGACATGGAACTCCCTCCCCCTTCACCTTCGGCAGACAGAAGACCCTCAGACCTTCAGGAGACTACTCAAGACCTGGCTCTTCGTCCACTAGCTGCAGACCCCCCCAGCGCCTTGGGACCCTTGTGGGTATGTAGTGCGCTCTACAAATGCGCTGATTGATTGATTGATTGGACTGTACATTGGAACTGTTCTGCCAACCGGGGGGGCACCCGACATTGTGATTGCTCCGCCGTAGCTAATGTCACTACTGGGTGTCACATGTTATGTTATGTTATGGGTTATATAGACTGCCCCAATAATGAGGCTTCCCAGCCCTGGACCTTGGAAATAAAAAACAGATGCTATCGGCCTCACATACAGATGAGACAGGCAATTTAGGTTTAAAAAAAAGCCAAGTCTCCAAAGATTTTCTGAAGTGCAGATGGTTTTCAGTGTTCCTAATGGAAACAGGAATTGCATTCTAAGGAACAGGAGCTTTGGCATGAAGTGAACAGCTCCAGCTCAGGCCCTCTGGACTCAGGGACCGCAGCTGAAAGTAGGGGACGGGAGGGTCTATAGCAAGAGAGGAGATTGGATAGAATGGGAGCTCTTAGGGAGTATAAGATCTTAAGAACCATACACAAGGTCTTGAACTGGAAGCGTTTCTCCACTGGAAGATAATGTAGTTTGTAAGGGAGACCAGAAACAGAGCAGCAATTTAGACAGAAATAAAGTGGCCTGGCAGCCACATTTTGGGCAATCTGGAGTCTTCTAACGACTGACTTGTTATTGCCAAGATACAGGATGTTACGGTAGTCGAGACAGAACAAAATTACTGCTCGAGTGATAGTTTGTCGGGTACTGGAATAAAAATAGCCAAGAATGGGTTTAAGGATTCTCAGTAGCCCAAAACAGGTGCTAAAAACCAATTTAGCTGGGGTCTCAAAGACCAGAGTGCTGTCCATGACGACTCCTAGATTTTAATTGGAGGACTGGCTCGAGGAAAAGACGCCACCAATGGTTGCTCCAGGCCAGGGTGTCTTTTTCTAGCATAAGGACTTCAATTGTATTAGCTTTCAGACAATTCCTCAACTACGAGCAGTCCTATTTGGAAATTAAACTGTTCAGCATCGGCTTATCAGTAAATGAGAACATCAACTGATTATCGAAGGCATGGGATATCATAAAATTCCTGTTGATTTAAAAACCTGTGCCAGAGGTTGGTTGTAAACATTAAACAGAGTGGGGCTTAATATAGAGTCCTGGGGAGTCCATGGGGTAGAGTGTGCAGGTCAGAGCTGTGGGTGGGAGAGATGACCTGTAAATAGCATTCAGGTAAAAAGGACACAAACCACGACAGTGCCAACCCACCTATACCAATGCTTTGTAGATGCTCCGGTAAGAGTTTATGAGACACCATATCAAATGCCGCACTCAGATCCAATAGGATCAGGGCTGAAGAGCAGCCTTCCTCCAGGGCACTATAGAGATGTTTGATGACTGTGAGAAGTGCAGATTCTGTACTATGTCTAGTCCTGTAGCCATTTTGGGAGGAATCCAGGATGAAATTTTCATCAAGGGTTGGACAGTGAACTTCACTCTGCCGTTAGAGTTCAGAGCGTTTTTGCAACTCTGCGCTCCGCATGGAGCGTGGAGTGTGGCAAAAACTCCTTGCTGCTTTGCAGTGTGGAGTTTACTGGCACACCTATGTGTGTATAGTTGTGTTTATTCATTCCTTGAGGATTAACTGAGTCTAGTCATTCCTTGTGGGAAGGAACACACTGCATTAATGTCCAGCAGTGCACGTTACAATGACTTGTTGCAGTCAAGACTTGCAGTAGTGAACACATTTCATCAGCATCTTCTCTTGTGCAAGATGTTAGCTCATGAGGCCTGGCAGAACCATTACACCGCCGGTTTCAGGTTCACACTAGAAGGAAAGTAATTCCCTCCGGAAGGTGCTGCTGCCAATGGGAGTCTTTGCCCACCATGGCAAAGCGAGTAAGTGGGCACTGATTCAGGTACTTGATCCTAAGCCCACTGCCTACGAGAGCTGCCTCTGGCTCCTTGTGCCAGGACGGCACGGCAGCCTTTCAGTGGAACTGTGTGATAGGGCAAATGTGTGCAGGGACAAAAGAATCCAAGAAACTATTGATGTCCCCAGAGAGAGAATGCGATGCAGAGGAGGTGTTGATGGGCAGTAAGCCTGGGGAGCAGCACGTTTCCTAAACCGATGTGTTAAGCGGCTGTTTGGAAGATGGTCCTAAACGCTGTCTTCTCTGTGCTAGTTAAATGTACAACATGACAAAACACCGGGGGCCTCATTTATGAAAAGTGACGCATCGCTGCGTGAAAACAGCGATGCGTCACTTTTCACTGCGCTCTCCCTGCGACATGATTGATGCGTCATATTTATAATATGACGCATCATGTCGCAAGGAGTTACAGATACGTCAGTATTTCTGACGTAGTTGTAGGCGCAAAAGTGACGCATTGCTGGAGTGTGTCACAAAAGTGACGCAACCCCAGCAATGCTTCCTTTCACATGGGGAAAGCCCCATGTGAAAGGGCTTGCGTCAGTCTTACGCCTGCTGTGAGGCAGGCGCAAGATTTTGTCGCAACAGCATCCTAAAAGTGACGCAGTGAAATCTAATAGATTTCACTGCGTCAATATTACGAGGCTTTTTGCGGGTGAACGCCCCCTCTGCATACATTATACCTGACACAGGTATAATGTAGCGCAGGGGATTACAAAGTGACGCATCTGCTTAGATGCGTCACTTTGTAAATAGTGCGCATCAGGAGGCATGTTTTACGCCGCCGATGCGTCACAAAAAGTGACGCATCGGAAGCGCATAACTCACGCACGGCCTCATAAATGAGGCCCCTGGAATCTATCCCGTAGTTTGCTTGGAAGCTCAGCCACGTTTTATACAAAATGTGCTCGGGATTCTGGGTGTGCATTGCCCACTCTGTACGGATTCTCACTCAGCTCAATGACGGTGGACATGGATATACAAAGTTACAAACATCCCCGAGCCGTAACCTCACGGAAGTACACACATTATAATTGTGCCTCTGACAACCGCCAACCATGGCATGGCTGATAGACTTTCACACAGAGCTTGCATATTCAGTATATTGAATTTGGTGAACTGTGAGAAGTAGAAATTGAAATTGAGTGGTATTTATATAGCGCATGGCTACCCGGAGGCATCCCAGCGCTAAGGTAGACAGAGGTGGATGACCAGAGCATGTTAAGGGAACAGCAATGTCTTTAGGGATCTGCAGAAGGAGAGATGGTTGGGTTCCGAACGAAGGTAGGGCGGGAGGGAGTTCCAGAGTTTGGCAGTGTGCAGGGAGAATTGATCTAGTTTATCGTGAAAGAATCCAAAGGAAATACAACAGGATAGAGCTTCTCTTCCACGTGTATTACTAATTTAGTCTACTGTTATATGGCTGTAGCCCTTCATATGTGTCACCCTTTTTTATTTAATATAAAAAATCTAAATAGTTTTTTTAGTTCAAATTTTGCCTATGATTGGAGGTATGCAAGCACTCACAAAGAAAAAAAAAACATCATCGGTTGTAGCTTTCTGAGCTCCGTAAGGCTTCTTTTTAAGAGCATTAAACCTAGAGGAAACCTAGATGCATGCATATACATGAACTTCTCAGGCAGCGACAGCACTCTGCAACACTTTTTACCCATCAAGGCTCAGGGCTAGGCCACCTGTCAAGCGTTATTGCCCACATCTTCCACGTACATGCTCCCACTGGGACACTCCCTTCTTAAGCACTCATGTATAATCTACTGCAGTTCAGGATAAAGATAGGACTAATTAACCTACTTTAAAAATACACTAGCACACTCAAAATGCCAAAACACGGGCACTGCACACAGGGCCGGGAGGGAGGCGCGTGCTTCTAGACGGAGAAAGAGCAAGCGTGGAGGTATGTGCAAGTGTGATGTATTCCTATAGGTTCTGTATCGATCCCCCTATTCCTGACCCTATTCTGGTTAACAAGTTAACTAGCAGCCATCCCATGAGACAGAAAACCCCCATGATGCAGAAACCGTTATCTGATGAAACCACACTACGGCACAGGAACGTGTTATCTGATTAGGTCATAACGCTTGCCATCTAATTAGACAAGCGATATTCCTCCAGCCCCTGATAAGGCATAAGGAGTTCTCAAAACAAATCAAACCTATGACAACCTGAGAAAAACCCTGCGGCCATTGTTTTGATTTCACCGAGAACTTCAGCAAAAGAATGTGCTAACAACCAGGTCGTATGACATCCTTATTGACGTATCTATGTCCATCCTTACGTCAATCTCGGCACCTTAAAGGTATAAATATTACCGATATTGCCCTATGCAAACACACGCGGTGGTGACGAGATCGGAGCAGCCAGACTTGCCGAAGCCCAGAGCAGAGCAGACCCCGCTGGTGCAGCCCCGCCTTCCTGACGCGCTGAGAACGAGAAGCTGCCTTTTCTCCTGCCGAGAAATCCAGCTCCGGCGCTTCCGGGTAGCCCTCGCAGGCAGCCTGGAATATCGAGACCAGAGACGAGAGATACCATCCCTCATTCATCCTAGATTTCAGGTACAGAACTGAATAACCCCTCGCAGAGAATTCTTTAGTCAGTCACTTGGCAAAACAAACTTAACTTAAACTGTAACTTTCTATTCCCGCCCGCGTATTAGGCTTAGGTCAGGTACACGGGGTAGGCGTATTTAGGAACACCAGTTGAGTACGTTTAGTCAAATGTATATGTGTATGTATATATTTTATCCATTTTAAACCATCATATGGCTTAGAAACCATATCAATGTTTTTACAGTATTATTTTATACTTCTGCTTTTAATGTATGCACTTTACTTAACTATAAGTATTGCAATAATATCGATCCATTTCTCTTGTATGAGAAAAGAGACTGATCAATAAATAACATCTTTTATTGAACACGCCCGTCTCTTCCTTTTCTCTACAATCTGGTGAGACTAAGAATGCACGTACTGACTGAGTAAAATAAGTCGTCTTTTGTTTTCACACGACTCTAGAGATACACTCTTGATTAGGGGAGAGCAAAGTTGTAATGTTCTATGGTTGTCAGAAACTAAATCCCTTCTTGTCTATCCAGGGAGGTTCAACTCCTCCTTGCCTATTCGAGAAAGTTTCTAGTGAACTCTGAGCTAGCTGGCAAACCCAAAACTTTAAGTCTAATATCGACAGTAGTAGACCTAGTTAACGTCTGGTCTAGGCCTATACTATTGAAGGTATTATTCCAATGCGCAGAGCCTATTGGGATAATAGGAACTACACTACACAAGATACCTCAGCAAACCAACACTCGCTGCTGAGGTGAGTGTGTGTGTGTGTGTGTATTTTGTCTAAGTGCTAGGTTTCACTGTTGATAGGGGCAGCCCAATCATTCTTTCTTACCAGTGCCAGGTCGATAAAATGAACCTTAAGTATTTAATTAGGGGTGGCTGAGCCCACTTGCGACACTCCTTGGAATTTGGTGGAGTTTCTCAGTAACTCTGCATCATTCCTCCCAGGCCGATTGTGGTTCAGGAATTTGGTCAGAATCCCATTGACATGTCTCTCTGTTACCTTAGTGAGGAAAGGGAGGAGAGAAATAGGACAAAAGTTCTCAGGTTTGGAGGCATCCAAGGAGGGTTCCTTCAAGCGAGGGATAACCTTGGTGTGCTTCCATGTATCAGGTACGTGAGCTGAAGATAGGGAAAGATGAATCACTTCTAGGCAGATTCTGTGGAGAGGGTCATGCACTTTGAGAAACCAGTAGGGTTTAAGTGAATCTGCATGGTGGTTCTGCAGCTGCAGTCCTGCTGCATTTCAATATGGCTTTCTTAAGATCTAGTCCAGCGTGCTGAATGTGTTCCACTTATGTCCTCGCTGTGCATCTGGGTGTACCATTCATTTTTTTATTTATGCTATTGTATTCTACTCTTTTGGCCCCTCATGTTGCTGCTGTAGGCCTCTCTCAACCTCTCCTTGATTTCACTGGCCCTGGCTCCTTCTAAGGACTCTGCACCATTGCACTGCCCCCTGAGGACGACTCACTGCCCACTCACCCGGGCAACTGTTTCCACCAACCCAAGTGTTGGTGCTTTTATACCTTCTATGATCATGTGGAGGATGGTGAAGCTGCCGCCAGTGGTACAAGGTCTGATCTCACCTGCCCGTTCCCTGCTCAATGGATTAAAATGTACAGGGTGCTTGTATCCTCTAACCTGCCTTATCGGATCTGACTGATTTCTTACCTACGTATGCATGCAATGAAAGGGTTTGTGTTGTGACAACATGTAGGGGCATATTTATATAGGCTTTGTGTCGTCCTTGTGCTAGGGGACATAAGGGCGATTCAAAACATAAGTCCACTGTATCAAGTCATGCAAGACCACCCTGCACGACCCCAGGTGGCTGATTATTCAAGAGTAAGCAACGCAGCGCAAATCACTGCATTACGTTACTCTGCATCAGGGAAGCATTCCGGGGTGGAGCCTGGGTGTTCCCACACGTCAATCCATGGACTTTGAAGCATTCTCAGATTCACTCTTAGTGGTAGACCTGGTAATGCGTCTAACTTATATGCCTCACCAGGTGAGGCATAACGAGGGGAAATATGTTTATTTCTCCTAGTTTATTCCTTTTTCCAGGTATAGCATTCTGCAGCACACATAGAAAGAGGAACATGCCTCACAGGATTGTTTATGTGCAAGAAGGTGTCTCTTCAAGAATCCTGCACCATGGTGCCTGTGTTGGCGCTAGGCAGCACATTGTGCACCAGCTCAGGGAAAATACAAGAATGTATAATATGTATATTGTTATATACGGTGTATTCCTGCCCTTTCTCTATGACTCAGCGGAGCAAGGTGACGTGCTGCACTGTGCTGCGTGATATCTTAGTAAATATGCCCCCTGAGGCGTAGATCCAATAGAACACACTGGACAGCAACTCACACACGAATCAAGCCCGGCACACGGGTGCCTAAAATAGAGTACCACAATGTTCGCAGCAACACTCAACACTGAAGAAATACTGCACAACTCTTCAGCAGAACACATTAGAGAGACCCTGTTAGAGACATGCAGCAGTTACAATCTACCATGCATTTATCGTCATCAGACACTACACGGTGTGTCTGCGAACGGAGCATTGTCATTTGCTGCATCACAAAAATACATTCATAAGATGCTGCCACTCTAAAGAAAAAAGGAAACAAGTGTTCTCTAACCCGCAGAGGAACAGCAACCTACCAAAGCAGGAAAGGTGGCAAGGCTTTCCATATCAACAACACATCCCTATTCGAACACTAATATACGTCTCATCAACATTCACACCAAGTTAGCTTAAAAACATAACACATGCACATGCTCAGCATTTCAATCAAGCTATTCAACTGTCTAAAGATGCCGGACAAACAGGCCAGCATCCCCAGGAATAGATGCAATGCGACCAAGAGGGCTAATATAAAAAACACAGGGGCATTTTACCAACGATTAGCGATATTTATCGCTAACTAGGCTTAGCAACAATTTTTTTATCGCTAAGCATCGCCGGAAATTATCGCTGAGATAACGTGCTATTAGCTACGTTTATCTCCAAAGCGATAATTTTTCCGGCAATAGCGTGAATATCGCTGAGAATACAGCGATATTCACGCATTAGCGACGAAATACTCTTAGCCATGTTATCCGCCTCCCATTGGATAACATGGCTAAGAACTGGTCTGGGCAGGTGATAGTTTTTGGCGATATTCGCGCTTAGCGCGAATATTGCCATCACTAAGCCTGCCTTCCTAATAGGCGTTAGCGACTGCTTTCAGTCGCCAACGGGTTGGGAACGCCCACTTTCCATGTCATTAGCGATAATTATCGCTAACATGCAAAGCGGGCCCCAAACCGCTCGCTATCGCCTAAAAGCTGTCGCTAACTGCTGTTAGCGACAGCTTGCTAATAGGGCGATAGAATTTTCACCGCTTAGCAGCCGAAAACGGCCACTAAAGCAGCGAAAATTGCCTATCGCCCCCTTGATAATATGCCCCACAATTCTTTCACGCAAAAAACACACAAACATACATTGGACAAGCGAATCTTTGCAGCACTCAGTGACAATACACATGACACCAGACATGACAACCAACCACCTTAGTTCCACACCATATGGAAGGGTTGAAGAGTCTTCATTGTAGAAGGCTAAAGTTACAAACACACACTAGAGCAGCGGGCTGGGTAAGGCAAAGCTGGACCAAGTAGAGGCCCGCGGGGAACGCCTACAGGGGACGGGATCGCCCGAGGGAAAAGGTAAAGCCTGTGAAAAGGGATGCACAAGGATTGAGTGCATCCTTTGAAAACGCAAAACCACCCAATGGCAGAAAGGGGGCAGTGCGGGGCAAAGAGGTCAAAAGGTGGGCACAGGCTCCGCTTTGCCCTCAGACTATGACCATCGCCTCAGAAAGTACAAGGGTTGTGGCCAGTAGACTAAAACCAGAAGCCAACCAAGGGGAAAGACTGGGAAAGGGCGCATGGCAAAGTGCTGGACATACAACAAAGATGAGTGTAAATGGGAGCATGCCTGTAGATTTAAAGACAGTTGCAGGAACTGCAGCAGCAACCACTCAGCAGTCCACTGCAATCAGTTAAAAGGGGCAGGGGACAGCAGGTAGAATGGCAACAAGACATATATGAGGGCGGGAACAAATGCATGAAAGAGAGGGGGCCGAGAGGAAATGAGGACACTGCCCACCCCATCAGGATAGGAAGATTAGTGGCTTTAATGAATAGTTACCCAAAGGAGAAAGACAAGCAACTACTGGCAGACGCTTTCACATACGTATTCCCCATACCTTACAAAGGCCCACTGGCCCGAGGCTTAGCTGCAATCTAAAATCCATACAGGACAACCCAGAGGTAGCCAGGGGAAGGTGTGGCAGGAGGTCCAACTGGGGAGTGCACCAGGCCCTTTCGTGGCTCTCCATTGGAAAATCTCATGGTGTTCCCATTGGGGGTGCTACCAAAGAAGGAGGTGGGTAAATTCTGCCCCATAGACCATTTGTCAAAGCCACAAAGAGATTGCATAAATGACTGGTTTGAACAGGACAGCGGCTCCGTGGCATACGTCTCGTTAGGCAATGCAGTGCATCTGACTAAGCGGGCAGGGAAGGGCGCCCCGTTAGCCAAAACTGAGAGTCAGCTTTCCGCCTCCTGCTAATGCATCCACACAGGTACCACTTGCTGTGCTTTCAATTGGATGGGGCCTACTACTATGACAAATACCTGCCTATGGGATGTGCCATATCATGTGCTTACTTTGAGTCCTTTGGCTGTCTCCTGGAGTGGGTGCAAGGGACACGTCACTCGGTAAGGGGGTGCGTTCACTACTCTGCCAGATTGGAGAGTTAGCGGAGGAGCTGGGAGTCCCTTTAGTCCCTTTAGCACCAGGAAAAACGGAGGCCCGGTCACCAAACTATCCTTCTTGGGTATTGAGTTGGGTACAGTGGAAGGGATATGCAAGCTGCCCAAAGGCAAGGTCACTGAGCTGATCCAAATCATAGGGCAGTTGCTGCAGAAAAAGAAGGTGACGCTGTGGGAGCTCCAGCAGTTGCTAGGAAAACTGAACTCGGCTAACAGAGTATTCCCAGCAGAGGCGACCATTTGCCAGGCAGCTAGCCTGGTTGACAAAAGGGATGTCAAAGAGACATCACATGGTGTGCCTTACGTAAGGGGTAAAAGAAGACCAAGAGCAGTGGGACACTTTCCTAGCTAGCTTCAATGGCTCTCTCATGTGGTGGAGACCCTAGGTGTCTGTGGATTTGGCTGGCAGCCATGGCTTTGGGGCAATCCTGGGGAATGCATGGTCAGAATCACTGTGGCCAGACAGCTGGCATATCGCAGGGATCACGGGCAGCATTACAGTTCTGGAGCTCTTCCCCATCATAGTGTCTTTTACAATATGGGGAGGTAAACTAGCTAATGGGCAAATCATGCTTTGGCTGAATAATCAAGCAGTAGTCCAGGCGATCAACATGGGGACAGCAAAATGCCCGGCGGTGGTGAGGCTCTTGTGACATTTAGTCGGCTGCCAACTGGGGTACCAGTAAGGGTGAGACATACTGTTG
Source organism: Lissotriton helveticus (assembly GCF_964261635.1). NCBI lineage: Eukaryota > Metazoa > Chordata > Amphibia > Caudata > Salamandridae > Lissotriton > Lissotriton helveticus. The sequence goes on along the minus strand of NC_136072.1, from coordinate 1,180,075,474 downwards.
GGTGGAGAATTTAAAAACTGAGGAGTCTCTCATTGTCAGTGGAACAGATTCAGGGAGCTGGCACCCCATGCAGACCAGTGCATTTCTCCGGTACTGTGGCACCTCTGGATCCTCGTGGAGACGGCATAACGATGCTGGTGAACAATGGGCTGGCCCCCAAGATGGAGAGAAAATATTGCATGTGCTGGGACGTTTTCAGTAACAAAACTAGCACAGCGGGAATGAGCATGGTCTTACCGGTGGAGGTAGTACCTTTCAATGAATTGGCATTTCAAGTGAGAAAAGCAAGTCATTGTCGCAAACACACCTTAGCGGGGTCACACACTATGCCAATTTGGCAACAGTGTGTGACCTAACCAGGTAAATTCACTGTAGGACGGTGATGAATGTCTGGGGGAGGCTACAACCAAGGGCAGGATGAGGTCTATCGATTCCAAGGTCTTGAAAGGAGTACTGGCTGCGCTAACGGGTATATGTGCGGAACACCATGAGGTGGCTTTATTCAGAGCAGCATTTGGATTAGCCTTCTTTGGGGATTAGAGACAGGGCCGGACTGAAAGCAACAAACAACTGCTGGCCATGGCAATAGAGTCAGACCATCCATTGGGGTGGTGGAGGGGAAAAGGTGTGGTGGGACAGGCAAACCCACTGCAGCTGCTTTTGTAACAGTAGGCCTATATTGCAGCTATGCTTCAAAACCAGCCCCGGTAACAAAAATGGCCTGTCAGGGATCAAAAAAACAGCCGCCACCATGGCGGCCCGCCAGGGAAGCGCCGGTGCCTGCTACAGTCAGTTCGGCCCTGCTTACAGGATTAGCGACATAGTGACCCCAGCCAGGGGGCCCTGGAATGGCATGCATGTCAACAAAGAACCTACACATGGGAAGTGGGTACATGGTGGTGCATCTGAGATGGTCAGACAGACAAGACAAAGTGGGCAAAGGGAAGCACACAAGGATTCACTGTATTGAGGAGAGGATGTGCTGCCCGGTTTGCCTCGTGCAAGGGGTACATGGAGCGGGCACCCTGGCCACTGGGCGGCTATTCTCGCACAGGGACAGGTCATGCCTAACCCAGTTTCAATTCATAGCAGTGATGAGGAAGGCACTGGAGAGGGCAGGTCTCTTGTCCAGAGAGTTTTGGTCACATTCATTCCGCATAGGGGCAGCAGCAACTGCGGCCCACTTGGGTTTGAATGTCAAACAGATCAAGCCGCTGGGCCGCTGGGCGTCGGGCGCATTCAAGTGGTACATCGGCCCGCGAGTTACTGAGCCTTGGTTTCTCTCCCTGCAGGTCCGCAAGTGGACTGCCGCAAGGTGTGTATCCTGGGACACTCACACATAATGCAGGCGCAACGGTGGGTGGCAGTGTGACAAGACTTCAAGGGATCTAGCTACAGAACACAGCAGTGACATGGTTAGGACAATTAGGCATGAGATGGGAACAGCTGCTCCCTGCTGTGCATGAGGTACTGTGATGAGGAGACTGGCCAGAGCTGGGGACATTCACCTAGGGAGAAATGTAAATGTAAATGTACAGGAATTTATATAGCGCAAATCACCGAGCGGTTTCTAAACGCTTGCTTAGGGAACCCGTCCTGGTATTCCCCTGTGAGATAACCCCGGCAGGGTATCCGCAAGGTGAAAGCCAGGCATCCCGCCGCGAGGGGCCGTTGTGGAGATTAAGCAAGCTATTGCCCAGAGTCGCAGAGTGTGAACCCGTGAATCGAGTAGGCACCGGAGCGAGAATTGTCAAGTCCATGGACATTTTAGGACTCAAGACCCCGCCGAGCCGGGAATTGAACCCTGGTCCCGGGCTGACCTCTGCTTCCAGGTCTGCCTCCTCTAACCAGTGAGCCACACTTCTCCACCTGGGGAACCTTGGGAGGAGGGAACTGCTAGGGAAGTAGACTGGTGGGTTGTCGGCCCTGACATGACATCCACCTGTAGATATCATATGGTCCAAACTGATCACCCGCCGGGTATGGAAGGGTGTGGGCAACCAGGCAACAGTGGACTAGTCTAGGCATAAACTGAATATCACCATGGCTAAGATTTGTAGGGCAAACAGGACTTCGTGCAGCATGGGCTGATCAAACTTAGGACACCGGGCTACCCCGGGGTAGGCATTGATATGTTCGTGATGAAAATAGTAGGGGTCCTGGAACAGCTGGGTTTCACATGAGCAGGGAGAAGAGGGGGAGTTCGGGAGGAGCTGCCTCGGATCGGTAAACCGTCGGCTGTATGGTGGAGGCAGCCCAGAGAGGTACCCAGAAGAAAGAGTAGCATAAGTACAAGAGCTGCTCAAACAGTGTCGTTGGGATGCCTTATGGTAGGACACAGAGGAGCAAATGATGCACACAATGCCAGCCAGAGTAGAAGAGCTGCTCACGCAGTGTCATTGGGATGCCACACGGCAGGGACATGGGGAACAGGCAAGTGGCCAGCAAGGGTCCAAGACAAGTGGAACGGCACTTGCAGCCCGGGCCAGGTCTATTGGCCGCCCACGAGGTCGGTAGCAAGGGAGGCCTGGAACCTGCAGAACCCGAGACACCTGCCAAAGGGGGTCCTTCCACAGAGTCAGTGCTGTCAGCCAGAAACAGAGACAAACCATTGGTGGTGAATGTTTTACATGATAATGTGAAGTGTAATGAACATGGGCTTTAAATGACCAACTATTAAGTTGTGGGATGTATATTCCATGTGTTGAAAATAAACTGCAGCCTTTGATGCACCATAATCGGTTGTCCCTCGAGTGGTCAAGGGGGAGGGGAAGCCTCATGACAAGGCTGACAAGGAGGGGGCGAAATCGCCACCCGGGAGGGGTTCAGAAGCCGGTTAAATTAAGATGGGAAAACAGTAACAATGACAAATTTGAAAATATTCACATGATCATCTATGAATGTAAGGGTTAGCGGAAAGATACACAATCCCTTCCACTTTAATGTCATTTTTCACTGGTTCTACATGGGTATGCCAGCACAGCAGATGATCATTCTATTATGTTTTAATAGAATATTTGTGCACACGGGTCATGTATCCATACCCAGCACGTTGAAGCAATTTAACCTGTGGTTTGTGAAAACACTCGCCTACAATCCGAGGCAGACGCATCCTGTTCAATATCCCCATTAAAATTTAATTTAAAAAATACATTATTTATTTATTTATTTATTTAAAAAGTTTTATATAGCGCTGGCTAGAGCCGGAGGTATCAGAGCGCTTTACATGAGCATCAGATCATAGTTACAGGTTACATCCTTACAAAGGTTACACAGTTCTTAGAGCATGGCAACATATTTACTTGTAAGGTCGAGATAAACAATAAGCACAAATACGTAACTGGAAAAGCAGGCAAGGTGAGAGATTCCGGGGGGGGGGGTTGGAGCAGGGGAAGTAGACAGATAATGAAGGCGGTAAAGAGGAGGGGAGGGTGAGAGACACAGCATGGGAAGAGGAGAGGAAGGGTGACGGGGACACAAACCGGTAGACGAGTCAAGGCAACGTCCAAAGTCCAGTAAGCTGTGATCCCAGGGAAGTGGTATCCCTTCCCTATCTCTATTGCGAGAGGCTCCCTTTACGCAGTGGACTCTCTCAGAGGGGTCTCTGAGACTCCAAGGCCTACATACTGGATCCTTCCCCAAAAAGGGGAGAGGGAGTGCTTTGGCAAGGGGTGCCATACCATACTTCAGCTGAGAGTGACTCCCTTGGCGCAGTGGACTCTCTCAGCGGGTTCGCTGAGACTCCAGAGTATAAATATTGGATCTTTCCCCAACAAGGGGAGAAGGAGTGCTTAGTCAAAGGACACAAAGGACAGCGGGGTAGGCAGAGTAGCAGGCAAGGGGAGAGATTCAGGGGAGAGAGGATAGGAGCTAGGGAAGAGACAATAAGGAGAGACGAAAAGAAGTCTGCCTAAAGACCGACTGGGTAGGTGACGACCAAGGAGGAAATCCACAGCCCATCTCCCCTATAGCTAAACCAGGTAGCTCCATCGGGCATCAGATAAAATAGATCAGTCTTAAGTGGCGAGGGAAGAGGTCCACAGAAAAACAGGGCGGGGACAAAGAGCAAGGGCATGTGAGGGCAGAGGACAGAAGCTGGAAAGAGTAGAAGCGGGCAGGGGGGAGGGTTGGGGGAAGGGCGAGGGGGAATGTAAGGTCAGGAGAGACGCGCATGATGAGCAGGAGTTCATTCAGGTCCGCAGTGGAGGGGGGCTGGGGTTCCGCGTGTTCCTCATCCTGGTCCGTCTGTGAACAGGTGGCCTTTCGTGCCTCAAAGTTCAGCTTTGGTTGGCGACCATCTGGCTTCACCATCCCGGAAGGTTGGTGCGCGTCAGAATATACCAGAACCAAAGGGAGGGGGTCCGTCAACTCTCACTGGGTCAGGCAGCCCCGTGTCACCGTGAATATTGTGCGTGCGAAGTTCCTCAGCATGGTGCGCAGGGCAAGAGCGGGCAATCGGACCTAGAACAGCCAGAAGGGACAGTCTCCCAGCCGTTCCTTATTCAGAGAGTGCGCCTCCATGGCAAAGCTTACTTCCAGTTTTTCAGCAGCAACTATGTGTCCCCCAAGCAGCATATTTTCGGATCCGCCCACGTCTCAGCTAAGGCTACAGGCAATCTCCCAGCAGAGGGGGTGGGGGGCGGCTTCAGCGAACTCCGATCCCCGCAGCATTAATCAAGTGGTTCCTGGCCGTGTTTCGGGGTGGTGGGGAGCGATATCCTCAGGCGGGTACACCCAGGCTGGCAGAGGCCCTGCCCAGCTTCAAAAGCCCCTTAGAGGACGGCCATCCGCAGGGGGTGACAACAAGAGCCAGGCCTTCTCCCGCCGCGGGCGCTCCGCTACCGCTATGCCTCTCAGCAGCGTCGTGGTGAGCCGGGCTCAGGCTCCCTGGTCCGCGGTGAGAAAGGGGATCCCCTCCTCAGCGCAGCTGCAACAGTACGGGCAGGAGTCTCCGGCAGGACGGTCAGTTAGCGGGGTTCGGGTATGCCCCGCAGGGGTCCAGTCGTGCAGCCCGGGCCGTTGCCTCGAGGTGCAGCAGAAGCAAAGTGTTTTATGTCAAATTGCTCTCAGGGTTAATTATCTGCCCCCGAAACCCCCTTAGTAGTATCTTCATGCCAGTGTTCACTTCTCTATGAACAAAGGTTGAATTCACACAATATACTTGTTCTGCAAATACTTGTTTGATCCGCGCCCCCTGTGGCTAGCGCTGGTATTACTGATCCAGATGGCAGATGAGAGACTCCTGTGACCTTTAACCTTACACTTTCTATTTGAGTAATCTGGGTCACAATGAAAAGCTCCCCTGGTTCGCCCAGAGGCAGATGGAACAGAAGGAACATCCCATTATAGTTAGTTCATCAAAAGTGTCAACAAATTCATGACCTTGCAGCGCGCGGCCTCCTGGGAACCAGGAAGTCATCGCAGTAAGTGGGTCAAGCATGGCTCATTTTCTTCCTCCAAAGAAAACCTTGTAATTGGAGGCTACAAAATGAAAAAAAGGAAACATCCCGGCTCAGATGTGGGTAAAAATAACCAGTCTTCCAGGAGCACCGTCCCTTTCAAACATGTCTCCCCTCTTACCCAGGGCTATAAACTGCTCAACAATCCTGCATGTTGAGTAACTTTAGTGCAGTTAGAAATAAGGGGGAGAGGCTCGGGGTCTGGAAGGAAGCGCGCGGCACCTGTGTAGCCTGGGGCCCTTGCAGGAGCCTTTCAAGGGATTGCAGTAATTGGGCTGGCTATCCCTGGGCCTCAAAACTCTTTATGATTCAAGAACAGGTCTGTGATTCAACTGAAGATGCTCTCCATTTATTCATCAAAGAATTGAGGGGCATATTATCAAGAAACCGCGTTAAAATCATCGACGATAATGGACTTGATAAAATGCCCTTGAGAATTTCAATAGAAGCCCATGTTCTTGATGCCCCTTGAATACGTGGCATCAGGTTTGCAAACTGACAGACAATTTAGGGTCAACGAGTAAAGCCAGTGAACAGGCATAGGAAAGGTTTTTATTATGTAAGTGGCGTGTAATGCTGGGTTGATCCAGGGTATTGCATTTGGAATAATGTTTGTTTCCTCCTCTCAAGCTTTTTCATACTAACGGTTCTGTTTACGAGAATATCGTGCATTGCGTAACAGGGAAAGGGAAGGAATGCGCTGAATTCAAGGCAATACTGTCCATGCCTGCCTTTTCCCCTGCACTGGTGCCCTGCTGCCAACGCAGGCACCCTTATGCCATGGTGCAAGGGTGCCTGCGTTGCATGCAGGATTGTTTTGGTGCAGTAAGGGACTGAAACTACTCTCATGGGCTTTATTCCTCTTTCTATGCGTGCTGTATTCGGCAGCCCACATAGAAAGAAGAGGCAATGAGGAGAAATGACAATATTTCTCCTTGTGTCTCGCCTGAGCTGGCATTTGTTTTTTGACACATTCCCGGGTCTGCAAGTTATGGTAAATCTGGGAATGCATAAAAAACCATGGGAGCTGCATGAGACCTCCCACTCAACGCCCATGGAACGCCTTCCCAGGGCACAGTGAGGCAATGCAGCGATGTACATGTAAATGTACAGGAATTTATATAGCGCAAATCACCGAACGGTTTCTAAGCGCTTGCTTAGGGAACCCGTCCTGGTATTCCCCTGTGAGATAACCCCGGCAGGGTATCCGCAAGGTGAAAGCCAGGCATCCCGCCGCGAGGGGCCGTTGTGGAGATTAAACAAGCTATTGCCCAGAGTCGCAGAGTGTGAACCCATGAATCGAGTAGGCACCGGAGTGAGAATTGTCGAGTCCATGGACATTTTAGGACTCAAGACCCCGCCGAGCCAGGAATTGAACCCTGGTCCCAGGCTGACCTCTGCTTCCAGGTCTGCCTCCTCTAACCAGTGAGCCACACTTCTCTGTGCGCTGCCTTGCCTAACTCCAGGTTCATGGAGCCACTGAGGGCCTTGCACGGCTTCATAAATCAAATTGTGAGTTTTGTATCACTCTTGCACCATGTTGCGTGGTGCAAGAGGGATGCAAACCAGCTCACAAAGAGGCCCCCAATATTCCCTACAGCAGAATGCTTTGAGCTGAAAATGTCTTGTCCCACAAAAACAATACAAGGATACCTTGCTCTTCATAAGTGTTGACTATTGACTACGTGGTTCTTTATTTTTTTTTATGTCTGTATATATGAACACTGTAAACGTTTGATTTTCCACGCTATATTAATTTAATTGATTGTGGTGTATGTAATCTGTGTGTTATGGACAGCCAGAGTAATACTTGTTATTGTTGAATTACTAAGCATGCTGCAGAATGCGTGACTCAAGGGCAATGCAATACATTGTAAATTATGGGCTGCAATTTTTTACGGAAAATAAAAACAACCTTCCAAACTTTGGACACTCGATGCTGCACTTCAAAGTTAGCTATACAGGAGTTTGGGACACAATGCTGCTCTTCAACGTTAGCTATGCAGGAGTTACAGACACAATGCTGCTCTTCAATGTTAGCTGTGCAGGAGTTGAGGACACAATGCTGCTCTTCAAAGTTAGCTGTGCAGGAGTTAATGACACAATGCTTCTCTTCAATGTTAACTGTGCAGGAGTTAAGGACACAATGCTGCTCTTCAAAGTTAGCTATGCAGGAGTTAAGGACACAATGCTGCTCTTCAAAGTTAGCTATGCAGGAGTTAAGGACACAATGCGGCTCTTCAAAGTTAGCTATGCAGGAGGTGGGGACACCATGCTGCTCTTCAACGTTAGCTATACAGGAGTTATGGACTCAATGCTGCTCTTCAACGTTAGCTATGCAGGAGTTACAGACACAATGATGCTCTTCAAAGTTAGTTATGCTGGCGTTACGGACATGATGCTGCTGATCAAAATTAGCTATGCAGGAGTTACGGACACAATGCTGCTCTTCAAAGATAGCTATGCTGGAGTTACGGACATGATGCTGCTATTCAATGTTAGCTGTGCAGGAGTTACGGACTCAGTGCTGCTCTTCAAATTTAGCTATGCAGGAGTTACGGACACAATGCTGCTCTTCAAAGTTAGCTATGCTGGAGTTACGGACATGATGCTGCTATTCAATGTTAGCTGTGCAAGAGTTACGGACTCAATGCTGCTCTTCAAATTTAGCTATGCAGGAGTTACGGACACAATGTTGCTCTTCAACGTTAGCTATGCAGGAGTTACGGACTCAATGCTGCTCTTCAACGTTAGCTATGCAGGAGTTACAGACACAATGCTGCTCTTCAAAGTTAGCTTTGCAGGAGTTATGGACACAATGCTGCTCTTCAAAGTTAGCTATGCAGGAGTTTGGGACACCATGCTGCTCTTCAAAGTTAGCTTTGCAGGAGTTACAGACACAATGCTGCTCTTCAAAGTTAGCTATGCTGGAGTTACGGACATGATGCTGCTATTCAATGTTAGCTGTGCAGGAGTTACGGACTCAATGCTGCTCTTCAAATTTAGCTATGCAGGAGTTACAGACACAATGCTGCTCTTCAACGTTAGCTATGCAGGAGTTACGGACTCAATGCTGCTCTTCAACGTTAGCTATGCAGGAGTTACAGACACAATGCTGCTCTTCAAAGTTAGCTTTGCAGGAGTTATGGACACAATGCTGCTCTTCAAAGTTAGCTATGCGAAAGTTTGGGACACCATGCTGCTCTTCAAAGTTAGCTTTGCAGGAGTTACAGACACAATGCTGCTCTTCAAAGTTAGCTATGCAGGAGTTACAGACACAATGCTGCTCTTCAAGTTAGCTATGCAGGAGTTACAGACACAATGCTTCTCTTCAAAGTTAGCTTTGCAGGAGTTATGGACACAATGCTGCTCTTCACAGTTAGCTATGCAGGAGTTACGGACACAATGCTGCTCTTCAAAGTTAGGTATACAGGAGTTTGGGACACAATGCTGCTCTTCAAAGATAGCTATACAGGAGTTTGGGACACAATTCTGCTCTTCAAAGTTAGCTTTGCAGGAGTTACAGACACAATGCTGCTCTTCAAAATTAGCCATGCAGGAGTTACAGACACAATGCTGCTCTCCAAAGTTAGCTATGCAGGAGTTACGGACACAATGCTGCTCTTCAAAGTTAGCTATGCTGGAGTTAGGGACACCATGCTGCTCTTCAAAGTTAGCTATGCTGGAGTTACAGACACAATGCTGCTCTTCAAACGTAGCTATGCGGGAGTTATGGACACAAAGCTGCTCTTCAAAGTTAGCTTTGCAGGAGTTACAGACACAATGCTGCTCTTCAAAGTTAGCTATGCAGGAGTTACAGACACAATGCTGTTCTTCAAAGTTAGCTATGCTGGAGTTAGGGACACCATGCTGCTCTTCAAAGTTAGCTATGCTGGAGTTAGGGACGCAATGCTGCTCTCCAAAGTTAGCTATGCAGGAGTTACGGACACAATGCTGCTCTTCAAAGTTAGCTATGCTGGAGTTATGGACACAATGCTGCTCTTCAAAGTTAGCTATGCTGGAGTTACAGACACAATGCTGCTCTTCAAACTTAGCTATGCGGGAGTTACGGACACAAAGCTGCCCTTCAAAGTTAGCTATACAGGAGTTTGGGACACAATGCTGCTCTTCAAAGATAGCTATGCAGGAGTTATGGACACGATGCTGCTCCTCAAAGTTAGCTATGCAGGAGTTAAGGACACAATGCGGCTCGTCAAAGTTAGCTATGCAGGAGGTGGGGACACCATGCTGCTCTTCAACGTTAGCTATGCAGGAGTTATGGACTCAATGCTGCTCTTCAACATTAGCTATGCAGGAGTTACAGACACAATGATGCTCTTCAAAGTTAGTTATGCTGGAGTTACGGACATGATGCTGCTATTCAAAATTAGCTATGCAGGAGTTACGGACACAATGCTGCTCTTCAAAGATAGCTTTGCAGGAGTTATGGACACAATGCTGCTCTTCAAAGTTAGCTATGCAGGAGTTTGGGACACCATGCTGCTCTTCAAAGTTAGCTTTGCAGGAGTTACAGACACAATGCTGCTCTTCAAAGTTAGCTATGCTGGAGTTACGGACATGATGCTGCTATTCAATGTGAGCTGTGCAGGAGTTACGGACTCAATGCTGCTCTTCAAATTTAGCTATGCAGGAGTTTCGGACACAATGCTGCTCTTTAACGTTAGCTATGCAGGAGTTTCGGACTCAATGCTGCTCTTCAACGTTAGCTATGCAGGAGTTACAGACACAATGCTGCTCTTCAAAGTTAGCTTTGCAGGAGTTATGGACACAATGCTGCTCTTCAAAGTTAGCTATGCAAAAGTTTGGGACACCATGCTGCTCTTCAAAGTTAGCTTTGCAGGAGTTACAGACACAATGCTGCTCTTCAAAGTTAGCTATGCAGGAGTTACAGACACAATGCTGCTCTTCAAGTTAGCTATGCAGGAGTTACAGACACAATGCTGCTCTTCAAAGTTAGCTTTGCAGGAGTTATGGACACAATGCTGCTCTTCACAGTTAGCTATGCAGGAGTTACGACACAACGCTGCTCTTCAAAGTTAGGTATACAGGAGTTTGGGACACAATGCTGCTCTTCAAAGATAGCTATACAGGAGTTTGGGACACAATTCTGCTCTTCAAAGTTAGCTTTGCAGGAGTTACAGACACAATGCTGCTCTTCAAAGTTAGCCATGCAGGAGTTACAGACACAATGCTGCTCTTCAAAGTTAGCTATGCTGGAGTTAGGGACACCATGCTGCTCTTCAAAGTTAGCTATGCTGGAGTTACAGACACAATGCTGCTCTTCAAACTTAGCTATGCGCGAGTTATGGACACAAAGCTGCTCTTCAAAGTTAGCTTTGCAGGAGTTACAGACACAATGCTGCTCTTCAAAGTTAGCTGTGCAGGAGTTACAGACACAATGCTGCTCTTCAAAGTTAGCTATGCTGGAGTTAGGGACACCATGCTGCTCTTCAAAGTTAGCTACGCTGGAGTTAGGGACACAATGCTGCTCTCCAAAGATAGCTATGCAGGAGTTATGGACACAATGCTGCTCTTCAAAGATAGCTATGCAGGAGTTGTGGACACAATGCTGCTCTTCAAAGATAGCTATGCAGGAGTTAAGGACACAATGCTGCTCTTCAAAGTTAGCTATGCTGGAGTTACGGACACAATGCTGCTCTTCAAAGTTAGCTATGCTGGAGTTACAGACACAATGCTGCTCTTCAAACTTAGCTATGCGGGAGTTACGGACACAAAGCTGCCCTTCAAAGTTAGCTATACAGGAGTTTGGGACACAATGCTGCTCTTCAAAGATAGCTATGCAGGAGTTATGGACACGATGCTGCTCTTCAAAGATAGCTATGCAGGAGTTATGGACACAATGCTGCTCTTCAAAGATAGCTATGCAGGAGTTGTGGACACAATGCTGCTCTTCAAAGATAGCTATGCAGGAGTTGTGGACACAATGCTGCTCTTCAAAGATAGCTATGCAGGAGTTGTGGACACAATGCTGCTCGTTAAAGATAGCTATGCAGGAGTTACGGACACAATGCTGCTCTTCACACTCTTGGTACATGAATCTGCAGTGAAGGGCATAGAGTGCATGTCACGGGAGTGACCCTTCACCTTGCCTAGTAGGTCGCTCCCCCCAGCTGCAGCTGCACCAGCCCTTGTGCCTGACCCTCGCTCCTGCTGCCCATTCCTGGGTGCCGTTTTTTCCCTTGCCCCCCCTGCCCACAGCCCGCTTTCTGGCCGCTGCTGCCCCTGCGGCCCCACCCCCGTGCCCATTCGCTTAACCCCTGCCTCCCGCCTCTCAGCTACTCCGCCCTCCCAGCTCCCTTTAAATCTGGCGACAGCGAGCGGTGAGTAGAGCGACCCCTGACCTTGCCTGGTAGGTCGCTCCTCCCGCTGCAGCTGCACCACCAGCCCTTGTGCCTGACCCTCACTCCTGCTGCCCATTCCTGGGTGCCATTTTTTCCCTAACCCCCCCCGGCTGCAGCCCGCTTCCCTGCCGCTGCTGCCCCTGCGGCCCCGTCACCCCGCGCACATTCGCTTAACCCCTGTCTCCCGCTTCCCGCCTCCCAGTTACTTCTTCCTCCCAGATACCCTCTAAATGGAGGCAGCTCTGCGACCGCGCAGCGATACGCGCAGCGGGCATGCCTAAGGCAAGCCCATCTGCGCCCGTCTGTGCCGGGACCGCGCCCAGTACCAGAACCCCTGAACCCCGCGAACGCCATGACACCAGACTCCACTACGACGCCAGCAGCCTCCACGCACTCAACGCTGGCCGCCCCCAAAACGGACCCACGGACCCTTCTCCTGCCTCACCTGCAGCATCACCTGTGACAGAATCACCAAACCTTCAAGGACTGGACCCAATCACCTCCACTGCATACTCCGCACGCAAACACGCCGTTGAGCTCTGGGATCTGCTCGACACCTCCGCCCCAGATGTGTCCTTCCTGACCGAGACCTGGTGGAACGACTTCTCGGTGCCCGACATCGCCATAGCCATCCCAGACCGCTACAAGATCACCTGCAGGGATCACGCCAACGGAACCGGAGGAGGAATAGCCATCGTCCACAAGTCCACCCTCAAGGTCGCCACCCAGGCAGACAACACCCTCCACACTGCTGAACACCTGCACTTCCGGATCCACACCGACCCCAACACCACCTTCAGAGGAACACTCATCTACAGACCCCCCGGACCCTAGGCTCAGTTCAGCGACTCCATCACCGACCTCGCCAGCACCCACGCACTCGCCTCCACGGACCACATCCTCCTCGGGGACATGAACTTCAACCTCGAGAACAACGACAATGCCAACTCCACCACCCTGATCAACAACCTCGCCAACCTCGGCCTTAGACAACTCGTCACCACACCCACCCACGCCGCCGGCCACACGCTGGACCCCGTCTTCTCCACAGGCACCCACGTCGCCTTGAACCACACCACCGAACTCCACTGGACCGACCACCGATGCATCCATTTCACCTTCAAGAAACCAACCACGCACCACCGCACCCAACAGCTGCCTCGCCGCTGCTGGAGCGAATTCACCGAAGACCGGCTGATCACCACCCTCGCCCAGAACCCACCCACCGACCCCACCAACCCAGCTCGCAACCTCAGACAGTGGATCGACGACTGCGCCAACGACCTCGCCCCGCTCAGGAAACCCTCCAACAACCACGCCAGCAAGAGAGCCGCCTAGTTCACCTTTGTAATCCAGACCTCCAAACGCGCATGCCAAAAACTGGAAAAAATATGGCTCCATGAACGGACACCGACCAACCACGAAGCTCACAAGGACACCACCCAAAGACATCACCACCTCATCAGATTAGCCAAAATATCCTCCTTCAAAGACCGCTTGGATAACAATGCACACAATAGCAAAGAGCTCTTCAGCATCGTAAAGGAACTCTCCAGCCCCAGCGCCAACGCCAACGACATCCCATCCTCTTAAGAACTGTGTGACTCACTAGCCATCTTCTTCCACCGCAAGATCGCTGACATCCATGACAGCTTTAACACCATGACCGCCCCGATTACGCCAGACTCCACCTCCCCTGTGAACAGCGCCATCCGCCTGACCTCCTGGTCCAACATCAACGACGACGAGACATGGAAGGTCATGAACTCCATCCACTCAGGATCTCCGTCAGACCCGTGCCCACACCACGTATACAACAAAGCAGACGCAGCCATCGCATCCCAACTACGGAAGGTCATCAACATCTCCTTCGAAACAGCGACATTCCCGGAAAGCTGGAAACATGCCGAAATCAACGCCCTCTTCAAGAAGCCCAAAGCAGACCACAAGAACCTCAAGAACCTCCGGCCCATCTCCCTGCTACCATTCCCAGCAAAGGTCATCGAGAAAATCGTCAAAAGACAGTTGGCCCACCACCTGGAAGACAACAACATCTTGGACCCTTCCCAGTCCGGATTCAGACAAAACCACAGCACCAAAACAGCCCTCATCGCCGCCACAGACGACATCAGGCGCCAACTAGACAATGGCGAAACATCAGCCCTCATCCTCCTGGACCTGTCGGCCGCCTTCGACACGGACTGCCATCGCACTCTAAAGACACGCCTCTTAGAAGCCGGATTCCGAGAAAAGGCCCTTGACTGGACCAGGTTCTTCCTCTCCGGCAGAACCCAGAGCGTCCGCCTCCCACCTTTCCGATCCGAAGCCACCGAAATCATCTGCGGCATCGCCCAGGGCTCATCTCTCAGCCAGACACTGTACAACATCTACCTGGCCCCCCTCGAACAAGTGGCCCGCCATCACGACCTCAACATCATCTCTTAAGCCGACGACACCCACCACATCCTCTCCCTCACCAAGAACCCACACACCGCCAAAACCAACCTCCATGAGGGAATGAAGGCCGTCGCCGACTGGATGAGGAACAGCCGTCTGAAGCTGAACTCGTACAAGACGGAGGTACTCATCCTCGGACCCACCCCCTCAGCCTGGGACGACTCCTGGTGGCCGACCACACTGGGAGCAGCACCAACACCCACCGGCCATGAACGCAACCTAGGATTCATCCTCGACTCCTCCCTCTCCATGGCTAAACAGGTCAATCTACAAGTGGATCCCAACCGAAACAAGAAGAATGGTGACACAGGCCCTCGTCAGCAGCTGACTGGACTACGGCAACGTACTCTACGCAGGAATCCCAGCCAAACACCTACGACAACTACAACGCATCCAAAACGCCTCCGCACGACTGATCGTCAACGTCCCCTGCCGCAGCCACATCACCCCCCACCTGAGAGCCGTACACTGGCTCCCCGTCGAAAAGAGGATCACCTTCAAGCTCCTCACCCACGCACACAAAGCACTCCACAACACCGGACCAGCCTACCTGAACATAGCTTCTACATTCCCACCCGCCAGCTCCGCTCCACCGGCCTCGCCCTCGCCGCTGTCCCCCGCATCCAATGAACGACCTCCGGAGGCAGATCTTTTTCCTACCTCGCCGCCAAGACCTGGAGCACCCTCCCTACCCACCTACGGCAGACCCAAGACCTACTCGCCTTCAGAAGACTCCTCAAGACCTGGCTCTTCGAGCAGTAGCAGCACCCCCCTCCCCACAGCACCTTGAGACCCTCACGGGTATGTAGCGCACTCTACAAGTACTTCGACTGATTGATTGATTGGAAGGGAAAGATACGTGCTCCCCATGTAACATGCAGTTTGTGGAGGTGTGAGAGGTGCGCCTCTCTTTGCTATTATGGTTTGACGTCACTGTCATTTTTCTGTCCTGAGGAGTTCCTGGTTTATTTCTGCAGCTCTGATGGAACAGAAGCCTCATTATACATAGAGACAGCCATGATGCTCTTTTAAGTGCCTGTAATAACAGCTTCCATCAGTTCTATTACTTCAAGAGCAGCACAGGCGCGTGAGCTGTGAGCAGCGAGCAGTGAGGCATTGTGGGGGATGACTTTAAAGGTAACTATAAATGCTTTTTACAGCTCGTTTTACTGTAGTAAATCCCGCTTTGTGATGTGTGCCAACAGATGTCTGATAAGCTTTACCTCTTTATCTGCCTCAGCATTTTCTGAGAATCCACACAAATTTTGAATTGCAGTTTGCACGCCTGCATACTTATTTGTAGGATAATTTGCCATGAAACAAGTGAGAGGAGGCAGGGGCGTAGCACAAATCCCAGCATTTGCGAGGACCGCCATCCAGTCGAAGGACTATCCATAAATGTAAGAAATGAGAGAATAAGGTGACCCCACCACATTCTAGAGAAGGGGTTGGGGGGTCAACGTTTTTGTTTGTGACATTGTTTTGGAGTGGATTACTGGAAATTTTGCGAGCAAAGCATTTTTAGGAGGTTTAATGTGTGGATGGTAGACTGTCCCTTACTTTTGGGAAGAACGAGTGATTGTGCTGTTTGGGATGTCTGCGGATGTAGCCCTAGAGGCACTAAGAAAATCATAGAGGGACTAACAGAGACAGGAGATCTTTTCAACGACTCACTGAAGAGAAGGAACAATGTCAAACTTCACCTTATTAATTGTAAACATAAACAAGGCGTATGTATTAATTTGTATGTTTCGCCTGCACATCGCTTGATTGTGCTTTTGAAATTTCTTGTAAACAAAAAAGCTTAAAGTGACCTTAGATCCCGCCCATTTCTTACCATTAATTAACATTGGCTGGCTTCCACTTCGTTCTTGTTTCCTTGTCTCCATTGGTCAGCACCTCCTCATCAATTCCTGCTTTACTAGGGCTTCATGTGTGTCCCTGTCTTGGAGCATGGACCAAGTACAACTTCCTGTCTGCGTCCATTTTCCATCCACTGGTCAAAGACTCCTGCAGGTACTCTTTTTTCACTTCTTAGCACTCACTCTTGTAGAGTGCATGTCTCTGTAGTCTGTCTACCTCTACTCACCCTCCTCCCACTGTTACTGCTCCCTTCTTGGTACGGCTGTCACCCCACCCTCCTACCACTGTTACTGCTCCCTTCTTGGTACGGCTGTCACCCCACCCTCCTACCACTGTTACTGCTCCCTTCCTGGTACGGCTGTCACCCCACCCTCCTACCACTGTTACTGCTCCCTTCTTGGTACGGCTGTCACCCCACCCTCCTACCACTGTTACTGCTCCCTTCTTGGTACGGCTGTCACCCCACCCTCCTACCACTGTTACTGCTCCCTTCTTGGTATGGCTGTCACCCCACCCTCCTACCACTGTTACTGCTCCCTTCTTGGTACGGCTGTCACCCCACCCTCCTACCACTGTTACTGCTCCCTTCCTGGTACGGCTGTCACCCCACCCTCCTACCACTGTTACTGCTCCCTTCTTGGTACGGCTGTCACCCCACCCTCCTACCACTGTTACTGCTCCCTTCTTGGTATGGCTGTCACCCCACCCTCCTACCACTGTTACTGCTCCCTTCTTGGTACGGCTGTCACCCCACCCTCCTACCACTGTTACTGCTCCCTTCCTGGTACGGCTGTCACCCCACCCTCCTACCACTGTTACTGCTCCCTTCCTGGTACGGCTGTCACCCCACCCTCCTACCACTGTTACTGCTCCCTTCCTGGTACGGCTGTCACCCCACCCTCCTACCACTGCTACTGCTCCCTTCTTGGTACGGCTGTCACCCCACCCTCCTACCACTGTTACTGCTCCCTTCCTGGTACGGCTGTCACCCCACCCTCCTACCACTGTTACTGCTCCCTTCTTGGTACGGCTGTCACCCCACCCTCCTACCACTGTTACTGCTCCCTTCCTGGTACGGCTGTCACCCCACCCTCCTACCACTGTTACTGCTCCCTTCTTGGTACGGCTGTCACCCCCACCCTCCTACCACTGTTACTGCTCCCTTCTTGGTATGGCTGTCACCCCACCCTCCTCCCACTGTTACTGCTCCCTTCTTGGTACGGCTGTCACCCCACCCTCCTACCACTGTTACTGCTCCCTTCTTGGTACGGCTGTCACCCCACCCTCCTACCACTGTTACTGCTCCCTTCCTGGTACGGCTGTCACCCCACCCTCCTCCCACTGTTACTGCTCCCTTCTTGGTACGGCTGTCACCCCACCCTCCTACCACTGTTACTGCTCCCTTCCTGGTACGGCTGTCACCCCATCCTCCTACCACTGTTACTGCTCCCTTCCTGGTACGGCTGTCACCCCACCCTCCTCCCACTGTTACTGCTCCCTTCTTGGTATGGCTGTCAGCCCACCCTCCTACCACTGTTACTGCTCCCTTCTTGGTACGGCTGTCACCCCACCCTCCTACCACTGTTACTGCTCCCTTCTTGGTACGGCTGTCACCCCACCCTCCTCCCACTGTTACTGCTCCCTTCTTGGTACGGCTGTCACCCCACGCTCCTACCACTGTTACTGCTCCCTTCTTGGTACGGCTGTCAGCCCACCCTCCTACCACTGTTACTGCTCCCTTCTTGGTACGGCTGTCAGCCCACCCTCCTACCACTGTTACTGCTCCCTTCTTGGTACGGCTGTCACCCCACGCTCCTACCACTGTTACTGCTCCCTTCCTGGTACGGCTGTCACCCCACCCTCCTACCACTGTTACTGCTCCCTTCTTGGTACGGCTGTCACCCCACCCTCCTACCACTGTTACTGCTCCCTTCTTGGTACGGCTGTCACCCCACCCTCCTACCAATGTTACTGCTCCCTTCTTGGTACGGCTGTCACCCCACGCTCCTACCACTGTTACTGCTCCCTTCTTGGTACGGCTGTCACCCCACCCTCCTACCACTGTTACTGCTCCCTTCTTGGTACGGCTGTCACCCCACCCTCCTACCACTGTTACTGCTCCCTTCTTGGTACGGCTGTCACCCCACCCTCCTCCCACTGTTACTGCTCCCTTCTTGGTATGGCTGTCACCCCACCCTCCTACCACTGTTACTGCTCCCTTCCTGGTACGGCTGTCACCCCACCCTCCTCCCACTGTTACTGCTCCCTTCTTGGTACGGCTGTCACCCCACCCTCCTACCACTGTTACTGCTCCCTTCTTGGTATGGCTGTCACCCCACCCTCCTACCACTGTTACTGCTCCCTTCCTGGTACGGCTGTCACCCCACCCTCCTCCCACTGTTACTGCTCCCTTCTTGGTACGGCTGTCACCCCACCCTCCTACCACTGTTACTGCTCCCTTCTTGGTACGGCTGTCACCCCACCCTCCTACCACTGTTACTGCTCCCTTCTTGGTACGGCTGTCAGCCCACCCTCCTACCACTGTTACTGCTCCCTTCCTGGTACGGCTGTCACCCCACCCTCCTACCACTGTTACTGCTCCCTTCTTGTTACGGCTGTCACCCCACGCTCCTACCACTGTTACTGCTCCCTTCCTGGTTCGGCTGTCACCCCACCCTCCTACCACTGTTACTGCTCCCTTCTTGGTACGGCTGTCACCCCACCCTCCTACCACTGTTACTGCTCCCTTCTTGGTACGGCTGTCACCCCACCCTCCTACCACTGTTACTGCTCCCTTCTTGGTACGGCTGTCACCCCACCCTCCTACCACTGTTACTGCTCCCTTCTTGGTACGGCTGTCACCCCACCCTCCTACCACTGTTACTGCTCCCTTCCTGGTACGGCTGTCACCCCACCCTCCTCCCACTGTTACTGCTCCCTTCCTGGTACGGCTGTCACCCCACCCTCCTCCCACTGTTACTGCTCCCTTCTTGGTACGGCTGTCACCCCACCCTCCTACCACTGTTACTGCTCCCTTCTTGGTATGGCTGTCACCCCACCCTCCTCCCACTGTTACTGCTCCCTTCTTGGTACGGCTGTCAGCCCACCCTCCTCCCACTGTTACTGCTCCCTTCTTGGTACGGCTGTCACCCCACCCTCCTACCACTGTTACTGCTCCCTTCTTGGTATGGCTGTCACCCCACCCTCCTCCCACTGTTACTGCTCCCTTCTTGGTACGGCTGTCACCCCACCCTCCTACCACTGTTACTGCTCCCTTCCTGGTACGGCTGTCACCCCACCCTCCTACCACTGTTACTGCTCCCTTCCTGGTACGGCTGTCACCCCACCCTCCTACCACTGTTACTGCTCCCTTCTTGGTATGGCTGTCACCCCACCCTCCTCCCACTGTTACTGCTCCCTTCCTGGTACGGCTGTCACCCCACCCTCCTCCCACTGTTACTGCTCCCTTCTTGGTATGGCTGTCACCCCACCCTCCTACCACTGTTACTGCTCCCTTCTTGGTACGGCTGTCACCCCACCCTCCTACCACTGTTACTGCTCCCTTCTTGGTACGGCTGTCACCCCACCCTCCTACCACTGTTACTGCTCCCTTCCTGGTACGGCTGTCACCCCACCCTCCTCCCACTGTTACTGCTCCCTTCTTGGTACGGCTGTCAGCCCACCCTCCTACCACTGTTACTGCTCCCTTCCTGGTACGGCTGTCACCCCACCCTCCTACCACTGTTACTGCTCCCTTCTTGGTACGGCTGTCACCCCACCCTCCTACCACTGTTACTGCTCCCTTCTTGGTACGGCTGTCACCCCACTCTCCTACCACTGTTACTGCTCCCTTCCCGGTACGGCTGTCACCCCACCCTCCTACCACTGTTACTGCTCCCTTTTTGGTACGGCTGTCACCCCACCCTCCTACCACTGTTACTGCTCCCTTCCTGGTACGGCTGTCACCCCACCCTCCTACCACTGTTACTGCTCCCTTCTTGGTACGGCTGTCACCCCACCCTCCTACCACTGTTACTGCTCCCTTCTTGGTATGGCTGTCACCCCACCCTCCTACCACTGTTACTGCTCCCTTCTTGGTATGGCTGTCACCCCACCCTCCTACCACTGTTACTGCTCCCTTCTTGGTATGGCTGTCACCCCACCCTCCTACCACTGTTACTGCTCCTTTCTTGGTATGGCTGTCACCCCACCCTCCTACCACTGTTACTGCTCCCTTCTTGGTACGGCTGTCAGCCCACCCTCCTACCACTGTTACTGCTCCCTTCCTGGTACGGCTGTCACCCCACCCTCCTACCACTGTTACTGCTCCCTTCTTGGTAGGGCTGTCACCCCACCCTCCTACCACTGTTACTGCTCCCTTCCTGGTACGGCTGTCACCCCACCCTCCTACCACTGCTACTGCTCCCTTCTTGGTACGGCTGTCACCCCACCCTCCTACCACTGTTACTGCTCCCTTCCTGGTACGGCTGTCACCCCACCCTCCTACCACTGTTACTGCTCCCTTCTTGGTACGGCTGTCACCCCACCCTCCTACCACTGTTACTGCTCCGTTCCTGGTACGGCTGTCACCCCACCCTCCTACCACTGTTACTGCTCCCTTCTTGGTACGGCTGTCACCCCACCCTCCTACCACTGTTACTGCTCCCTTCTTGGTATGGCTGTCACCCCACCCTCCTCCCACTGTTACTGCTCCCTTCTTGGTACGGCTGTCACCCCACCCTCCTACCACTGTTACTGCTCCCTTCTTGGTACGGCTGTCACCCCACCCTCCTACCACTGTTACTGCTCCCTTCCTGGTACGGCTGTCACCCCACCCTCCTACCACTGTTACTGCTCCCTTCTTGGTACGGCTGTCACCCCACCCTCCTACCACTGTTACTGCTCCCTTCCTGGTACGGCTGTCACCCCACCCTCCTACCACTGTTACTGCTCCCTTCCTGGTACGGCTGTCACCCCACCCTCCTCCCACTGTTACTGCTCCCTTCTTGGTATGGCTGTCAGCCCACCCTCCTACCACTGTTACTGCTCCCTTCTTGGTACGGCTGTCACCCCACCCTCCTACCACTGTTACTGCTCCCTTCTTGGTACGGCTGTCACCCCACCCTCCTACCACTGTTACTGCTCCCTTCTTGGTACGGCTGTCACCCCACGCTCCTACCACTGTTACTGCTCCCTTCTTGGTACGGCTGTCAGCCCACCCTCCTACCACTGTTACTGCTCCCTTCTTGGTATGGCTGTCACCCCACCCTCCTACCACTGTTACTGCTCCCTTCTTGGTACGGCTGTCACCCCACCCTCCTACCACTGTTACTGCTCCCTTCTTGGTACGGCTGTCACCCCACCCTCCTACCACTGTTACTGCTCCCTTCCTGGTACGGCTGTCACCCCACCCTCCTCCCACTGTTACTGCTCCCTTCCTGGTACGGCTGTCACCCCACCCTCCTCCCACTGTTACTGCTCCCTTCTTGGTACGGCTGTCACCCCACCCTCCTACCACTGTTACTGCTCCCTTCCTGGTACGGCTGTCACCCCACCCTCCTCCCACTGTTACTGCTCCCTTCCTGGTACGGCTGTCACCCCACCCTCCTCCCACTGTTACTGCTCCCTTCTTGGTACGGCTGTCACCCCACCCTCCTACCACTGTTACTGCTCCCTTCTTGGTATGGCTGTCACCCCACCCTCCTCCCACTGTTACTGCTCCCTTCTTGGTACGGCTGTCAGCCCACCCTCCTCCCACTGTTACTGCTCCCTTCTTGGTACGGCTGTCACCCCACCCTCCTACCACTGTTACTGCTCCCTTCTTGGTATGGCTGTCACCCCACCCTCCTCCCACTGTTACTGCTCCCTTCTTGGTACGGCTGTCACCCCACCCTCCTACCACTGTTACTGCTCCCTTCCTGGTACGGCTGTCACCCCACCCTCCTCCCACTGTTACTGCTCCCTTCCTGGTACGGCTGTCACCCCACCCTCCTACCACTGTTACTGCTCCCTTCTTGGTATGGCTGTCACCCCACCCTCCTCCCACTGTTACTGCTCCCTTCCTGGTACGGCTGTCACCCCACCCTCCTCCCACTGTTACTGCTCCCTTCTTGGTATGGCTGTCACCCCACCCTCCGACCACTGTTACTGCTCCCTTCTTGGTACGGCTGTCACCCCACCCTCCTACCACTGTTACTGCTCCCTTCTTGGTACGGCTGTCACCCCACCCTCCTACCACTGTTACTGCTCCCTTCCTGGTACGGCTGTCACCCCACCCTCCTCCCACTGTTACTGCTCCCTTCTTGGTACGGCTGTCAGCCCACCCTCCTACCACTGTTACTGCTCCCTTCCTGGTACGGCTGTCACCCCACCCTCCTACCACTGTTACTACTCCCTTCTTGGTACGGCTGTCACCCCACCCTCCTACCACTGTTACTGCTCCCTTCTTGGTACGGCTGTCACCCCACTCTCCTACCACTGTTACTGCTCCCTTCCCGGTACGGCTGTCACCCCACCCTCCTACCACTGTTACTGCTCCCTTCTTGGTACGGCTGTCACTCCACGCTCCTACCACTGTTACTGCTCCCTTCCCGGTACGGCTGTCACCCCACCCTCCTACCACTGTTACTGCTCCCTTCTTGGTACGGCTGTCACCCCACCCTCCTACCACTGTTACTGCTCCCTTCTTGGTATGGCTGTCACCCCACCCTCCTACCACTGTTACTGCTCCCTTCTTGGTATGGCTGTCACCCCACCCTCCTACCACTGTTACTGCTCCCTTCTTGGTATGGCTGTCACCCCACCCTCCTACCACTGTTACTGCTCCTTTCTGGTATGGCTGTCACCCCACCCTCCTACCACTGTTACTGCTCCCTTCTTGGTACGGCTATCAGCCCACCCTCCTACCACTGTTACTGCTCCCTTCCTGGTACGGCTGTCACCCCACCCTCCTACCACTGTTACTGCTCCCTTCTTGGTAGGGCTGTCACCCCACCCTCCTACCACTGTTACTGCTCCCTTCCTGGTACAGCTGTCACCCCACCCTCCTACCACTGCTACTGCTCCCTTCTTGGTACGGCTGTCACCCCACCCTCCTACCACTGTTACTGCTCCCTTCCTGGTACGGCTGTCACCCCACCCTCCTACCACTGTTACTGCTCCCTTCTTGGTACGGCTGTCACCCCACCCTCCTACCACTGTTACTGCTCCCGTTCCTGGTACGGCTGTCACCCCACCCTCCTACCACTGTTACTGCTCCCTTCTTGGTACGGCTGTCACCCCACCCTCCTACCACTGTTACTGCTCCCTTCTTGGTATGGCTGTCACCCCACCCTCCTCCCACTGTTACTGCTCCCTTCTTGGTACGGCTGTCACCCCACCCTCCTACCACTGTTACTGCTCCCTTCTTGGTACGGCTGTCACCCCACCCTCCTACCACTGTTACTGCTCCCTTCCTGGTACGGCTGTCACCCCACCCTCCTACCACTGTTACTGCTCCCTTCTTGGTACGGCTGTCACCCCACCCTCCTACCACTGTTACTGCTCCCTTCCTGGTACGGCTGTCACCCCACCCTCCTACCACTGTTACTGCTCCCTTCCTGGTACGGCTGTCACCCCACCCTCCTCCCACTGTTACTGCTCCCTTCTTGGTATGGCTGTCAGCCCACCCTCCTACCACTGTTACTGCTCCCCTTCTTGGTACGGCTGTCACCCCACCCTCCTACCACTGTTACTGCTCCCTTCTTGGTACGGCTGTCACCCCACCCTCCTACCACTGTTACTGCTCCCTTCTTGGTACGGCTGTCACCCCACGCTCCTACCACTGTTACTGCTCCCTTCTTGGTACGGCTGTCAGCCCACCCTCCTACCACTGTTACTGCTCCCTTCTTGGTACGGCTGTCAGCCCACCCTCCTACCACTGTTACTGCTCCCTTCTTGGTACGGCTGTCACCCCACGCTCCTACCACTGTTACTGCTCCCTTCTTGGTACGGCTGTCACCCCACCCTCCTACCACTGTTACTGCTCCCTTCTTGGTACGGCTGTCACCCCACGCTCCTACCACTGTTACTGCTCCCTTCTTGGTACGGCTGTCACCCCACCCTCCTACCACTGTTACTGCTCCCTTCTTGGTACGGCTGTCACCCCACCCTCCTACCACTGTTACTGCTCCCTTCTTGGTACGGCTGTCACCCCACCCTCCTCCCACTGTTACTGCTCCCTTCTTGGTATGGCTGTCACCCCACCCTCCTACCACTGTTACTGCTCCCTTCCTGGTACGGCTGTCACCCCACCCTCCTCCCACTGTTACTGCTCCCTTCTTGGTATGGCTGTCACCCCACCCTCCTACCACTGTTACTGCTCCCTTCTTGGTATGGCTGTCACCCCACCCTCCTACCACTGTTACTGCTCCCTTCCTGGTACGGCTGTCACCCCACCCTCCTCCCACTGTTACTGCTCCCTTCTTGGTACGGCTGTCACCCCACCCTCCTACCACTGTTACTGCTCCCTTCTTGGTACGGCTGTCACCCCACCCTCTGGAGTTCTGGACTTTTTGGTTCCGTCCAGAGGTGTCAGGGATAACACCCGAAGACCCCGGAGTTCCACCTGTCTCGGTGCACAAACAAACAGAAACACGGGCTTCTCGATGGTGGCGTCAAAGACCAAAGGTTTATTACTGCAGGGACACAGAAGTCACAGAAACTACACATTGGCAGTATCTAGGAGCCTGTTCGATTTGTACAAAGAGGGTTGCTCCTTATATACTAAATATTGGGCTTCAGGCAAATTCTTTACATGTTACCACAGTTCTAAACATTCGTGTCTTAAACAATAAATATTTGGCGTTGCACAGGGATCGTCAACAGTATCTGATGTCAAAACATTACAAATGAGGGGTTCCCACTAGTCCATCATAATCCTATGTCAATTCTTCATTCAAGACCCGGACCGCCTCATCGTAAATTTCGTTACCTCCCCCTAATAAAGGCCCAGAAGGAAAGGAGCAGAGCCAGGTGCAGAAGATAGAAAGACAGGATAAGAAATGTTTGTGGGTCGTAAATGGGCACGGTTACCAGCTTCGGCCGCCTAATCATGATCAGGCCAACGAACACAAGAACCAGTATAGCAGGACTGGCCTCAGGCTGGGGAGGCAGTTCTTGCCGAGTCATGCTGCCACAGCGTTGCTGGCCTAAGGTGCACGTGTCACTAGCAAGGTGAATCGCCGGTTAAGGCCTACGTGTCCTTAAATAAAAAGAAGTCATTGCGTGTCCATTGACTATGTGAGGGCAAGGAATACAAAATGGCTTCCGTGTTCTAAGATGGATGCCATGGGTAAAACACAAATGTGTTGGTAACAGGAGTGCTCTTGCTCGTAGCATAGCGAAAATACCAGGATATACTGAATGGATCATTTGCGGTTCACTGATACCAAAATTATGTATTTACGACAATGTTAAAAACACGAGTCAAATCGTCACGGAACCTCAGACCCTCCTTTTGCCCTTACATAGGCAATTACTCAGTCTATATCAGAGTCAGAGTCTAATTCTATGCTCATTAGGTCAGTGACATGTTGTTGTATCATCATCCTGTCTCGTGCCTTTTCTCCTAATGCAGGTGGTTTTCTGAAACAGGTTGCAGCACAGAGGCTACACAGAGCGGGACCACATTGGATAATAAGACAGCACGAGAACAGAAATACTAGGATGACACCAATGACCATCAGAACCTTCCATCCCCACTCTGATACCAGAGTCCAAAACCACTCCATGAAGGACCAGTTTCCCTCATCTACGTGTATAGAGTCGGAAATCTTATGTAGCTTAGAGATTGCTTCATAGACTGTTGGAGCATTATTTGGAATAAAGACACAGCAGCTCGATTGGATCATTCTGCATACCCCACCTCGATCTGCAAGTATTACGTCTAGAACCATACGGTTCTGCAACGTCATGAGACGATCCGCCTGAAGCTCAGCTGTTAAGTTACTAAGGGCACCAGCAGTTTCTGTAATAGTAGATTCAACTACCCGTGTTAGTTGACGAAGATTTCTACTATTGGCCATAGGCCCCCAAAACGGAAGGAAACCTTTGAAAAAGTCTCCAGCTTCTTGACCAGCGGTATCTTCCTTGCTGAAGACACCTCTTGCTACTCTGGTTTTGTGATAATCTGAAGAAGCAGTGTATGTCGGGGGTAACAATCGAGCAATATAACATGAACCTGAAAAGTCAGCAGACAGCCATGTATATGCTCTGTCCTGACAAATGAAGTAGGTACCCCTAGCAGTCAGAAAGGCAGGGGAGGAGTTAGACGGAAATACGTAAGTCTCAACGCACTCACTCCTCCCTAGCTGAGCTCTCGGATTTCTCCCATTTCCTTGCAAACAGACCTGACCTCGGTGAGGCACGACCCAAACTGAAGTGGAGCTTTTACGCTTGCTTTCTCCCAAACTAAGGCGATACTCTGTAGAGTTCCAACTCAAATACACCAGTAATTCATCTCTAGGATAAGATGGAGTATTATTGACGTCTTTAATCATATCAATAATTCCCTGGACTAAAGCTTTGTTGGCTGAGTTGTATTTAGTGGACCGTGGTGGACGCGGAGGATAGGTCTCAAGGGCATATGAAAAAATGGTCTGAAAGGCCTGAAATGATCCATTATAGCTGAAAGGCAAGACTAGATAGGGAATGCCTTTATCCATAGTGTGAGGTATCAAGCCACACACCCAGCAGTCTGTAGTATTAACTATCAGTTGGTGTTGATGCAAGAGCTGTACAAATGTATTGTTAATAAATTCTGAGCGTCGAGCTTGTTCGTGTTCAGGAAATGAGTGAAAAGAATGCATAGAAGAAACCGTAGAAGTAGTAGGATCAAGGGGAGGTACTGTAGTTACTGGCATAAAAATCAAATGTACACCAAAGACGATTCCACCCACCAACGTTATCAAAACAATTAAAAATGTAACTGCACATTGCATTAGAAAGCATTTGCTGTGTAGTATTCTGTACAGTCTATTTCTGCGAACATAAATTACATTTTCTCGTTGTAGCTCAGGAAGCTCCATCTTCTACGACCGTTCGCGACCACTGATGATGTGTACGTAGATGAAAATGCCTCTATCAGCCCTGGGAGTTCCCAGAACTAACAGAAAGATCGACCTTGTGTCTGACCCCCGCAGATTCAACTAGGCACACAGCCACGACCCTACGGCTACCCAGACGGCAAGGCAATTTTAAAACAAAAAGAAACAATACAAAGTATTAGCAAACTTCCTGGCTGGAGGCAATGTATAGCAAATTCAAATCTGAAAATAGGCAGTTTCCTGCTTTATTTGTCCATATTGCGAGAACGTAAGTTGTATCTCAGTTTTGCAGGAGCTGTCTGATCTGGAAACAATGTATTTTCAGCTAACGTTGCAATGTTCACGTTCGCAGATGGCAAATGTTCTTTGGGTGTGGATGACAAATGTTCAGGGTTCAAAAGAGCAGTTTCAGGAGGAGAGTCAGAATTTGGTGAATCCGTGATTAGTTCTGCATCGCTGAAAGGTATGAACCTGGGGACTTGTTCCGTTTCAGAGGCACCGATTCCTTTCTTTACCCAGTTGTCGTACGGGAGTGGCAGAGGCACACGTTTAGCATGTGTCGTATGGATCCAGTTTTTCCTTCCGGCCACACGAATAGCAGTTCTCGTTGCTAGCAGGACTTGGAAAGGGCCAATGAATCTGGGCTGAAGATTTTTTGTTCTTGCAAAATTTCTGATGACCACCTGATCACCCGGTTTCAGCTGATGGCCTGGACTCTCCGGTGGCTTTGGCAATGCATCGAAAACCTGTTGGTGAATAAGACTCAATTTAGCAGTCAAGTCGAAAAGGTAATCAATTAACATTGGGTATTCCAGCTGCTTAAATTCTTTCGGTCTAGGTACCCCCCAAACATTTGCAGGACGGCCAAAAACTATTTCGTAAGGACTAAGCCCTACTCTAGAATGTACAGTTGCTCTTGTTGATAGCAAAGCCAAAGGCAATGCGTCTGGCCAGGACAAACCCGTGGATGCTTGTATCTTAGCGAGTTTCAGTTTAAGGGTGCCATTGTAACCCTCGACTAAACCCGCGGACTGGGGATGATTCGCACTATGAAATTTCTGTCTAATCCCTAGGCCGGCACACACACTCTGCATAACTTTCCCTACGAACTCACTTCCGTTGTCTGACCATACAATCCGTGGCATTCCGTATCTGGGGAAGTATTCTTTAAGAAGAATTTTGGCAGTGGATAAGGCAGTATTGTCCTTCAGTGGGTATGCTTCGATCCATCTGGAGAAAACACAAACTACCACTAGGACGTATTTCAGATTATTGCAACGATCCATGTGAATGAAGTCTAGCTGGATCACCTCAAAGGGGCAGGAAGGAGGAGCGAAGTGACCTGCAGGTGTGGGGATTCCCTTGCCAGGATTATGCATCAAGCATACCATACAATTTCTCACCACTCTCTCTGCACACTTACTAATCCCGTCATTCTTCCAGACCGGAGCCAACATCTTACAAATCCCTTTTGAACTGATGTGCGCTGTTCCATGTGCCATCGTTACTACTGCAAGCACATACGCATCAGGCAACATCCAACGCTGTTGTTCCGACAAGTCAATCCAACACCCACTCGAGTCCAATTTACCCGTGCTCTCTCTCCATGCAAGTTTTTCCTCCTCAGTCGCCTCTTTCTGAATTTCCTTCACGCTTTCCACTGTGTTCTCACACATTCCAGACTCAGAAATCCATCTTGCAGACGTTGCAACATACATTCTACTCATCATATTTCTAGCTGTCTGTTTTGCAATCTCATCAGCAAAAGCATTCCCACGACCAACATCATCCGTGATTGCTTTATGAGCACTGCATTTCACAATCGCAACTTCAGTCGGCAAGGTTAGAGATTCCAACAAGTCATTAACTAGCTGACCATGTTGAATCTTAGTCCCATGGGACGTAATGAAACCTCTTTCTTTCCACAAACGGCCAAAACTATGGGCCACGCCGAACGCGTACTGACTATCTGTGAACACATTCACTCTCTTTCCCTTAGCTAAAACGCACGCTCTTGTTAGCGCGATCAATTCTGCAGCCTGGGCAGAATTCTGACTCACTCTTGCAGTCTCCACAATCGTACTCAAAGTTGTTACTGCATAAGCAGCAGTCACATCACCATTCTCCAATTTGAAGCAAGACCCGTCAACATACAACGTGCCATCTGGTTCTGACAACGGAGTGTCTTTTAGATCGATTCGTCCTTTTGTTTCTTCCTCAGTTTTGAAACAACAGTCGTGTGGTTCGGAATCACTCGACTCTTCGCTAGTCGGCAACAATGTTGCTGGATTCAATACATTGCATCTTTTGATCTGAATATGACTAGCTAACAGTGTCAGTTCATAACCTGATAATCTAGCACTGGTAAGGTGTTGCGTCTTGGTTCGGTTCATGAGTGTATCCACAGCATGAGGAACCATAACTACTAGCATGTTGTTCATTACTAAACCAGCAGATTGTCGAATGGAAGCTGCAGCTGCGGCTGTAGCTCTCAAGCAACTAGGCAATGCTCTAGCTACTGGATCTAATGTTGATGAAAAATACGCACAAGGGCGTTGTTTATCACCAAATTTCTGCGTCAAAACACTCAATGCACAACCTTCTCTCTCGTGGACATAGAGCGTGAATGGCTTACTGTAGTCGGGTGTACCCAATACAGGTGCTGAACACAGTGCATTTCGTAACTCAGAAAAACTCTGCTGACATTCAGCAGACCATGGTACCGGACTCGGAACACCTTTCCCAGTCAAGGCTACCAATGGTTTTGCTAGAAGAGAAAAATTTGGGATCCATTGCCTACAATATGAGGTAATACCTAAAAAGGCACGTACTTCTCTCTGCGTGCTAGGAACATTCATCTGTGTAATTGCTTTTATTCTCTCTGGGGTCAACTTCCTTCCCTCCTTTGACAAGAGATGACCTAGGTAGGTCACTTCTTGGCAGCAGTATTGCATTTTTGAAGGTGACACCTTGTGATTCAAATCTGACAAGTGATGCAATAAAGAAATCGTAGCTGTTTTGCAAGTTTCCTTGTCATCGGCAGCCACTAGAAGATCATCGACATACTGTACTAAAGCAGAACCACTAGGAAGTACGAAGGAATCTAACTGGCTTTTTAATGCTTGACTGTAAATGGATGGGCTTTCACAATAACCTTGTGGAGCGCGTTTAAATCTAAAACTTCGTCCTCCTAGAGAGAAACCGAAGATATCTCTGCTTTCCTCGGCTATCGGAATGCTGAAAAAGGCATTTTTCAAGTCGACAACTGAAAACCATGCTGCTGTAGCAGGAATCAACGTCAACAATGCAGTAATGTCTGGAACCACAGGAAACTGTGGGATCACAATTTTATTAACCTCTCTAAGATCAATTACAAACCTATATACTGGAGGCTTTGTAGGGTCAGTTCGTTTCAAAATAGGCAGTACAGGACTATTACAGACATTACCTCTAGTCTCTTCTATAACGTCTTTCTTGATCAGGTCTTGTACTATCAGTAGGAGCGCACGCTCACCTTCACTAGAGATTCTGTATTGTGGAATTCGTGGAAGCTTAACATTTGCTTTCAAAGTTACTACATAGGGTGGAATTTCCAATAGACCTACATCATTAGGACCAGTCGCCCAAATAGTATCAGGGAGTGAACGCAGCTCTGGTGGGAGCGCATCCATCGACAAGTACATCGGAGAGATTATTCTTTTACCCAACGTAAGCTGTACTCCTGCTGGAGAACAGTACAATGTCGCGTACAGGCGTTTTAACAAGTCTAAACCAAGCAGATTTTCGTTACAACCTGTCGTCAAAATCAGGGGTGCTTTCAATTGACGTGGTCCAACAGAAATAGACAAAGGACCAGAAACAGGGTTGTGAACAGGGGCGCCCGAAAAACCTACTGAAACGTTTGTTGAGCCAGACAAAGGTGCGCCAGGGAGTTTCGCATGTATGATAGAACTTTTTGCTGCACCAGTATCCAACAGAAACGGTTCGACTATACCTGATGTTGCTACTGCGACATAAGGCCCACTCTGATCTACTGGAACTGATACTACTCCCTCTCTTTGTCCATGGCTGTCCTAGTACTCACTTTGCTGAATTTCCTCACTAGTTTCATAATAGTCTTCGACATGATACTGTGGAGACCTATTCTGTTGGGCAGATTGTCCATTTCGCTGGTCGAAATAATTAGAGGGGCGATCACTCGTCTGCGGAGGCATAGCACCTCGTCCTCGACCTCTAGAGTTTTGCATAGAACTACCACGACCTCTCTGAGCTGCCGCAGCATTATTTTGCGTTCGAACTGGACATTCACTTTTGTAATGACCTTCCTTTTTGCAATAAGCACATTGATTCCATTGGTATTGTGGCCTTTGAAAATTATAATCCGTTCTTTGATATGACCCTTGCTGCATATTCGTCTGATTCATGCGAGGCGGATAAGCTTGCTGTAAAAGTACTTTAGTTTTTAAATCTTTCGTCTTTTTATCTGATTTTTCCTTCTCTTCTTTATCCCTATTTTCATAGTACTGAGCAGTCGCAAGTATTTGCGCAGTCGTAGAGACAGCCCACGCACTTTCAGAATTCTTTAATTTACTACTAAGTTCTGGCAACAGATTGTGCACAAATTTATCAACAAATAATCTCTGGCCTCCTTCTGTGCTCATATCCTGGCCACTATGATCCACGAAAGTCTCTTCGAATCTTGTGAAAAAGTCGGAGACGCTTTCGTCTTTCTTTTGTTTGCACGCGGACAATTTGTCCCAGTTAACGCGCAATGCTGGCATCAAGGTTTTCATTAAATCGATTATTCTACCAGGCAAATTAGCAATTAAAGGTTCAGGTTTGGAACCACCTATTTGTTGACCATCCGCTGCAACTATAGCTGCCCAGTCCCCACCTAGGGCAACTGGATGATTCTCTTTACGAATTTTAGCCCAAATTGGTTGCGGTACTACATTACCAAATAGCAGATCTATGTCAGCAAGATTCAATACACAAGCGTCAACTGTTTGAGCCAACTCTTTGTAGTACCCTGCAGGATTTTTACGCGGATCTGGCAAGGCCTGTTTCACTGCTAATACTTCAGCTCGCTTCCATGGAATATGTATCCAGACTCTCTGGAATTGGGCCGGAGCGGCTGCAATACCAAGGTTTGCATTAGCTTGCACAGCTTCACGCCAAATTGGTGGAACCTCTCTCATTGGATATTGACGATTTCGTTTCGTACTACGTTTCTCTAATTCTCTCGGTGAACGAAGGGATGGGTCATTCCTATAACTTAAAATCAGTTCCATCGCTTCTTTTATATTTTGTCCAACTATCATACCTGCAGCAAACTCTTTCTGAACATTAATTAATTCTCCTAGATTTGATTCAGGGTCATCCTCTTCCAATTCCTCACGTAGAAGGAAACACATTTCATCGAACACATATCGTTGTGTCGGTTCGTTCCATTGCATAAATGTATCTAATACATTTTGTACATTATATCTTCCAACTTTCGAAACCCATCTAAGAGCAGTGGAATCTAATATTCCTCTTTCTTCAGTACTGGGAAGCTGACTACGTCTCTGCACAGAGTCAGAGGTAGGAGTCTTAATCAGAGTTTTATAGAAGGGAGATAAAATATTAGAGACAGAATCAGTGATTCTTCGACGAACAGAAAGCGGAGTCATAATGTTAGCAGAGGCAGAAAATAGAGTAGCAGTTGGAACAGATAGATCAGGAACAGTAGGAGTAGCAGGAAAAATAGCTTGTGAAGTAGCAGGTGTGAGCGACACAGGCATAGGTAAAGAAGCCGGCAACCCTAGAAGAGGGGTTGTCGAAGGAACATTAATATTGACCACAGGAGGTACAGGAACTTGATTCAGGGGAGCGGGAACAGGGACACCAGGTTGTCCAGCAACCGGTAATTGAACATTCGGTATAGGTGGAGCCGTAGCACCCTGTGCATACGGTGGGGGTGATCGTAACAAGTAAGACAACAGGGGATCCTTTTCAGGGTCCTCTACTATCTTAGCCGTACTCGATGGCAAAGCAGGATAGCACTTGTCTATCGCTAAATTGCGCTCTCTATCGGCCACCTCCATCGCTTTCTCAGACTCGTTGAGTTGCAGCTGCCTAGCAGACTGTTCTAAAGTCAACTCTTGCTCTTTCTGTTCTTTCTTCAACTTTTTAATTTCTCTCTGTTTAGATTCTTTTCGCCAATAACGGAAAGAATCAAACATTGCCGGCCGGGCTTTCTTCTTAAACAACCTTCTTTCTAGATTATCGAGAACTTCAGGTTCAAAACTACCATGTAGTGGCCAACTAAGGACACCATCTTTCTCTGTGTAGTGGATCCATATCTCGTTATAAGAGATAGGGCCCACACCAAACTTGCAATATAGATCATAAAGGGGAGTTCCAATCGGAGGAACCAAACACGAGTCCTCCAACCGGGAATCACTGTTGCAACTAAAACAGGACAACATACAATTTTTCCGACTTACCATTTTATAATCCGAAACACAAAACAAACAAGACACAAACAGAAAAGATGCGCACTCGAACCAAGAACTTAGGCCTACCAGAACTGACAAATGTATCGATACCTGAACTGAACAGAATGATTATCGTAACCAGAATAACCAGTGATAACCTTACAGAACTGAACTGAACTGAGAACTAAAAGGATTATCCAAATAGGAGCAACCCTTACAAAATAACCAACTAGCAACCACTGAATACTTAACTGAGGCACTGAAGACGTCACCAAGGAGAAACCCGTCGCGTTTCGCCGTACTGAGGACTGCACCTCGGGTCCAAGACAGGGCGACGGTCAAGGCAACGGACCACTGCAGCCGTCTGAACGGGAACCCTCGTGGAAGAGAACGTCGGGGCCACTTTTGCGATATGCCGGGATCGATGAAGTGGGGCGCCTCCCTCTGAAATCTTCACACGAAGCTCCTCGAACTCTTCAGGCTTTTGGACCGGTACCGAATGACGTCGCCCCACATTGGGCGCCAATTGGAGTTCTGGACTTTTTGGTTCCGTCCAGAGGTGTCAGGGATAACACCCGAAGACCCCGGAGTTCCACCTGTCTCGGTGCACAAACAAACAGAAACACGGGCTTCTCGATGGTGGCGTCAAAGACCAAAGGTTTATTACTGCAGGGACACAGAAGTCACAGAAACTACACATTGGCAGTATCTAGGAGCCTGTTCGATTTGTACAAAGAGGGTTGCTCCTTATATACTAAATATTGGGCTTCAGGCAAATTCTTTACATGTTACCACAGTTCTAAACATTCGTGTCTTAAACAATAAATATTTGGCGTTGCACAGGGATCGTCAACAGTATCTGATGTCAAAACATTACAAATGAGGGGTTCCCACTAGTCCATCATAATCCCATGTCAATTCTTCATTCAAGACCCGGACCGCCTCATCGTAAATTTCGTTACCTCCCCCTAATAAAGGCCCAGAAGGAAAGGAGCAGAGCCAAGTGCAGAAGATAGAAAGACAGGATAAGAAATGTTTGTGGGTCGTAAATGGGCACGGTTACCAGCTTCGGCCGCCTAATCATGATCAGGCCAACGAACACAAGAACCAGTATAGCAGGACTGGCCTCAGGCTGGGGAGGCAGTTCTTGCCGAGTCATGCTGCCACAGCGTTGCTGGCCTAAGGTGCACGTGTCACTAGCAAGGTGAATCGCCGGTTAAGGCCTACGTGTCCTTAAATAAAAAGAAGTCATTGCGTGTCCATTGACTATGTGAGGGCAAGGAATACAAAATGGCTTCCGTGTTCTAAGATGGATGCCATGGGTAAAACACAAATGTGTTGGTAACAGGAGTGCTCTTGCTCGTAGCATAGCGAAAATACCAGGATATACTGAATGGATCATTTGCGGTTCACTGATACCAAAATTATGTATTTACGACAATGTTAAAAACACGAGTCAAATCGTCACGGAACCTCACCTCCTACCACTGTTACTGCTCCCTTCTTGGTACGGCTGTCAGCCCACCCTCCTACCACTGTTACTGCTCCCTTCCTGGTACGGCTGTCACCCCACCCTCCTACCACTGTTACTGCTCCCTTCTTGTTACGGCTGTCACCCCACGCTCCTACCACTGTTACTGCTCCCTTCCTGGTACGGCTGTCACCCCACCCTCCTACCACTGTTACTGCTCCCTTCTTGGTACGGCTGTCACCCCACCCTCCTACCACTGTTACTGCTCCCTTCTTGGTATGGCTGTCACCCCACCCTCCTATCACTGTTACTGCTCCCTTCTTGGTACGGCTGTCACCCCACCCTCCTACCACTGTTACTGCTCCCTTCTTGGTACGGCTGTCACCCCACCCTCCTCCCACTGTTACTGCTCCCTTCCTGGTACGGCTGTCACCCCACCCTCCTCCCACTGTTACTGCTCCCTTCCTGGTACGGCTGTCACCCCACCCTCCTCCCACTGTTACTGCTCCCTTCTTGGTACGGCTGTCACCCCACCCTCCTACCACTGTTACTGCTCCCTTCTTGGTACGGCTGTCACCCCACCCTCCTACCACTGTTACTGCTCCCTTCCTGGTACGGCTGTCACCCCACCCTCCTACCACTGTTACTGCTCCCTTTCTGGTACGGCTGTCACCCCACCCTCCTACCACTGTTACTGCTCCCTTCTTGGTATGGCTGTCACCCCACCCTCCTACCACTGTTACTGCTCCCTTCCTGGTACGGCTGTCACCCCACCCTCCTACCACTGTTACTGCTCCCTTCTTGGTATGGCTGTCACCCCACCCTCCTACCACTGTTACTGCTCCCTTCCTGGTACGGCTGTCACCCCACCCTCCTACCACTGTTACTGCTCCCTTCCTGGTACGGCTGTCACCCCACCCTCCTACCACTGTTACTGCTCCTTTCTTGGTATGGCTGTCACCCCACCCTCCTCCCACTGTTACTGCTCCCTTCCTGGTACGGCTGTCACCCCACCCTCCTCCCACTGTTACTGCTCCCTTCTTGGTATGGCTGTCACCCCACCCTCCTACCACTGTTACTGCTCCCTTCCTGGTACGGCTGTCACCCCACCCTCCTCCCACTGTTACTGCTCCCTTCTTGGTACGGCTGTCAGCCCACCCTCCTACCACTGTTACTGCTCCCTTCCTGGTACGGCTGTCACCCCACCCTCCTACCACTGTTACTGCTCCCTTCTTGGTACGGCTGTCACCCCACCCTCCTACCACTGTTACTGCTCCCTTCTTGGTACGGCTGTCACCCCACGCTCCTACCACTGTTACTGCTCCCTTCCTGGTACGGCTGTCACCCCACCCTCCTACCACTGTTACTGCTCCCTTCTTGGTACGGCTGTCACCCCACGCTCCTACCACTGTTACTGCTCCCTTCCTGGTACGGCTGTCACCCCACCCTCCTACCACTGTTACTGCTCCCTTCTTGGTACGGCTGTCACCCCACCCTCCTACCACTGTTACTGCTCCCTTCTTGGTATGGCTCTCACCCCACCCTCCTATCACTGTTACTGCTCCCTTCTTGGTATGGCTGTCACCCCACCCTCCTACCACTGTTACTGCTCCCTTCTTGGTATGGCTGTCACCCCACCCTCCTACCACTGTTACTGCTCCTTTCTTGGTATGGCTGTCACCCCACCCTCCTACCACTGTTACTGCTCCCTTCTTGGTACGGCTATCAGCCCACCCTCCTACCACTGTTACTGCTCCCTTCCTGGTACGGCTGTCACCCCACCCTCCTACCACTGTTACTGCTCCCTTCTTGGTACGGCTGTCACCCCACGCTCCTACCACTGTTACTGCTCCCTTCCTGGTACGGCTGTCACCCCACCCTCCTACCACTGTTACTGCTCCCTTCTTGGTACGGCTGTCACCCCACCCTCCTACCACTGTTACTGCTCCCTTCTTGGTACGGCTGTCACCCCACCCTCCTACCACTGTTACTGCTCCCTTCTTGGTACGGCTGTCACCCCACCCTCCTACCACTGTTACTGCTCCCTTCCTGGTACGGCTGTCACCCCACCCTCCTACCACTGTTGTTGTGATGTCCCTGCCACCCCTCCCAATGTCCTTTGCTTCTTCGCCCACACCTCCCGCTATCTGTTGTTTGTAAACC
Source organism: Lissotriton helveticus (assembly GCF_964261635.1). NCBI lineage: Eukaryota > Metazoa > Chordata > Amphibia > Caudata > Salamandridae > Lissotriton > Lissotriton helveticus. The sequence continues at coordinate 1,180,038,115 of NC_136072.1, read as the reverse complement.
TCCTTCTATCCATTGTTTGTAAATCTACCCCTGCCCTCCTCCTAGCAGTTGTTGTACACCCACTGCTCGCCCTCGTCCCACTGTCCATTGTTTGTAACCCACCAAACCACCCTCATCCCTCGTGTTGCTTCCCCTAACTTTCTGCACAGTTTTCATACATATTGTACAGCGGAGCGGGCTGCTGTGTGACATGACTTAACCTCTTGCATGCTGATGACGGCCCCCAGCCGTCATGCACTACGGCGCTCGTGTGCTGATGACGGCTGGGGCCCGTCATAAACCCGCCCACTTGCGATTTTGCCGCACAGGCGCAGAATCGCGGCCGCATGGAAGGGGTTAAAGGAAAAATAGTGTTATGATGCAGCCAATGCTGACGGCGTCACAGCACTTTTTTTTTAACTTTAAGCCATGTTGCAAGCTGTCCAACGTCTAAAAAGCATTGAAAAAGCCAATAGATCTTGCATAGACAGAGCCCATGGGCTTTTCCAGTGCTTGTTATACATGAATGAAGCTGAGGTAGGTCAATAGTGTTCAGGTGGGCACTCCTGCAGCTGTAGCTCAAAGGGCCTCATACATAATGGAAATAGAAAAGGATATGTTTTTTTCACAACAAGCAGTGGCAACGCAAATAGCTTTAGTTTACAACTTAACACCTTGGCAGCGGCCGGAATTCCGCGCCGGTGCTGGACATTCCGATCGCGGGCGTGGTCATGACGGTTCCCGGCCATCATCAGCACATGCCCACCATGACGCATGACGACCGGGAGCCATCATCAGCACCGAAGGGGTTAAAATGTAAAGCATAAAAACCCTTCCTATTGGCCATTTACCAAGGCTTATGGGTCCCTGTTGGCCCACCATATGCTACGCTCATTCTTCCTCATTATATTTCCTTGGGGCTGCAGGGAGTGCATCAGCCCCCCAGCAGGAATTTAAAGGAAACACTCAACCTAAGTCTCTCCCAGGTCACTGGAAGCATGCCGTGGGGAGACTTTTGTTGCATTTTCTGAATTGGAGCTTTTGATCTATTGGAGGCCCTTTAGGGGCTGATTCAAGGTAATTATTAGTGATAGTGTATGCTTTAGACATGGTTACTAAATCCAGTGGAGTTCAAAGGTGAAGCATTACGTGTGATGACTTTGTTAATAATGTGGAGACCCCTTTACGAAACCAATAGGCTTGCTTTATATTTTAATATGGTGACCTCCGACAAATCTAATAGGCTAGCCTTATATTTTAATGTGTTGACTTTTTGAAAAAGCCAATGGGCCTGCCTAATTTAAAGTGACCCCCCTCTTATATTATATTATATTATATTATATTATATTATATTATATTATATTATATTATATTATATTATATTATATTATATTATATTATGATTGTAGATGGGGGAGGGTAATGTGATTTTGGGATTCCTGACCCACTTGGGGGCACATGCAACAAGGTAAATTGCATTCGCGAATGCAATTTCCTTTTTTGGGATGCATGATGTTTTTTTATATTTTCGCAATTTAAGGAATCGCAATTATGTTGCGATTTCCTAATTTGCGATTGCATTTAAGAAATCCCAATTTGTGATTTCTTAAATGCAATGCATCACACTTTAGAAATTGCGAATTCGCAAATAGGGAGAGGTAAATTTCCATGAAGTTCACCTTCATGGTAATTTGCGAAAACCTTTAAAAATGCACAAAAGTGCATTTTTCAAAGTTTCATTTTACACACACACATGCCCTTGGGGCATGTGTGTGTGAAACATTTTCTTAAAGTTAAATTTCAGGGGTGCAGGGGGGGGTCCTTTGGACCCCCCCTGCACCCTTGAAATAGCATTCTCATTTTGCAATTCCTTAATTGCGAATCGCAAAATGAGAATGGCTTCACATTCATTCCTATGGGCCTCTAGGCCCATAGGAATCACTGGGAAGGGATTCCTTAATTGCGATTCGCAAACTGTGAATCGCAATTAAGGAAAATTAAGAAATCGCCCAAAAAATTGCGATTTCTTGATGCATTGCCGTTTGCGATTTCTTAATTGCGAATCCTTAATTTTTGGAAACAATTTTGATTTCTGCTGTCACCAAATGCATTTCTCTCTAATTGATGTATATATTCATAAATTAATGTTCAATATTTAGTAGTGCGTGTAATACATGTACTTTTCCTTTGTCAAAGAAAAAGTGTTGACTGGACAATCATTATTGAGTGTATTGTTGTGTACAAGCAGCCTGAGGTTACTAGCCCACACTTCCCCCCGAATAAGACGTGTACTGCTTTGCTTTGTTACCCTGAGCGAGTCAAGTGCTGAATGGGGTACTTGATTTTCAGTAAGGCAACAATGATGGATCTATTACTTGCGCATGCCTCACATCCTGCACAACTAATAACCCAGGGTCAGATTTATCAATATTTCATGCAACACAACACAACCCAGCAAGACAACTTGCTCCTCTGTGCTGTGTGACAGGGAGAGGGACGGAATGCTCCATATTTACCAATATATGGCATATTCCTGCTTTCTGCCTGCACTGGCGCACAATCTGTGCCTAGAGGTACCTTCCTGCACAAAAACAATCCTAAGAGCCTTTTCCCTCTTTCTGAGCAGGCCGTAGAATGCGTGACTCAAGGGCAATGCAATTCAATGATAAATATTGGCCACCATTTCTTACAGAAACATAAAACAACCTTCCAAACACTGGACACTGCATGCTTGTGGTCTAGCTGTAGGCCTTCAACTTTACACATGGCATGTGCTCTTGCAGAAAGCATGATGCCCACGCATTGCGTGTGATCTTGCAGAGAGTAGGCTTCTGCGGACACTTGCTGTGGTCTTCATAGGTAGATGCGTCACATTGTAAACTCCTGCGCCACATTATACCTGCCCCAGGTATAATGTATGCAAGGGAGCGTATTGATGCAAGAAAGGGTCGTAGAAGTGACGCAGTGAAATCTATGTGATTTCACTGCGCCACTTCTAGGACACAACTGCGTCAATTTCTTACGCCTGCCTCACATAAGGCGTAAGACTGACACAAGCCCTTTCACATGGGGCTTGTCCCATGTGAAAGGATACATTGCTGAAGTTGCATAATTTTTGTGACACACTCCAGCAATGCGTTACTTTTGCGCCATACAGATACGTTAGATATACTGACGTATCTGTAACTCCTTGCGCAATGATACGTCATACAGTAAATATGACGCATCATTGGTGTTGCAAGGAGGGCGCAGTGAAAAGTGACCCACCGCTGTTTTCACTCAGTGATGCGTCACTTTTCATAAATGAGGCCCAGGGAGTTTAGATGATGTGAGCAGGATCACCGGCTGCTGAGATGGAGCCGGGATTTCTAAAGTCGGTATCTCTAATCACTAGGCCTTGCTATCTCCTCCGGTCTCAGCAACGCAGTTTCTTCTCAGGGGTGGCAAGCTCTTCAGTTCAAATGGGCCTTTCTACAACTGGTATTGATTTATCTACCTAAGGAGGTTTATTTGTTAGGCAGCAATTACCAGCAGTGCATTAAGTGGGTAAGATGTAGTTGAAAATGGATTAGGCTGTCAGATAAGAAAGCAGCAGGAGTCTGATTAGTTTACTCTAGCGCCTACACTGCCAGCTAGACAATCAAGGGGGGTAAACAGATCATTCACAGCCTAGGACTACTGGCATCACATTGTCAGGGACTCCCTGCATCCACGATCATGGCTCTGCACAATGCTTCTAATTTCCAGGGATACCTACACCTGCCGGAAGCAGATGGGCTCATAGCAGCAGTGGGAGGTTTCCCAGCAGTACATGTCGGTAGAGCTGAGGCAGAAAAACAATTCCAGGGGGCGTGCCTATGTGCTGGTAAGGTTGTATGACGTTACAAAGCATACTTTTACAACGCACACCTTTACAACGCATTTTGTACAATGCAACATCCATTACAACGCATTCCATTACAACGCATGCCATTACAACAAATTTTTTAAAACTACCTTTACAACGCATTCCATTACAATGCATAACATTACATTGCATGTATGGTAAGTATTGGATAGTGTAGGGGTAAAAATTACTATTCTAACTCAAGGGGGTGCAACAGTAGGGTACGTTTTGGATGGTAATGGTATGCGTTGTAATGGTATGCGTTGTAATGACTGCGTTGTAATGACATGAGTTCTAATGGTATGCGTTGTGGTTTCATGCGTTGTAATGATTACGTTGTAATGGCATGCTATGTAATGGATGTTGCGTTGTAAAAGTTTAGTTGACATGATAGTGCGTTGTAAAAGTTGCGTTGTAAAGTTTGTTTCCCGCTGGTAAGGCACTGGAGCACAGTATACCCTAAAACATCTCCAGCATTCACCTCCAAATCTCACACTTTCATTATTTCAGAATTTGACCTTAAATATATATTCCTCCAACCCAATGAGTAGCATGCTTGGAACTAATATGGTCTTCATGCCAAATATGTTTTTAATGTCAGCCAGCAGCAGAGGGGACTTCTCACCTTGCAAGAAGAGTGAGCGCTCTGTTCGGCTGCCAGCACCTTGAGAAAAATGTTGCTGGTAGCCATTACAGGATTCGCATAATTGGGGGGCAGTGTAGGGAAAATTTGTCCCGGTAGGCCACATGGACATATAGCTGTACTTCGATGGCGCCTGATGGGCGCTAAAGCTTGAAATGGACTCCCTTCACTCTCGTGATGGTCACTCTTTCCCATTTGAATTGTATTTCAAAAGTAACAACTGCCTCCCGGTCAGCTGTCAAGAATCTGAGTCAATCAAATATACCGGTCCCTTTCTCCACTATTCCGCGTTTCAATTATAAGACGGTGACAGAACCAGAGGATTATTGTTCCTTTTCGCTCGTCCTGAGGAGGCCGATAAGTTTACAGGGGCTGAAACGCGTCCGCGTCAACGATACTTCTATGGAGAAGTCCTTCTTGTAAATTAAAAAGAGTTTTTTACAAAGTACATTGTGTGACACTAGAGAGCGGAAAAAGGGTTGTGTTGCCTCTGTGCACAAACCTTTGGGCTACCTTCAGTGGACTGCCTTGAATAAATAGGCAGAAACGGAACAGACTTTAGGGTATTGGTAATACTATGTTGTGTTCATTTATGTTTTTTGATGTATGTATTATTTCCCTTTATGTATAATTGTTTACTATCTTCAGTTGAAGATCAGTCCCATTATGTATTTATTTATTTATTTATTTATTTAACATTTGTAAGGCGCGACGAATCATCCCCAAGGGGATCTCACGGCGCCTAGCAGCAAAAGAACCAACCACTTACTCCGCCTGGGCCCCTAGAACAGCCAAGTTTTTAGGCTCTTCTTGAATTGCCTCAAAGACGAACAGCCACGCAATTCTTCCGGAAGCCTGGTCCAATGGAAGGTGGCAAGATAAGAAAAGGCGCGACCTACCATTCTGGCCCTGTTTATTTTGCAAGGGACTAAGAGATTTTGATTACTCGATCTCAGCCGACGCCCCGGGATATATGCTCTCACCTTCTTTCTTGGGTATGCCGGGCCCAGGCCTTGCCTAGCTTTGAACACCAAGATCAGAAGCTTAAAGATTGCTCTCTTCCTAACGGGCAGCCAATGCAAAGATAGCAGTAGAGGACGGGACGGGGTACGTCTGGGCTTGTTCAAAGCCAATCTTGCCCCCATATTCTGCACTATCTGGAGCCTAGAAATGAGTTCTTCCCTGGCGCCCACCAAGAGAGTGTTCCCGTAGTCCAACCTACTCACAATCAATGCCTGGATGAGGGTCTTTCTTGCATCCAGAGGGATCCAAGGACAGACTTTCCTCCGCATTTTCAAGGTCCCAAATCAAGAGCTGGACAATGCTTTTACCTGATCCTCCGAGGTTAGCTTACAGTCCAGTAGGATTCCCAAATTCCTAGCCTGATTAGTGGGGGAGGGCGATATCCCCAGTTCCGAAGGCCACCAATCTGGAGACCAGAGTTCCTCTGCCTTCCCAAACAGAAGGAACTCCGTCCTGTTTGAGTTAAGCTGGAGAAAATTATCTCTCATGCAGGCCGCTATGTTCAGCATACAGATCTTAAACTTGGTTCTCGTGACCGATGGGTCAGGAAGAAATGGAATGATCACCTGAGTGTCGTCTGCATATAAGATTGTCTCAAACCCACAGGATCTTATAATAGCAGACAACGGGGCCACATATATGTTGAATAGAGTGGGGCTTAGGATGGAGCCCTGGGGGACTCCCTTCTCCAGCAGGGTGGGATCTGACATGAATGGCTCCAATTTAACCAGTTGGGATCTGTTTGCCAGAAAACTTTGAGACCACGCCGGTGCTTGGCCCTCGACACCAATCTCCTGCAGTGTACCAAGCAAGATAGAATGCGAGATGGTGTCGAAGGCTGCCAAAAGATCTAAAAGCACCAGCATAGTGGGCCTCCCCTTGTCAAGGGACATTCTAATGCTGTCCGTGACTTCCATCAGGGCTGCCTCCATGCTATGTCCTGCTCGAAAGCCAGATTGAGCAGGATCTAGAAGTTAATTCTGTTCCAGACAACCCCTCAGTTGTTGGTTGATCAGCTTCTCCATAACTTTCACGCCGCAAGGCAGAAGAGAGATCGGCCTATACTTTTTCCTCTCTAAGGGATCGGCTGACGTCTTTTTCAGAAGCGGTGTAATCAAGGCGTTTTTCCACTTATCAGGGAAGCTGGCCGTACCCAAAGAGAAGTTGTAGACTGCCCTGAGCGAGGGGGCTAGAACAGAGGACAGCTCTGACATCACACAAGAAGGGGCACAATCTACCTCTGAGCCTGATTTCATGGCTGCAAGAGCCACCCTTACTTGCTCTATGGTGAAGCTGGAGAAAGAGACAAGCTTGGGAAGGGAAGGGTCCCTACTAATCGGTTTGGGAATCCTTACAGTCTCACTATCCCCCATCGATTTGTAGATATCATCTATCTTTTCTCTGAAGTAGGTGGCTACCTTGTCGCATAGGTATTGCGAGTGAGGGACCGCCATGCTTCTCACCGTCGGATTGGTGAATTCTTTTAATATCTTAAACAATTCCTGTGAGGAATTATTTGCCTCCATAATCCAAACACTCAGATGTTCTCTCTTGGCAGTTTTGCAGTGACCTAGATAAGCTCTGTGTGCCAAATTAAAGGCCGACTTATCCTCCTTGCTTTTGGTCCTTGTCCACTTTCTTTCCTGAACCCTACAACGTCCCTTCTCCTCTTGAAGTTTTTTCGAGTACCATGGAGCTGGAGCTCGTTTCTCTTTTATGTGCACTGTTTTTAAGGGGGCAATGTATGTATGTATGTGTGCCCCATATCATAGTAGGAATTTTATATTTGTAGGATTGCTGAACTACTAGTGAGGGTAATTGACTGTTCCCTACACTTTAATAAAAATTGCATATCTATTCCTCGGTATCATTGCTCTTTTATATATGGAAGCATCTAACAACCTTGGCATGTGGAGATTCAGTGAAGCTCAAAAAGTAAAAGTTAACCATCTGGATAGAGTTACGGCCACAATGGAGTTCTTCACAGCCGTGACACGTGGATCCGTAGTGGAGTCCAAAGATTGAAAGTTAGCCACATGTGGGAGGCACAGACACAATGCTGCTCTTCACAGTTAGCTGTGCAGGAGGTAGGGACAGAATTCTGCTCTTCAAAGTTAGCTATGCAGGAGTTACCGAACCAATGCTGCTCTTCACAGTTAGCTATGCAGGAGTTACGGACATAATGCTGCTCTTCACAGTTAGCTATGCTGGAGGTAGGGACGCAATGCTGCTCTTCAAAGATAGCTATGCAGGAGTTACGGACACAATGCTGCTCTTCACAGTTAGCTATGCAGGAGTTACGGACATAATGCTGCTCTTCACAGTTAGCTATGCTGGAGTTAGGGACACAATGCTGCTCTTTAAAGATAGCTATGCAGGAGTTACGGACACAATGCTGCTCTTCACAGTTAGCTATGCAGGAGTTACAGACACAATCTTGCTCTTCAAAGATAGCTATGCAGGAGTTACGGACACAATGCTGCTCTTCACAGTTAGCTATGCAGGAATTACGGACAACATGCTGCTCTTCAAAGATAGCTATGCAGGAGTTAGGGACACAATGCTGCTCTTCAAAGATAGCTATACAGGAGTTACGGACACAATGCTGCTCTACAAAGATAGCTATGCAGGAGTTACGGACACAATGCTGCTCTTCACAGTTAGCTATGCAGGAGTTACGGACACAATGCTGCTCTTCAAAGTTAGCTATGCTGGAGTTAGGGACACAATGCTGCTCTTCACAGTTAGCTATGCAGGAGTTACGGACACAATGCTGTCTTCACAGTTAGCTTTGCTGGAGTTAGGGACACAATGCTGCTCTTCAAAGTTAGCTATGCAGGAGTTACGGACACAATGCTACTCTTCACAGTTAGCTATGCTGGAGTTAGGGACACAATGCTGCTCTTCAAAGATAGCTATGCAGGAGTTACGGACACAATGCTGCTCTTCAAAGTTAGCTATGCTGGAGTTAGGGACACAATGCTCCTCTTCAAAGTTAGCTATGCAGGAGTTACAGACACAATGCTGCTCTCACAGTTAGCTGTGCAGGAGTTAGGGACACAATGCTGCTCTTCAAACTTAGCTATGCAGGAGTTACAGACACAATGCTGCTCTTCACAGTTTGCTGTGCAGGAGTTACGGACACAATGCTGCTCTTCACAGTTAGCTGTGCAGGAGTTACGGACACAATGCTGCTCTTCACAGTTAGCTATGCAGGAGTTACAGACACAATCCTGCTCTTCAAAGATAGCTATGCAGGAGTTACGGACACAATGCTGCTCTTCACAGTTAGCTATGCAGGAATTACGGACAAAATGCTGCTCTTCAAAGATAGCTATGCAGGAGTTAGGGACACAATGCTGCTCTTCAAAGATAGCTATACAGGACTTACGGACACAATGCTGCTCTACAAAGATAGCTATGCAGGAGTTACGGACACAATGCTGCTCTTCACAGTTAGCTATGCAGGAGTTACGGACACAATGCTGCTCTTCAAAGTTAGCTATGCTGGAGTTAGGGACACAATGCTGCTCTTCACAGTTAGCTATGCAGGAGTTACGGACACAATGCTGTCTTCACCGTTAGCTTTGCTGGAGTTAGGGACACAATGCTGCTCTTCAAAGATAGCTATGCAGGAGTTACGAACACAATGCTGCTCTTCAAAGTTAGCTATGCTGGAGTTAGGGACACAATGCTCCTCTTCAAAGTTAGCTATGCAGGAGTTACAGACACAATGCTGCTCTTCACAGTTAGCTGTGCAGGAGTTAGGGACACAATGCTGCTCTTCAAACTTAGCTATGCAGGAGTTACAGACACAATGCTGCTCTTCACAGTTTGCTGTGCAGGAGTTACGGACACAATGCTGCTCTTCACAGTTAGCTTTGCTGGAGTTAGGGACACAATGCTGCTCTTCAAACTTAGCTATGCAGGAGATACGGACACAATGCTACTCTTCACAGTAAGCTATGCTGGAGTTAGGGACACAATGCTGCTCTTCAAAGATAGCTATGCAGGAGTTACGGACACAATGCTGCTCTTCAAACTTAGCTATGCGGGAGTTACAGACACAATGCTCCTCTTCAAAGTTAGCTATGCAGGAGTTACAGACACAATGCTGCTCTTCACAGTTAGCTGTGCAGGAGTTAGGGACACAATGCTGCTCTTCAAACTTAGCTATGCAGGAGTTACGGACACAATGCTGCTCTTCACAGTTTGCTATGCTGGAGTTAGGGACACAATGCTGCTCTTCAAAGATAGCTATGCAGGAGTTACGGACACAATGCTGCTCTTCAAACTTACTATGCAGGAGTTACACACTCAATGCTGCTCTTCAAACTTAGCTATGCAGGAGTTACAGACACAATGCTGCTCTTCACAGTTAGCTGTGCAGGAGTTACGGACACAATGCTGCTCTTCAAAGTCAGCTATGCTGGAGTTACAGACACAATGCTGCTCTTCACAGTTAGCTATGCAGGAGTTACGGACACAATAATGCTCTTCAAAGATAGCTATGCAGGATTTACAGACACAATGCTGCTCTTCACAGTTACCTATGCAGGAGTTACGGACACAATGCTGCTCTTCACAGTTAGCTATGCAGGAGTTACGGACACAATGCTGCTCTTCAACGATAGCTATGCAGGATTTACGGACACAATGCTGCTCTTCAAACTTAGCTATGCGGGAGTTACGGACACAATGCTACTCTTCACAGTTAGCTATGCTGGAGTTAGGGGCACAATGCTGCTCTTCAAAGATAGCTATGCAGGAGTTACGGACACAATGCTGATCTTCAAAGATAGCTATGCAGGAGTTACGGACACAATGCTGCTCTTCAAAGATAGCTATGCAGGAGTTACGGACACAATGCTGCTCTTTTAAGATAGCTATGCAGGAGTTACGGACACAATGCTACTCTTCACAGTTAGCTATGCAGGAGTTACGGACACAATGCTGCTCTTCACAGTTAGCTATGCTGGAATTAGGGACACCATGCTGCTCTTCAAACTTAGCTATGCAGGAGTTACGGACACAATGCTGCTCTTCAAACTTAGCTATGCGGGAGTTACGGACACAATGCTGCTTTTCAAACCTAGCTATGCAGGAGTTACAGACACAATGCTGCTCTTCACAGTTAGCTGTGCAGGAGTTAGGGACACAATGCTCCTCTTCAAAGTTAGCTATGCGGGAGTTACAGACACAATGCTGCCCTTCAAAGTTCGCTATGCAGGAGTTAGGGACACAATGCTCCTCTTCAAAGTTAGCTATGCAGGAGTTACAGACACAATGCTGCTCTTCAAAGTTAGCTGTGCAGGAGTTAGGGACACAATGCTGCTCTTCAAACTTAGCTATGCGGTAGTTACGGACACAATGGTGCTCTTCAAAGTTAGCTATGCAGGAGTTATTGACACAATGCTGCTCTTCAAAGTTAGCTATGCACGAGTTACGGACACAATGCTGCCCTTCAAAGTTCGCTATGCAGGAGTTACGGTCACAATGCTGCTCTTCCAACTTAGCTATGCAGGAGTTACGGACACAATGCTGCTCTTCAAAGTTAACTATGCAGGAGTTACGGACACAATGCTGCCCTTTAAAGTTAGCTATGCAGGAGTTACGGACATGATGCTGCTATTCAAAGTTAGCTATGCAGGAGGTAGGGACACAAGGCTGCTCTACAAACTTAGCTATGCGGGAGTTACGGACACAATGCTGCTCTTCAAAATTAGCTATGCAGGAATTATTGACACAATGCTGCTCTTCAAAGTTAGCTATGCAGGAGTTATGGACACAATGCTGCTCTTCAAAGATAGCTATGCAGGAGTTATGGACACAATGCTGCTCTTCAAAGATAGCTATGCAGGAGTTACGGACACAATGCTGCTCTTTTAAGATAGCTATGCAGGAGTTACGGACACAATGCTACTCTTCACAGTTAGCTGTGCAGGAGTTACGGACACAATGCTGCTCTTCACAGTTAGCTATGCTGGAATTAGGGACACCATGCTGCTCTTCAAACTTAGCTATGCAGGAGTTACGGACACAATGCTGCTCTTCAAACTTAGCTATTCGGGAGTTACGGACACAATGCTGCTTTTCAAACTTAGCTATGCAGGAGTTACAGACACAATGCTGCTCTTCACAGTTAGCTGTGCAGGAGTTAGGGACACAATGCTCCTCTTCAAAGTTAGCTATGCGGGAGTTACAGACACAATGCTGCCCTTCAAAGTTCGCTATGCAGGAGTTAGGGACACAATGCTCCTCTTCAAAGTTAGCTATGCAGGAGTTACAGACACAATGCTGCTCTTCAAAGTTAGCTGTGCAGGAGTTAGGGACACAATGCTGCTCTTCAAACTTATCTGTGCGGTAGTTACTGACACAATGGTGCTCTTCAAAGTTAGCTATGCAGGAGTTATTGACACAATGCTGCTCTTCAAAGTTAGCTATGCACGAGTTACGGACACAATGCTGCCCTTCAAAGTTCGCTATGCAGGAGTTACGGACACAATGCTGCTCTTCAAACTTAGCTATGCAGTAGTTACGGACACAATGCTGCTCTTCAAAGTTAACTATGCAGGAGTTACGGACACAATGCTGCCCTTTAAAGTTAGCTATGCAGGAGTTACGGACATGATGCTGCTATTCAAAGTTAGCTATGCAGGAGGTAGGGACACAAGGCTGCTCTACAAACTTAGCTATGCGGGAGTTACGGACACAATTCTGCTCTTCAAAATTAGCTATGCAGGAGTTATTGACACAATGCTGCTCTTCAAAATTAGCTATGCAGGAGTTATTGACACAATGCTGCTCTTCAAAATTAGCTATGCAGGAGTTATGGACACAATGCTGCTCTTCAAAGATAGCTATGCAGGAGTTATGGACACTATGCTGCTCTTGACGCTCTTGGTACTTGGATCTGCAGTGAAGGGCATAGAGAGCGTGTCATCAATGCGTGGAAGGGAAAGATACGTGCTCCCCATGTAACATGCAGTTTGCAGAGGTATGAGAGGTGCGCCTCTCTTTGCTATTATGGTTTGACGTCACTGTCATTTTTCTGTCCTGAGGAGTTCCTGGTTTATTTCTGCAGCTCTGATGGAACAGAAGCCTCATTATACATAGAGACAGCCATGATGCTCTTTTAAGTGCCTGTAATAACAGCTTCCATCAGTTATATCACTTCAAGAGCAGCACAGGCGTGTGAGCTGTGAGCAGCGAGTAGTGAGGCATTGTGGGGGATGACTTTAAAGGTAACTGGAAATGCTTTTTACAGCTCTTTTTACTGTAGTAATTCCCGCTTTGTGCTGTGTGCCAACAGATGTTTGATAAGCTTTTCCTTTTTATCTGCCTCAGCATTTTCTGAGAATCAGCTCAAATTATGAATTATAGTTTGCGTGCCTGCAATATATTTATTTGTAGGATAATTTGCCATGAAACACGTAAGAGGAGGCAGGGACGTAGCACAGACCCCCATTCAGTCGAAAGCCTATTTATGTATGTAAGAAATGGGAGCACCAGGGGACCCCACCACATTCTATGGAAGGGGTTGAGGGGACTCAACATTTTTGTTTGTGATATTGTTCTGTAGTGGATTCTGGGAAATTTTGTGAGCGAAGCATTTTTAGGGTTTTTTAGGGGTTTTAATGTGTGGATTGTAGAATATACCTTACTTTTGAACAGAACGAGTGTTTGTGCGGTTTGGGATGTCTGCAGATGTTGCCTTAGAGGCACCTAGAAAGCCACAGAGGGACTAACACAGACAGGAGATATTTTCAATGACTCTCTGAAGAGAAGGAACAATTTTAAACTTCACTGTATTCATTGTAAACATAAACAAAGGTTATGTGTTCATTTTTTATGTTTCGCCTGCACAGTGTTTGATTGTGATGTTGTGATTTCTTGTAAACATAACAAAAGCTCAAAGCAGGCTTAGAGCCCTCCCATTTGTTAACGTTACTTACCATTGGCTGGCTTCCACATTGCTCTTGTTTCCTTGTCACTCATTGGTCAGCACCTCCTCATCCCCTCCTGCTTTTAAAGGGGCTTCATGTGTGTCCCTGCCTTGGAGCATGGACCAAGTACACCTTCCTGTCTAAGGCCAGTTTCCATCCACTAGTCACAGACTCCTGCAGGTAATTTTTTAACTTTTTAGTACTCATTCTTGTACAGTGCATATGTTTGTAGTCTGTCTCTCTCTACCAACCTTCATCCCACTGTTACTGCTCCCTCCCTGATGTTGCTGTAACCCCGCCCTCCTACCACTGTGGGGATTTCTTTCCTCCCACCCCTCCTGATGTCCTTTGCTTCTTCGACCACACTTCCCTCTGTCCATTGTTTGTAAATCTAGCCCCTGCCCTCCTCCTGCTGCCTGTTACTTGTCGACCCAGCACCTGCCCTCCTCCCACTGTCCATTGTTTGTAACCCATCAAACCACCTTCCTCCCTGGTGTTGCCCCCCCCAACCTTCTGCACTGTTTTCATACATATTGCAGAGCAGTGTGGGCTGCTTGCAACCATGACTTAAAGAGAAAAAAGTGTTATGGTGCAGGCAATGCTTGCCGCGTCACGGCACATTTCTTTTTTTACTTTAAGGCATGTTGCATAGCAGGGGTTGTTGCTGTGCAAAGTCTAAAAGCATTGACAAAGCCAATAGATCTTGCATGGGCAAAGCCAGTGCTTGGTATACAAGATGAGCTAGTTCAATAATATTCAGGTGGGCACTCCTGCAGCTGTAGCTCAATGGGCCTCATGCATAATGGAAATTTAAAAGGTAATGCCTTGTCAGAACAAGCAGTGGCAACTGAAATAGTTTTAGTTTACAACTCAAAATGTAATGCATAAAATTCATTCCTATTGGCCATTTACCAAAGCGTATGTGTCTTTGTTGGCCCACCATGCATATGCTATGCTCGTTATTCTCCATTATTTCTCCTTTCCAATTTCTTTCTTAAGAGGCTTGGCAAGATTTAGGAGGCTTGGACAAGAAACCAAACAAATTCTTCTTTCCTCATAAAAATCCAGATTCTGGGAAGATGCTCTTGCCACATATATAAATGTATCCCAGCTTCATGACTTCAGTAAGTGTCAACAGGAAGCTCTTACAATGAAGACTGCATGTTCCACCAGTGTTGTAATTCTATCTAGGACCCTAACTCGAAATTCCTGATTTATGCCCTTATGTGGTTATAATAAATAATATCCTTATAAAGGCATAAGAATCATATCCATATTTAGTCGTAGCCCATGCAGTCCAAATTTAGGGGCTCATTAGGATGGAGGATTTTCCGCATCCTCCGGGCCGGCGGAAGCCACCGCCGGCCCGGCGGATGCGGAAAATCCTCTGCGGACCCACCAAAGACCCACCGCCAAATTAGGATGGCTGGTGGGTCCTGGTTTCAGTCCGCCGCTTTTCCGCCGCGGTTGGCTTACAACCGCAGCGGAAAAGCTCTAACATGGCTGGCGGTGTCTATCAGACACCGCCAGCCATATTAGGATGGTGTATAATGTATGCTTTTCGGCGGCGGCTTTACCGCCGTGGAAAAGCATACAGACCTTCACTTCGGGGGCCCGTTTCGGGGCCCCTGGGTGAAGGGCGGCTGGGGGTGCACATGGGGGTACCTATGGTACCCCCCTGCATATGCGTGAACAAAGCAGCAGGCACCGCGCGGTGCCTGCCGCTTTGTGCATGCAAATGCGGTGCATGCATTTTTAACATTGCGCCGGGTGCAGCTTGAAGCTGCACCCGCCGCAATGTTAAAGATAGAGGATGTGACCGCCACCCTGGTGGTCACATCCTAATTGCACTGGAGGGACCGCCGCGGCCCCTGCGGACGGTCCCTCCTCCTCTAGGGTGGCGGACGGACGCAAGTCCGTCCGCCATCCTAACGAGCCCCTAAGCAAGGCTACTTCCCAGGCTCCTAGAGAGTACAACAAGTTCTTTAAACAAACCAAGCCTCCAGCAGCCTCGGAAATCCCCCTGCTCTTGTTTTGATTTGCACAAGAACTCCTAGAGTCAGAAATAACTGTTAGTTCTAGGTGACGTCTTATGTTCAACCTTACGTCAAACCCAGCACCTTTCAGGTATAAATATACCAACGTTGCCTTAAGCAAAGACACGGTGGTTTGGAGCAGAGCGGCTATCTACTTGCCCGAGAGCCCAGCTGATGCGAGAGCCCACGGACGCCGCCCCCTCCCCTTTGAAGCACTGAGAGAGACGATGTCTTTTTCTCCAGCCGAGAAAATCCAGCTCCGGTGTTTTCAGCCGCCCTTGCGGGTTGCTGGGATATCGAGCCCTGAGAGAGAGATACCAGACCTCCTGCTTTCTATTACCCAGGTACGGAGCTGACTAAACCCTTAAAGAGAATTCTTGATTCATATCCTTGGCAAAACCAACTTAACTTAAACTGCTACTTACTTACTCCTTCCCACGTATTAGGCTTAGGTCAGGTACACCGGGGTAGGCGTATGTAGAAGCACCAGTTGAGTACGTTAGTCAATGTATATATGTATGTATATATTTTATCCATTTTAAAGTATCATATGGCTAAGAAACCATATCAATGCTTTTACAGTATTATTTTATAATACTCCTTTTACTGTACGCACTTTACCTTATACTTAGTATTGCAATTGTGGCAATTAATTTCTCTTGCATGAGAAAGAAGACTGCTCAATAAATAACATCTTTTATTGAAAACGCCTGTCTCTCTATTGCTCTGGACTCTGGTGAAACTAAGTATGCACAATTGACTGAGTAAAATAGCTGTATATTGTTTCCACACGACTCTAGAGATACACTCATATTCTGAGGGAGCAAAGTTGTCATGTTTATGGTTGTCAGAAGCTAATCCCTTCTTGTCTATCCAGGGAAGTTAAACTCCTCCTTGTTTATTCGAGAAAGTTTCTAGTGACCTCTGAGCTAGCTGGCAAAACTAATTAAGTCTAATATAGTCAGTAGAGACCTAGTCGACCTCAGTCCTACGTCTACACTGCTGTTTATATTATTCCAATGCGCAGAGCCTATTGGGAATATAGGAACTACACTACACCAGATGGAGTCTGCTGATATATTTCACTTTGTGTGACATTCTATCAAGGTTGATAATGTCAATCCACCACTGCATGCCTACTGGTACATCATCAAGGGAAGTCCACACTTCTTAATCCTTACCTAGACTTACCTTGCAATTTAGTGTATATTTTGGAGTAGTGGATGAATATTATTCCCATGTGATAGAATGCTTGTGATATAGTTTGGTGTATCTGTACCGGGAGTCACGGCAGCATCCTCTTACGTGCAACCCAAACGGCATCGTTCTAATGTGCGGCCAACTTGAAGGAAGAACTTGCCATCTTTTGGTGTCAGAAATAGAGGCAGATAAAGTTATAGAAGACAGTGTGGTCCAAGAATGTGTGGTACCAGGGGGTTTCCATTAGCCTTTAAACTGAAGTGCTGTGCCAAGAAGAAGACATGAGATATATATTGACACCTTATGAAGGATCAACAAAGATGTGTGAGTATGATATGAACATGATTTACCTGATGGAGACCTGGAACACCCTCCCCACCAACCTACGGCAGACCCAACAACTACTGGCCTTCAGAAGACTCCTCAAGACCTGGCTCATAAATCAGTAGGAGCACCCGCCCTCCCCCAGAGCCTTCTGACCCTCGCGGGTATGTAGTGCGCTTTACAAATGTCTTAATTGATTGGTTGATTGATGGAGTGTTCTTTGTGCCTGCTGCAGCTTATCCAAGAGAGTCCCTGAATGGAGGCTTCAGCTGTTACTTCCTACTGTAGTCCACAGAGCAGTTCATAAGAACGGTGGAAGGTGAAGAAAGTATGTGAAAGCAGCTGGTGTCTGGGTATTGGTGAGGTCGATGTGTTGAATTGATGTATAGCAGTGGTTCCCAAACTTTTGACTCCTGAGGACCCCCATTGAGTCACCACTGGAAGCCGGGGACCCCCAAGCAATTTCTATGAGTTTAATTTCAAACATTAAAACAGTAATTCAAAACAAAATACACATGTGTGCACACAAAACAAATACTCAAAGTACTAAGGGTTTTGGGGCCAGATGTACGACCATTTCATTTAGCGCCTCGCAATTGGCGACACATTGCGAGTGGTAAATTGCGAGTCGCTAAATGAAATGTACAACAGTGTGTTTAACCCTGTTTGGGATTCCCAATGGGGTCGCAAATTGCGAGGTTCATTAATATTATTGAGCCTCTCGCAATTTTGGAGCCCATAGGGAATGCCAGCCCTCCCAGCGGACTGCTTTTAAATAAAGCAGCTTTTTTGAAAGAAATGCAGCCTGTTAACCATGCATTTAAAAAAAAAAAAGAAACGTTTTCGTTTTATTTTCTATGGACAGGCAGAGGTCCCTGGGACCACTGCCTGCTCTTAAAAAATAATTTTGCATGCATTTGCAAAGGGGATGGGTCCCCTGGGGACCCCTTCAAATTTCCAAATGCATTACCATCTACTGGAAGTAGGTGGTAATTGTGACTGTTTTGCGACCGCAAAACATTTGTACATGGTTTTGAGACTCGCTATTTGGAAGGGAATGCCCATTCCAAATAGCAAGTTGCAAAACCTATTTAGAGAGTCCCAACAAATTGCGACTCGCGAAATAGGCTATATACATGGCCCAATAGGTTTTTGCATGCGCAAACGGGTTCGCGAACCCGTTCGCGCATATAAAAACAGATCGTACATCTGGCCCTTAGTATTTTATATTGAAGTAATAGCCCCTCTGTCACATGTATTTCATTTGTTTTATAGCATCTCTCATACCATTGTAGGATGTCAGAGAACTTTACATCACACACATATAGAGACATTGAATCATACATGTAAATCAGTGTGTATATATAATGTTTAAAGAGTGCTTGGTCTGGAAAAGCACAAACTCAGGATTCAGAACATAACACAGTGGCTAGCATTGACTTTAACATTAAAAATGTATTTCCACCCAAATATATAATTTTAGCAGCATCAGGTTAATGAATAACTGGGACAAAATATATGTTACTAACTTGTACCATGCAGTTTGCAAGCAGCTCTTTGATGACAGTTTATAGGTCCCTCTGCTAGATTACGATTGTCACTTATGAAGTGCACAGTAACAAAAGAAACTCTGTGACAAAAGCAGTAACCACAAACCTAGGCACATAAAATACTGCTTTTTAAGTTGCATGTTACACGTTCTTTGCAGTAGGCACATTAACCCTCTGTGCTACATTAGTTAAATCAAAGCTGCCACTGAACAAAACTCTCCTGCTCTCCAGCAGGTACATTAATCACTGGCATTCTCTTGACAATTTTATTGTTGCTGGAAAGCTGCTAATTATACAAGAAAGGTTTCTGTGCTTTTAAAACTGTTGCCTACGGACCCCCTGGGAAAGTGTCACGGACCCCTGGGGGTCTGCGGACCACAGTTTGGGAAACACTGATGTATAGGATAGATTCGATCATGCTGGGATTCAATAAGGACCTTAATATGGACCATCCATCCAGAAAATGAAAAACACCTGGGACTTTCCCCAGCTGATCTTACCTTCAGCATGTATGTCAGCAAGAATCGGTATTAAGGAATCGGTATTTACCAATTCCTTATTACCGATTCCTTACCTACATCCTACATGGCTAAATACCGGTCGGTAATGGTGAAATTTAACGATATTCACTGTTAGCGACCGGTATTTTCCCACCTACATCTAGCCCTAAGTCATTGTTTATGCTCTGAGAATAGTTTTTTTCATCTTATTATGCAAACGCACTGACAGAGGTTATTTTGACAGGTGTGCCTGCAGGTTTAAAAGTAGCAGCAGTTAGACTTACAAGGCAGGCCTGAAGCCATGTTTTCCCTCCATTCCACTAATGCATTTTCCAGCACCATACATTATGTCCCTAATAAAAAGTTAAGTATTACAACTGGGGATTAGCCAATCTTACAATTGTTTAGGGGTCTGAAGGTATACACTGGAATCTGGACAGTAGTGCCCCATGTGCAGAGTTAAAAAACAAGCAATACCAATCATAACAAAATGGGTGTGATCACGCAAAAAGAGCGATTTTCTCATAAAGTTAAACCTTCTTCTGGACTTCTAACCTTCTTCAAGTTCATCCTTCTGATATGTTTAACCTTCTTCAAGGCTAACCTTCTGACGTGTCTAAATTTCTTGAAGTTTAACCTCTGAGGTGTTAAACCTTCATTCCTTCTAACCCTCTTCATGTCTAATCTAACCGTCTGACGTGAGTGATTTACAGGTTCACAGACAAGTAAGGACAAGCCGGGGAAACTGGGTGTGTCTGTTCATAGGAAATTAGAGACAACAGTGTCTGTATACGGAAGCGTGTATAAGGAATATCCTTTACTTTTTAAATACATTCTGGCATTGATGGAGAGCCAGTGATGCTGTCCAGGAATGCAGGTCACCAAGTTCAGTCGAATCTGGTGAAAAACATAAAGATCATGGCCAAAACAACCTAGGACTCATTTGATCATCTCTCTTTCCATGAAATGCTTGTCCCTCTTTACCTCTCTTTCTTCTGTATATATCCCTCTCTCGTACTTGTCCTTCCTCTGTCTACCGTGCGTCTTTAACACTGTCCTTTTGACTACACCTTTTTCTACCTCACCTCTCTTTCTCTTTACCTCTCTGTCTTGTTGTATCGCATCTCTAATCATCTCTCCAATCACTAAATCCGACCCTTCTCTCAAGCTCTTTTTTGTATATCCTCTACTCTCTGTCTACCACAAAGTCACCTCTCTCTGGCTCACCTCTTTGTGTCTCATTCCATACTCCTTCATCTCTCCTCTCCTACCTCCCCCACTTTCTTTACCTTTCTCGTCTTCAATTAGAGCTACAATTCCAGACTCTAAGAGCATATGTATTACTTTAATATTATGCACTATTCTAAACATCCATAATGTCACTCTTATTCTGTTATTCCTTCCATGGGACAGACTTCTCAAACATAGGATTCCAAGTCAAATATTGTTGTGGAAAGACAAATAACTCTAGATACAAGGGTGAAGAAATGGCTTAATCAATGCTTGTTTAACATTCGG
Source organism: Lissotriton helveticus (assembly GCF_964261635.1). NCBI lineage: Eukaryota > Metazoa > Chordata > Amphibia > Caudata > Salamandridae > Lissotriton > Lissotriton helveticus. The sequence continues at coordinate 1,180,017,510 of NC_136072.1, read as the reverse complement.
CACTATTTGGTTGGTAGACACTGGGCAGCTTGTGTGTCTAAAAACTGAACATTTGATTCAATATTGTTTGGCATCATGAGATCTTGTATTAGCTGAAAATGTGTACTAAATGAAAATTATTATGAATCTGGTACTCTAAAATGTGTCTTGTCTGTTGCCTCAAGTAGCTTTAACATGGTCCTGTTTGAGTTTAGAAAGCTTTATTGAATCAATAAGCCAAGTAAAACATCAATACAGAAACACAATCAATAAAAGAAAAAGAAAAGGAAAAATGGGATAATACAATATGAATGTGGAATATAAAAACAAGAAACTCAAAAGGGGAAATATAAAAAATATACTGCGGGAAAATGCTTTTTAAAATGTTATGGAATTAGGAAAGGAGAGAAGATGGGGAAAAAGAAAAGGAAAATAAAAGAGTGAAAGAAAGGCTAGAAGAAAGGGGAACAGAAAGTAGGAATATAGAGAGAAGGAAAGAAAGATAAAGGAGAAAGATGAGGCATATCAGGGTAGGCGTCTGGAAAGAAAATCAGTTAAGGGTAACCATAACAAATCTCTTTTAATTAAAAGAGAGGTAGTCGTAGCATGTGCACGATCAAGTCTGTGATGATGACATAATAAGTTCCACCAGGCAGTAGAGGAGATCTTTGAGGTATCTTTCCAACTTGATGTAATAATCTGCAAAGAAATGGCTATAAACAAATCAATAAAATTACGAACATTGCGTGAAACATTCCAAATAGGAGAGGAACCACCTAGAAAAATGTGAACAATATCAAAGATATGATTGGAATTTAAAATCTCATTCAGCTTACACCATATATGCTGCCAAAGGGATGCAACCAAGGGACATTGAAAAAACATATGAAACAAAATGCCATCAGGATGAGAGCATGACCAACAATGGCTGGAGTCTAGGACTTTGAACTTAAAAAAGTCATTTGGGGTAAGAAAAAGTCTATTATAAAAGAAATAAAGTGTCTGAGTGGTGCTAGCTGAACGGGAAACAGTGTGAAATTTAGACCAGATGGGTTCCCAAATTGGAAAGGAAAAATCCTTTGATAGATCCTTTTCCCATGCAAGTTCAGGTTTGGATTTAGGGCGGTCAGGAATAGAACGGGAGAGGATCTTATAGATGGTAGCCGCTTTGTGTGGGGAGGTAAAAGTTAAGGGAGTGGAATCAGGTGGGACAATATCTGAAAGGGTGGTGTGGAATGAGGAGAGAGTAGATAGGGCTATTTTGAAATCAGGAAACTGGGGAGAATGTGTATTGGATATTTGGAACGAGGAGCAAATGGTAGGGAAATCCAATAAGGAACCATCAACAAAGAGATCATCTAAATACAAAATGCCTTTGTCAATCCATTCCTTCCAGAAGAGGGCCTTGTTGTTGATCTTCAGAGAATGATTGTACCATAACGGGATAAGAGAGTGTAGGTGCGCTTGAGAAAAAGAGGAGCGAAACAAAGAAAGGGAAAGTGCCCTAGAGAGCTTAAAAGTGGGGGAAAGAAATAGTTTTGGGGCTGAGATAAATGGATAGCAGCGAGAAAAGGGAAAGGCAAAATCTGAGCTTGCTCTAAAGCACTCCATGCAGTGGGACGGGGGGGGGACGAGTCAGCAAGGAAAGGCCAGATTTGCTTCAAAGTAAAGGAAGAATGAAAACGGACAAGATTGGGAAATTGTACGCCACCTTAATGCTTTGGTTGTTGAAGGCGAGATATGGATATCCTGGATCTACGGTTATTCCAGAGGAAACGAACAAGAATACGATTAATCTCAGTAAAAAAAATAGGCAGGAAGAGAAATAGGTAACATAGAAAGGTAAAAATTAATAATAGGGAGAAGCATCATTTTAACAGTTGCCAATCAACCCCACCAAGATAGGAATAATGGGGACCCTCTGTTAGGGCAGAAAGCTTGGAGAGAATATCTTTATGATAAATTTTAACGGTATCTTTAATAGATGAAGAATATAGGACACCCAAACATTTAATACTGGTAGGATTCCATGCAAAACCGGAACCATGAAACATATGGGCAAGACAAAACTTGTTAAGAGGTAAGACTTCAGACTTATCAATATTTAACTTATAACCAGAGACTGAAGAATATTCGGTAAGTAAAGAAAAAAGTGCCGGTAAGGAGGTAGCAGGCTTGGAGATATAAAGTAAAATGTCATCAGCATATGCCGTGAATTTGATATCCAATGATTTGTAAACAAAACCAGAATAGGAGGTGTAAAGACCATTTTTTTCAAGGAAAGGTTCTAATGCTAAGATAAAAAGGAGGGGAGACAGGGGGCAACCTTGTCTAGTGCCTCTATGTAGAGGAAAATAAGATGACTGAGCACCATTAACCCAAATAGAAGTAGAGGGGGACGAATATAATAATTGGATACGTTTGATGATATTAGGACTAAAACCATGCCAGCGAAGGGCACCGAACATGAAATCCCAATTAACTCTGTCGAAAGCTTTCTCAGCATCGAGAGTGATAACAGCGAGAGGGGTTGTCATTTTGGAAGCTAGGTGAATAATGTTAAGGAGAGCTCTGGAATTATCTCTGATAGATCTGCCCTTAACGAAGCCTGACTGATAAATATTGATGAGGTCTGGAACAAAAGTAGATAAACGGGAAGCTAAGATTTTGGCATAAATTTTACAATCCAATTTGATTAAGGAAATGGGCCGATAATTTTTACAAAGGGAAGGATCTTTATCTTTTTTGGGGAGTAAGCATAGCATGGCTTGGGTAAAAGAGCCTTTAGATTAGCCAGCAGAAAGAAAAGAAGATATCAAAGAAGATAGGTGAGATATCAGACAATTTTTGAACTGAAAATAAAAACGAACAGTAAAGGCATCTGGACCGGGAGATTTGTCTTTGGGTAAAAGAGTAATTGCTTGTAGTATCTCTTTCTCGGAAATGGGGACATCCAGAGAAGAGAAATCGATATTAGCGGAAGAGGATTTGGGTATATTGAGAAAAAAGGAATCTATTTGAGAAGGAGTTGGGGTAGATTTAAGTGTGAATAAAGAGGAGTAATACTGAACAAAACAATCAAGAATCTTATCATCCGTGCAGTGACGAGTCCCAGAAACGTCAGATATAACAGCTAATTTAGATTTTTGTTTCTTAATTTTAAGATAATTTGCAAGTGACCTGCCCGCTTTATTGCGCCCGCCATAAATCTTGGAATTAAATTTTAAGAGACGGTTGAAGGCAGAGTCGCAAGAAAATGTATTAAATTGAAGTTTAGCTTTGATGAGAGAAAATTGAGCTTCAGGAGAGTTGGATGTGTAAAAAAGGTGTATCAAATCTTTAATTTGTTTGAGAATAAGAGAGGATTTGGAAAGGGCCAATTTCTTTTTACGCGAAACAAAATCAATAATAAAGCCTCTGGCCGAAGATTTAAATGCATCCCAAACGTAATGGAATTGAGAAGTGGAATTAAGATTCGCATGAAAGAGATCATCCATAAAAAGAGTGAATTGATCGACAAACTGAGGGTCCAAAAGAAGAGAATTACTGAAACGCCAACGGCGAGAACTTGGAGTAGGTGAGGGTAAATCAATGTCAAGGATGACAGGGGCATGATCTGAAATGAGAATAGAGCTAATTTCAACATTTGTCATGAATTGAAAAGTGTGTTGGGTGAGAAAGATATAATCTATCCAGGAGTTCTGGACTTTTTGGTTCCGTCCAGAGGTGTCAGGGATAACACCCGAAGACCCCGGAGTTCAACCTGCCTCGGTGCACAAATAAACAGAAACACGGGCTTCTCGATGGTGGCGTCAAAGACCAAAGGTTTATTACTGCAGGGACACAGAAGTCACAGAAACTACACATGGGCAGTATCTAGGAGCCTGTTCAATTTGTACAAAGAGGGTTGTTCCTTATATACTGAATATTGGGCTTCAGGCAAATTCTTTACATGTTAGAACATTCCAAAACCTTTGTATCTCAAACAATAAATATTTGGCGTTGCACAGGAATCGTCAACAATATCTGATGTCAAAACATTACGAACGAGGGGTTCCCACTATTCCATCATAATCCCATGTCAACTTTTCATTCAAGACCCGGACCGCCTCATCGTAAATTTCGTTACCTCCCCCTAATAAAGGCCCAGAAGGAAAGGAGCAGAGCCAGGTGCAGAAGATAGAAAAGTAGGATAAGAGATGTTTGTGGGTCGTAAATGGGCACGGTTACCAGCTTCGGCCGCCTAATCATGATCAGGCCAACGAACACGGGAACCAGTATAGCAGGACTGGCCTCAGGCTGGGGAGGCAGCTCTTGCCGAGTCATGCTGCCACGGTGTTGCCGGCCTAACCCGGAACAGTGCACGTGTCACTAGCAAGGTGAATTGCCGGCCAAAGCCTACGTGTCCTTAAATGAAAAGAGGTCATTGCGTGTCCATTGACTATGTGAGGGCAAGGAATACAAAATGGCTTCCGTGTTCTAAGATGGATGCCATGGGTAGAACAGAAATGTGTTTGTAACAGGAGTGCTCTTGCTCGTAGCATAGCGAAAACACCAGGATATACTAAATGGATCATTTGCGGTTCACTGATACCAAAATTATGTATTTGCGACAATGTTACAAACACGGGTTAAAATCGTCACGGAACCTCAGACCCTCCTTTTGCCCTTACATAGGCAATTACTCAGTCTATGTCAGAATCTAACTCTATGCTCATTAGGTCAGTGACATGTTGTTGCATCATCATCCTGTCTCGTGCCTTTTCTCCTAATGCAGGTGGTTTTCTGAAACAGGTTGCAGCACAGAGACTACACAAAGCGGGACCACATTGGATAATAAGGCAGCATGAGAACAGAAATACTAGGATGATACCAATGACCATCAGAACCTTCCATCCCCACGCTGATACCAGAGTCCAAAACCACTCCATGAAGGACCAGTTTCCTTTGTCTACGTGTATAGAGTCGGAAATCTTGTGTAGCTTAGAGATCGCTTCATAGACGGTTGGAGCATTATTGGGAATAAAAACACAGCAGCTCGATTGGATCATTCTGCATACCCCACCTCGATCTGCAAGTATTACGTCTAGAACCATTCGGTTCTGTAACGTCATGAGACGATCCGCCTGAAGCTCAGCTGTTAAGTTACTAAGGGCACCAGCAGTTTCTGTAATAGTAGATTCAACTACCCGTGTTAGTTGACGTAGATTTCTACTATTGGCCATAGGCCCCCAAAACGGAAGGAAACCTTTGAAGAAGTCTCCAGCTTCCTGACCAGCGGTATCTTCCTTGCTGAAGACACCTCTTGCTACTCTGGTCTTGTGATAATCTGAAGAAGCAGTGTATGTCGGAGGTAACAATCGAGCAATATAACATGAACCTGAGAAATCAGCAGGCAGCCATGTATACGCTCTGTCTTGACAGATGAAGTAAGTACCCCTAGCAGTAAGGAAGGCAGGGGAGGAGTTAGACGGAAATACATAAGTCTCAACGCACTCACTCCTCCCTAGCTGAGCTCTCAGATTTCTCCCATTTCCTTGCAAACAGACCTGACCTCGGTGAGGCACGACCCAGACTGAAGTGGAGCTTTTACGCTTGCTTTCTCCCAAACTAAGGCGATACTCGGTAGAGTTCCAACTCAAATACACCCGTAATTCATCTCTAGGGTAAGATGGAGTATTATTGACGTCTTTAATCATGTCAATAATTCCCTGGACTAAAGCTTTGTTGGCTGAGTTGTATTTAGTGGACCGTGGTGGACGCGGAGGATAGGTCTCAAGGGCATAGGAAAAAATAGTCTGAAAGGCCTGAAATGATCCATTATAGCTAAAAGGCAAAACTAGATAGGGAATGCCTTTATCCATAGTGTGAGGTATCAAGCCACACACCCAGCAGTCTGTAGTATTAACTACCAGTTGGTGTTGATGCAAGAGCTGTACAAATGTATTGTTAATAAATTCAGAGCGTCGAGCTTGTTCGTGTTCAGGAAACGAGTGAAAAGAATGCATAGAAGAAACCGTAGAAGTAGTAGGATCAAGGGGAGGTACTGTAGTTACCGGCATAAAAATCAAATGCACACCAAAGATGATTCCACCCACCAACGTTATCAAAACAATTAAAAATGTAACTGCACATTGCATTAGAAAGCATTTGCTGTGAAGTATTCTGTACAGTCTATTTCTGCGCACATAAATTACATTCTTTCGTTGCAGCTCAGGAAGCTCCATCTTCTACAATCCGCTCGTGACCACTGATGATGTGTACGTAGATGAAAATGCCTCTATCAGCCCTGGGAGTTCCCAGAACTAACAGAAAGATCGACCTTATGTCTGACCCCCGCAGATTCAACTAGGCACACAGCCATGACCCTACGGCTACCCAGACGGCAAGGCAAAATTTAAAACAACAAAATAATAGCAAACTTCCTGGCTGGAGGCAATGTATCAGAAAATTCAAATGTGAAAATAGGCAGTTTCCTGCTTTATTTGTCCATATTGCGAGGTCGCAAGTTGTATCTCAGTTTTGCAGGAGCTGTCTGATCTGGAAACAATATATTTTCAGCCGACCTTGCAATGTTCGCGTTTGCAGATGACAAATGTTCTTTTGGTGCAGATGGCAAATGTTCAGGGTTCAAAAGAGCAGTTTCAGGAGGAGAGTCAGAGTTTGATGTATCAGTGATCAGTTCTGCATCACTGAAAGGGATGAACCTGGGTATTTGTTCTGCTTCAGAGGCACTGATTCCTTTCTTTACCCAGTTGTCGTAAGGAAGCGGCAGAGGTACATTTAACATGTACCTACAACCATTGATTGAGTCCCTGGCAAACATGAATTGCAAAGTCTTCAATTACGCTGACGACACTCAGCTGTTGCTGAGTATCGACAATACTCCATCGGCTCAGTCCCTGGCCCAAGACATTCTACGATTTACAGTGAATTGGATGTCGTCCAATTTGCTGAAAATCAATCCAGACAAGACGGAAGTGCTTGTAGTTTCCACCTCTACTTCCCCCTGGAATGATTTGTTTTGGCCACCAGAGTTAGGACCTACCCCAAAGCCCTGCTCCAGTGTTAAGAGCCTTGGCATGAAAATTGACCAGGAACTCTCGATGGTCAACCAAGTATCCACCGTAGTTGGCTCCTGTACCAACCTGATCAGACAACTACGTAAACTCGCCCCCTTGCTCTCGAGAAATATGCTGCGAACCATTGTATCAGCCACCATAGTGTCTAGAATAGACTATGGCAATGCTTTGTACCTCGGCCTCCCAAAGAGCTCCATCAACCGTCTTCAGGTTATCCTGAATGATGCAGCACGCTTGATCTTCGGATTGCCGAGGAGGTCTCACGCCTCCCCTCTGCTCTATAGGCTACACTGGCTGCCTATAGCGCAGAGAGTTGAATTTAAGAGTATGTGTATCTGTCACAAAGCTGTCCACGGACACGCGCCAGCCTATGTAAAAGAAAGGCTCAAGTTATACGAACCAAAGCGCGCCCTGCGATCGTCCGGATCTTTTCTGTTATCTTGTCCACGCTTCAAGTTAACAACTAAAGGAGGCAGATCCTTTTCAGTTCAGGCACCAACCATCTGGAATAAGTTACCGGAGGCGCTTCGCAGAGAACCTAACCTCCTTCACTTTAGGAAATCCCTGAAAACTTTACTCTTCAGGGATGTTTCTCCATCCCAATAATCGGCTATTAGATCAGACACCCCCGTACTTTTATTCCATCTTGTTGCTGTACTTGGTCAGTAGCGCTTTGAGACCTGTCGGTGAGTTGGCGCGATACAAAACACAGTTACAATACAATACAATACACGTTTGGCGTGCGTTGCATGAATCCAATTTTTCCGGCCAGCCACACGAATAGCGGTCCTCGTTGCCAACAAGACCTGGAATGGTCCGACAAATCTGGGTTGGAGATTCCTTGTCCGACCAAAATTCCTAATGACCACCTGGTCACCTGGTTTCAGCTGATGACCTGGACTCTCCGGTGGCTTTGGCAATGCATCGAAAACCTGTTGATGAATAAGGCTCAATTTAGCAGTCAAGTCGAAAAGGTAATCAATTAACATTGGGTATTCCAGCTGCTTAAATTCTTTCGGTCTAGGTACCCCCCAAACATTTGCAGGACGACCAAAAATTATTTCATATGGACTAAGCCCTACTCTAGAATGTACAGTTGCTCTTGTTGATAACAAAGCCAAAGGCAATGCATCTGGCCAGGACAAACCCGTGGACGCTTGTATCTTAGCAAGCTTCAGTTTAAGGGTGCCATTGTAACCCTCAACTAAACCCGCGGACTGGGGATGATTCGCACTGTGAAACTTTTGTCTAATCCCTAGGCCGGCACACACACTCTGCATAACTTTCCCTACGAACTCACTTCCGTTATCTGACCATACAATCCGTGGCATTCCGAATCTGGGGAAGTATTCTTTAAGAAGGATTTTGGCAGTGGACAAGGCAGTATTGTCCTTTAGTGGGTATGCTTCGATCCATCTGGAGAACGCACAAACTACCACTAGGACGTACTTAAGATTGTTGCAACGATCCATATGAATGAAGTCTAGCTGAATCACTTCAAAGGGGCAGGAAGGAGGAGCGAAGTGACCTGCAGGTGTGGGGATTCCCTTGCCAGGATTATGCATCAAGCATACCATACAATTTCTCACCACTCTCTCTGCACACTTACTAATCCCATCATTCTTCCAAACTGGAGCCAACATCTTACAAATCCCTTTAGAACTGATGTGCGCTACTCCATGTGCCATCGTTACTACTGCAAGCACATACGCATCGGGTAACATCCAACGCTGTTGTTCCGACAAATCAATCCAACACCCACTCGAGTCCAATTTACCCGTGCTCTCTTTCCATGCACGCTTTTCCTCCTCAGTCGCCTCTTTCTGAATTTCTTTCACGCTTTCCACTGTGTCCTCACACATTCCAGACTCAGAAATCCATCTTGCAGACGTTGCAACATACATTCTACTCATCATATTTCTAGCTGTCTGTTTTGCAGTCTCATCAGCAAAAGCATTCCCACGACCAACATCATCCGTGATTGCTTTATGAGCACTGCATTTCACAATCGCAACTTCAGTCGGCAAGGTTAGAGATTCCAACAAGTCATTAACTAGCTGACCATGTTGAATCTTAGTCCCACGGGACGTAATGAAACCTCTCTCTTTCCACAAACGGCCAAAACTATGGGCCACGCCGAACGCGTACTGACTATCTGTGAACACATTCACTCTCTTTCCCTTAGCTAAAACACACGCTCTTGTTAGCGCGATCAATTCTGCAGCCTGGGCAGAATTCTGACTCACTCTTGCAGTCTCCACAATCGTACTCAAGGTCGTTACTGCATAGGCAGCAGTCACGTCACCATTCTCCAATTTGAAGCAAGACCCATCAACATACAACGTGCCATCTGGATCTGATAACGGAGTGTCTTTTAAATCAATTCGTCCTTTTGTTTCTTCCTCAGTTCTGAAACAACAGTCGTGTGGTTCGGAATCACTCGACTCTTGACTAGTCGGCAACAATGTTGCTGGATTCAATACATTGCATCTTTTGATCTGAATATGACTCGCTAGCAGTGTCAATTCGTAACCTGATAATCTAGCACTGGTAAGGTGCTGCGTCTTGGTTCGGTTCATGAGTGTATCCACAGCATGAGGAACCATAACCACTAGCATGTTGTTCATTACTAAACCAGCAGATTGTCGAATGGAGGCTGCAGCTGCGGCTGTAGCTCTCAAGCAACTAGGCAACGCTCTAGCTACCGGATCTAACGTTGATGAAAAATACGCACAAGGGCGTTGTTTATCACCAAATTTTTGTGTCAAAACACTTAACGCACAACCTTCTCTCTCATGGACATAGAGCGTGAATGGCTTACTGTAATCGGGTGTACCCAATACAGGAGCTGAACACAGTGCATTTCGTAACTCAGAAAAACTCTGCTGACATTCGGCAGACCATGGCACTGGACTCGGAACATTTTTCCCAGTCAAAGCTACCAACGGTTTTGCCAAAAGAGAAAAATTTGGGATCCATTGCCTACAATATGAGGTAATACCTAAAAAGGCACGTACTTCTCTCTGCGTGCTAGGAACATTCATCTGTGTAATTGCTTTTATTCTCTCTGGGGTCAACTTCCTTCCCTCCTTTGACAAGAGATGACCTAAGTAGGTCACTTCTTGGCAACAGTATTGCATTTTTGAAGGTGACACTTTGTGATTCAAATTTGACAAATGATGCAATAAAGAAATTGTAGCTGTTTTGCAAGTTTCCTTGTCATCGGCAGCCACTAGAAGATCATCGACATATTGTATTAAAGCAGAACCAGGAGGAAGTACAAAGGAATCTAACTGGCTTTTTAATGCTTGACTGTAAATGGATGGGCTTTCACAATAACCTTGTGGAGCGCGTTTAAATCTGAAGCTTCGTCCTCCTAGAGAGAAACCGAAGATATCTCTGCTTTCCTCGGCTATCGGAATGCTGAAAAAGGCATTTTTCAAGTCGATAACCGAAAACCATGTTGCTGTAGCAGGAATTAACGTTAACAATGCAGTAATGTCTGAAACCACAGGAAACTGTGGAATCACAATTTTATTAACCTCTCTAAGATCAATTACAAACCTATATACTGGAGGTTTTGTTGGGTCAGTTCGTTTCAGAATGGGCAGTACAGGACTATTACAGACATTACCTCTAGTTTCTTCTATAACGTCTTTCTTGATCAGATCTTGTACTATCAGTAGGAGCGCACGCTCACCCTCACTAGAGATTCTGTATTGTGGAATTCGTGGAAATTTTACATTCGCTTTCAAAGTTACTACATATGGTGGAATTTCTAAAAGACCTACATCATTAGGACCAGTCGCCCAAAGAGTATCAGGGAGTGAACGCAGCTCTGGTGGGAGTGCATCCATCGACAAGTACATTGGAGAGATGATTCTTTTACCCAACGTAAGCTGTACTCCTTCTGGAGAACAGTACAATGTCGCATATAGGCGTTTTAACAAGTCTAAACCAAGCAGATTTTCATTACAACCTGTCGTCAAAATCAGGGGTGCTTTCAATTGTCGGGGTCCAACAGAAATAGACAAAGGACCAGAAACAGGGTTGTGAACAGGGGCGCCTGAAAAACCTACTGAAACGTTTGTTGAGCCAGACAAAGGTGCGCCAGGGAGTTTCGCATGTATGATAGAACTTTTTGCTGCACCAGTATCCAACAGAAACGGTTCGACTATACCTGATGTTGCTACTGCGACATAAGGCCCACTCTGATCTACTGGAACTGATACTACTCCCTCTCTTTGTCCATGGCTGTCCTAGTACTCCCTTGGCTGAACTTCCTCACTAGCTTCATAGTAATCTTCAACATGATACTGTTGAGACCTATTTTGTTGGGCAGATTGTCCATTTCGTTGGTCGAAATAATTAGAAGGGCGATCACTTGTCTGTGGAGGCATAGCACCTCTTCCTCGACCTCTAGAATTCTGCATATAACCACCACCACCTCTCTGAGGTGCCGCAGTATTATTTTGTGCCCGTACCGGACACTCAGTCTTATAATGGCCTTTCATTTTGCAATAAGCACACTGATTCCATTGGTACTGTGGCCTCTGAGAATTATACTCCGTTCTTTGATATGACCCTTGCTGTGTATTGGTCTGATTGGTGCGAGGCGGATATGCTTGCTGTAAAAGAACTTTAGTTTTTAACTCTTTCGTCTTTTTATCTGATTTTTCTTTCTCCTCTTTGTCCCTATTTTCATAGTACTGGGCAGTCGCAAGTATTTGCGCAGTCGTAGAGACAGCCCACGCACTTTCAGAATTTTTTAATTTACCACTAAGTTCTGGCAACAGATTGTGCACAAATTTATCAACAAATAATCTCTGACCTCCTTCTGTGCTCATATCCTGACCACTATGATCTACGAAAGTCTCCTCGAATCTTGTGAAAAAGTCGGAGACGCTTTCGTCTTTCTTCTGTTTGCACGCGGACACTTTGTCCCAGTTAACGCGTAATGCTGGCATTAGGGTTTTCATTAAATCGATTATTCTACCAGGCAAATTAGCAATTAAGGGTTCAGGTTTAGAACCACCTATTTGTTGACCATCCGCTGCAATTATTGCTGCCCAATCACCACCTAGGGCAACTGGATGATTCTCTTTACGAATTTTAGCCCAAATTGGTTGCGGTACTACATTACCAAATAGCAGATCTATGTCAGCTAGATTTAATACACAAGCGTCAACTGTCTGAGCCAACTCTTTGTAGTACCCTGCAGGATTTTTACGCGGATCTGGCAAGGCCTGTTTCACTGCTAATACTTCAGCTCGCTTCCATGGAATATGTATCCATACTCTCTGGAATTGGGCTGGAGCGGCTGCAATACCAAGGTTTACATTAGCTTGCACAGCTTCACGCCAAATTGGTGGAACCTCTCTCATTGGGTATTGACGATTTTGTTTCGTACTACGTTTCTCTAACTCCCTCGATGAACGAAGGGATGGGTCATTCCTATAACTTAAAATCAGTTCCATCGCTTCTTTTATATTTTGTCCAACTATCATACCTGCAGCAAACTCTTTCTGAACATTAATTAATTCTTCTAGATTTGATTCAGAGTCATCCTCCTCCAATTCCTCACGTAGAAGGAAGCACATTTCATCGAACACATATCGCTGTGTCGGTTCGTTCCATTGCATAAATGTATCTAATACATCTTGTACATTATATCTTCCAACTTTCGAAACCCATCTAAGAGCAGTGGAATCTAATATTCCTCTTTCTTCAGTACTGGGAAGCTGACTACGTCTCTGCACAGAGTCAGAGGTAGGAGTCTTAATCAGAGTTTTATAGAAGGGAGATAGAATATTAGAGACAGAATCAGTGATTCTCCGACGAACAGAAAGCGGAGTCATAATATTAGCAGAAGCAGTAAATAGAGTAGCAGTTGGAACAGATAGATCAGGAACAGTAGGAGTAGCGGGCAAAACAGCTTGTGAACTAGCAGGTGTGAGCGATACAGGTATAGGTAAAGAAGCCGGCAACCCTGAAAGAGGGGGTGCCGAAGGAACATTAATATTGACCACAGGAGGTACAGGAACTTGATTCAGAGGAGCGGGAACACCAGGTTGTCCAGCAACCGGTAATTGAACATTCGGTATAGGTGGAGCCGTAGCACCCTGTGCATACGGTGGGGGTGATCGTAACAAGTAAGACAACAGGGGATCCTTTTCAGGGTCCTCTACTATCTTAGCTGTACTCGATGGCAAAGCAGGATAGCACTTGTCTATCGCTAAATTACGCTCTCTATTGGCCACCTCCATCGCCTTCTCAGACTCGTTGAGTTGCAGCTGCTTAGCAGACTGTTCTAAAGTCAACTCTTGCTCTTTCTGTTCTTTCTTCAACTTTTTAATTTCTCTCTGTTTAGATTCTTTTCGCCAATAACGGAAAGAATCAAACATTGCCGGCCGGGCTTTCTTCTTGAACAATTTCGTTTCTAAATTATTAAGAACTTGAGGTTCGAAACTACCATGCAGTGGCCAACTAAGGACACCATCTTTCTCTGTGTAGTGGATCCATACCTCGTTATAAGAGATAGGGCCCACCCCAAATTTGCAATATAGATCATAAAGGGGAGTTCCAATCGGAGGAACCGAACACGAGTCCTCCAACTGGGAATCACTGTTGCAACTAAAACAAGACAACATACAATTTTTCCGACTTACCATTTTATAACCCGGAACACAAAACAGACAAAACACAAACCAAAAGAAAGGTGCGCACTCGAACCAAGAACTTAGGCCTACCAGAACAGACAAACGTATCGATACCCGAACTGAACTGAATGATTATCGTAACCAGAATAACCAGCGATAATCTTATGAAACCGAACCGAAATCAAGAACTAAAAGGATTATCGAAACAGAAACAACCCTCACGAAGTAATCAACTATCAACCACTCAATACTTAACTGAGGCACTGAAGACGTCACCAAGGAGAAACCCGTCACGTCTCGCCGTACTAAGGACTGCACCTCGGGTCCAAGACAGGGCGACGGTCAAGGCAACGAACCACTGCAGCCGTCTGAACGGGAACCCTCGTGGAAGAGAACGTCGGGCCACTTTTGCGATATGCCGGGATCGATGAAGTGGGGCGCCTCCCTCTGAAATCTTCACACGAAGCTTCTCGAACTCTTCAGGCTTTTGGACCGGTACCGAATGACGTCGCCCCACGTTGGGCGCCAATTGGAGTTCTGGACTTTTTGGTTCCGTCCAGAGGTGTCAGGGATAACACCCGAAGACCCCGGAGTTCAACCTGCCTCGGTGCACAAATAAACAGAAACACGGGCTTCTCGATGGTGGCGTCAAAGACCAAAGGTTTATTACTGCAGGGACACAGAAGTCACAGAAACTACACATGGGCAGTATCTAGGAGCCTGTTCAATTTGTACAAAGAGGGTTGTTCCTTATATACTGAATATTGGGCTTCAGGCAAATTCTTTACATGTTAGAACATTCCAAAACCTTTGTATCTCAAACAATAAATATTTGGCGTTGCACAGGAATCGTCAACAATATCTGATGTCAAAACATTACGAACGAGGGGTTCCCACTATTCCATCATAATCCCATGTCAACTTTTCATTCAAGACCCGGACCGCCTCATCGTAAATTTCGTTACCTCCCCCTAATAAAGGCCCAGAAGGAAAGGAGCAGAGCCAGGTGCAGAAGATAGAAAAGTAGGATAAGAGATGTTTGTGGGTCGTAAATGGGCACGGTTACCAGCTTCGGCCGCCTAATCATGATCAGGCCAACGAACACGGGAACCAGTATAGCAGGACTGGCCTCAGGCTGGGGAGGCAGCTCTTGCCGAGTCATGCTGCCACGGTGTTGCCGGCCTAACCCGGAACAGTGCACGTGTCACTAGGAAGGTGAATTGCCGGCCAAAGCCTACGTGTCCTTAAATGAAAAGAGGTCATTGCGTGTCCATTGACTATGTGAGGGCAAGGAATACAAAATGGCTTCCGTGTTCTAAGATGGATGCCATGGGTAGAACAGAAATGTGTTTGTAACAGGAGTGCTCTTGCTCGTAGCATAGCGAAAACACCAGGATATACTAAATGGATCATTTGCGGTTCACTGATACCAAAATTATGTATTTGCGACAATGTTACAAACACGGGTTAAAATCGTCACGGAACCTCAGACAGGGGAAAAAAAGGAAAATTCCAAAGTATCATGGTAAGAAAGTCTCCAGGAGTCAGTTAAACCTCTAGAGGAAATTTCGCGGTAAAAGGACTTTTGCATTTTATTAGGAATATATCTGGTCTGAGATTTACGATCCAGAAGAGGGTCCATTAACTGATTACAATCACCTCCAACAATTAAATCAACACTAGTATGAGAGGAGAGGAGCATGGAGAATTCAGTCCAAAAAGTAGGGTCAACACCATTTGGACCATAAACATTACAAAAGGATAAATCAGTATCATTAACTTTAACATCTAAGTACAACAATCTACCATCAGAGTCAGAAATCTCATTTTTTAACTGAATTGACAACGATTTATGAAACAAAATAAGAACACCATTCTTATTGTGAATTGACGGTGAACAGAAAACATCACCCACCCATTGTTTACGCAGAGAGGAAAGATCTTTTTGGGAGAGGTGGGTTTCTTGCAACAGAGTAACTTGGCATTTCAGTCTGGCAAATGGGATAAAACCCGTTGCTTTTTAAACGGGTTGCGAAGACCTTTAACGTTCCAAGAAATGACACGAAGACCATTCATTTAAAAATAAAAAAGAAAGATAAGCAGAAAGGTAGAAAAAATTGAGGAAAGAGAAGATAGGCAAGAGCAGTAGAGAGATTGTCTAGAACGGAGAAGGAAGGAAAAATCTGAAAGGAGAGAGATAAGCCAAAAGGGAGATAATAAGCCATTACCACAGTATATGAAGAGAGAACACATGAAAAAAGTGAGAGAGAAAAGAGAAGCAGAAGTACATGAAAAATGCCATGAAGAAAGACAAAGAAAAGGAGAGAGGGACGTTAGAGGAAAAGAGGAGTGGGAGATTGCAGCTCCCCTGAGAAAGAGAGAAGAGAGAAGGATGGCAAAAAAACAAAAGGGTTTCAGCCATACAGAACAACTAACGTGAAGATCAGTAGAGTGAGAGCGGGAGCAACAGGAAAGGGCGACCGCACAAAAAAATGATGTCAAATGCATGGTCACAATAACATGAAATAAAGAAATGAAAAGGAAGATACAAATGAAATGAGAGACCAAACACGACGATATAAAACAAATGAAGGAGACTTACCAAACAGTTGTGAAGGGAAGGCAGCGAACTGGGGCGACTAAAACGAACAACAGCACAGTACATCAGGATGATCAAGGAACCAAAACACTTGAAGAGGAGACCTAGAAAACAAGGTAACAAAACAAAGGAATATTACAAGGAGGAACGATAAGTCGTGGAGTTAAAAAAAAAACAATAGACGGATAACAGTGAACAAAAACATTGAGAGATTAAGATGTGCTGGGTTCCATGGAATCTTCTTTGTGAGAGTGGATACATTTGCGAAGATCAGCCGGATCGTCAAAGCTAAATGTCCTTTCCTTATATGTAACCTTGAAAAAGCATGGATGGATAAGGCCATATCTAGCGTTCATGGATCGAAGAGTAGGTCATAAGTCCAAAAATTCCTTGCGACGAGCAGCAGTCTGCTTCGAAACATCCTGAGAGAAAAAGAGTTTGTGACCCGACCATAATAATTGTTTGTGCTGTTTGGCAGAGTGTAGAATAGTCATGAGGTCAGAGTTTGAGGAAGAAGAAGAATTCTTGGGGCCAAGACGGTGCACCCTTTGAATGTTCACATACACATGCTTAGGCAGACCAATGATAGGTAGGACTTGTGACTTCATAAATTGGATAATGTCTGACCCCTCCGAATTCTCCGTAACACCATAAATGCGCAAATTATTTAGCCTATTTTGATTTTCTAAATCCTCAGAGGTTTTCTTGAGCATTTCAACATCCTTAGTGAGGCTATGTACCATGGCGGCATCATCTTGAGCGTCACTAATTTTATGTTCGACATCCGATACTCTCTTGTCCAGGTTGGACCATTTATCGTCCAATCTCTGTAAGGTGGTAGTAGTATCCACCATAAAAGGGCGAATGAGGCGAAGTTCCTCCATAATATCCTCAAGAGTAACAGGAAGTGGAGATTTGGAGGGGGAAGGGGGGTCTTTCTTGAGGCGTTTACCAGTTGAAGCCGGGTCTTTGCGTGTAGCAAAAGCTGCGGTAGAGGCTTTTGAGTTATGTGCGTGTTCCTTCGTTGCAGTGCTGAAGGGACCAGCGTAGTGTGAGAGAAAAGGCAACTCTGCTTGATGCGTGGGCGAGGAAATCACATAACGAGTCGCATCAATGAGGCAAAAAAAAACCTTAAAAGAGGATAAAATGCAACAGGAGGCAGGAAGTAGCGTAAAGATGGTGCCACAGATAGGTGGGTCACAAAGTGAATCCTGACCGACACTAGAAGGGAGAGTCTGAGGTAAAAAAACGGTTTCAGGAAACAGCCATGGATGAATAAGAGAAAAAATGCCTCATATAAGCAATAATGAATGAAGAAAATGTGATTTGAAGGCCAAATCCAGGGAGCAGAATCAATATAAAAAAAAATTCACAAAAAACGGGTGAAAAAGAAAAAACTAAATGGCGGCCGTTTTCGAGGAGTCATCATTCTCGCATTTTTCGACATCAAAAGATGCATGTTGCAGTCTACAAACATTCCCAGCAGCAGGGGGGTAATTCCGATGCGAAAACAGACGTTTCTGCCCAGAAACGCTAGCTGGAAACGGGTCCTTCGTCGAGAAGGAGCCGCCGAAATCGCGGAGCTCAGGGGGTAGCGGCCATCTTGTCCACTGCGTCGCGCGCCCTATCAACGTGGTCCTGTTTGGATATCTGACCTATAGCATGAAAAGGCAATATTTTTTTATATATTTTGTTCATATTTGACATGTACTGGGTGGTACTACTGTGGTGACCTCAAGCTGCAGTCTGGTTGAAAGCCTATGTCAATGTAGTTGGCTTCATGGCTGGGGTTCTGAAGATCCACACTCCCACCTTGCTAGTGTGATGTCATCTTTTCAGTGTTGAGCTTCAGCCACCATGGGGAGGAGCAGCTGACCTGCACCCTGTGATCACCCGGAAACAGTTCAGACCTCACTCTTCAGAAATGGTGGAACGATTTTCAGTACTATAGTTAAATAAGGTAGCTGGGTGGCGCACTCCACATTTTCTGAAAAAGAGTGTTTTCTTCTCATTGTTTTCAATAGTTTGATGTCGTCTCTTGCTAGATGGTGCCCCAAGGCGGCTGCCGTGCCCGGCCTTCTGTGAGTGAAAGCCCCGTCTCTCTCTCTCTCCTTCCACGGCCCTCTTTATGTCTCTCTCTGTTTATCTCTATCATTATTTTTCATTTCCTTGCCTTCTACCTCTCTTTTCCCAACCCTCTCTCTGCTCTCTTTTGTGCTCTCGCTCTCTCTCCTCCCCTCTCTCTCTCTCTCTCTCTCTCTCTATCACTCCCGACACCCTCTTGCTGTCCCTCTCTCTCTGCCTCTTTCTAGCCATCCTTCCCTTCTTATCTCACAATTCTCCTCTGTATTCCCATCTCTGTTCTCCTGTCTTCCTCTCCATTTCCCCACCCTCTCTCTTTCTCTCTCCTCTCAGTCATTCTTTTTTCTCTATGTTGCTCTCTCTCCCTCTCTTTTCCCCTCTCTGACATCTTTCTCTGTCTCTCTAAAATACCCCCTCCCTCTCTTTCTCTGTCTCTCTGTCTCTCTTTCATGCTCTCGCTCTCTCTCCTCCCTTGTTTCTGTGCCTCCCTCTAACCCCTCTCTCATCACCCTCTCTCTGTCTCTCTCACTGCCTCTGTCTAGCCATCTTTCCCTTCTTATCTCACAATAATTTTCCTTGTATTCCATCCATGTCTTGCTCTCCATTTCACACCCTCTCTCTTTCTCTCTTCAACTCCGTTTTTCTTCTTGTGGCGCTCTCTCATTGCACAAAGTAGAAATTCACATTTAGCTAATTTCAACTCTCCTTTGGCAGAGTTAGTGATATTTTTGTATAACATTCTAAAAGTTTTGGACCAGATTTCCATCTAGATTGAATTGCCTCAAATATGGTTGTTTTGGCAGATCTGCACTGCTTGCCAAACCATAAGGGCGGGTTTATTCTTGTCCCCTTGGACTCTGCTTCTATATAAAATAGTTCTTTAACCCCTTGCATGCTGATAACGTCCCCCAGCCGTCATGCATCACGGTGGGCAGGTGCTGATGACGGATTGGGGCCGTCAGGATCCCGCTCACTCTTCAAGACGGCCGCACAGCGTGAAAATTCGCATCGCATGCAAGGGGTTAAGTACTCCGACTAGCATTGACTCGATCTCAGCCAGCCTTACCTGTTGGCTGAGTTTGCCATCTGGAGGAATTACTTTGCTCAGTTCTGTCAGATATGTGCTCACTGCTCCATAGAGTGTTTCAGTTGAGTCAGTGGACTGCCTCAGCACACTCCATCTGTTTCTACGCCGGCTAGAAACCAAATGGACTCTTCCATCCGGGTGGTCCATTCGTGTGGCCATTGCCAGTCTAGTTGGGAGTGCTAGGTCAAGGAAGAGGGTGTTGTGGTGACTGTCAAGTCTGGGCGACACGTCCAGGGTCATAGCCTTACATCAACAAGGATCTAGTCTATCAGTGATGGGTATCCTACTCGATTGAATGTATGTGACCCTTGGCTATCTGACTTGGTTTGCCCATTACAGGTGTGTATGGAGTGATTTAAAGTAAATGCATTAATTTGTAGTGCCAGAGGAGACCAGTTCTTGATGGGGGTAAGGACAAAGCTGGAATGGCCCACAATCCATCCTTTTTTACATAATGTATCATCGTGGTTAGCTTCAAGGGGCTCAAATTAACAATTAAAGTCACCACCCACCACCTTGAAAGAGCCCTAAGGAAGCGTAGTCAAGAGGGTAGCTAATTGCTCCATGATGGGAGATTCATTCCCCATGCTAACTGGTCTAGAATAGACATAAAAAAACGTACACATCTGTGCCAGGATGAATGGAGGAGAAGGAGACACAGAAGATCCTCTGTGAGAGTCTCAACTACCCTAACTGCTCAGCCCAAATGTGTGATTATCCAGGTGGACAGTACCCAAGAGGGTCTGCCCCTAACCCCCAATTGCTGCTTTAGAATAATCTGCATAGCCTGTGCGCTAGGCTCCCTTAATCTGCAGATTTCTTGCAGTAAATATAAATCCAACTGAGCAGGCCTTCAGGCCAACAACCATCCATAACACCGCTTTGATTGTATTTGTGGTTTGTGGGGTACCCGTTATTGCCACATCAGCATCTGGTTCATTGAGCACTTCCATATGCGTATACACAATATCCATCCCCCTGCCTTGGGGGTCCACACACCGTTATTAAACCAATCAAATCCAGGACCCACACTCACCACGTTATTGCCCATAGAACCTAGACTGCTGTCTAAATTGTGGTACTCTTGACAAGGGATGTAAAATAGGGCCATCCATCGTAGACACACCACCTGCTGTGTCAGGGGGGCTCCCAGGTGGACTCCACCATGGATATTAGTGTCTGGACAGGGGTACCTGACCGAAGCAGATATGCTCTGGCCTCCAGCAGTGGTAGGATTTGCCCACTGCCATTTCCACCCACTGACCGGGAATCCAGGATCGCCCTCATTGTACCTGAAGTCATGTGCAACAAAATGTCAACAAGTCAATCCACCCCCTCCAATGCATCAAATCTATTGGCTGTAGGTACCTGTATACCAAAGCGTGTGGCCCCAGGGAGTTAAATGCCCCTGTTTAAGAGCTGTACTCAGTGTCTTTGTGGCCAAGGAGTTAACTATTTCATATGACAGGGGTCAGTAAAAGTAACTATGTAGAACTGATGCAGTGACATTGACAACATTTCACTGCGTCACTCTATGCCTTCACTGCGTCAAAATCTCTACGCCTGCTCAGGCAAGGCGTAAGGAATGACGCAGGGCTTTTTGAATTAGACTCACCTA
Source organism: Lissotriton helveticus (assembly GCF_964261635.1). Taxonomy (NCBI): domain Eukaryota; kingdom Metazoa; phylum Chordata; class Amphibia; order Caudata; family Salamandridae; genus Lissotriton; species Lissotriton helveticus. The sequence continues at coordinate 1,179,996,404 of NC_136072.1, read as the reverse complement.
TCTGTTGTGACGCATTGCTGGAGTTGCGTCACTTTCATGAGCAACTCCAGCAATGCATCATTTTTAGGCCAACAGATGCGTTCGAATTTCTGACACATCTGTTAATCCTTGTGCCATGAAGCACTGTGTTTTAAATACAGCGCATCCATAGTGGCGCAAGAACAGTCGGCGCTGACACAAGGAAACTGACGCAACTATGCAGATGTGTCAGTTCCTTGAAAATCTGCCCCTCATGGTGGACAGGGAACCACTGCAAAAACAAAAAAACACACCACAGGATTCTGTTGGCAGTTTTGAGCACTGTGCACAACTCCTAGCCCCACCCAACTACATTGGAGTCTGGGGGACAAAGTCCCACCCGACAATGGAAGGCCAGCAAAGAACTCAGTGCAGGCAGGGGACTGTTGTGAATACAAACCCTATGTATCCTTATCTCACCATTTTTCTCTTTTCCATTGACTATCTTTCTATATCCCACTTTCGCTCTCCCTACCTCTTCCTTTCGCCTTCTGTCTCTCTCTTTGGCTTTCTTTATCTCTATCTTGGCCTATCGTCTCTTTCCCCATCATTGTCTCTGTCTTTCTTGTTTCCCCTTTTCTCTCTTCCCCATCCACTTTCTGCCTCTCTAGCATTCACTTTCCTTCATACTCCTTCTCAGTCTTTTCCTTCTCTTTGAATATCTATCTCTCCCCATCCCTATACAGCCCCCCTCTCTCTCTTCATGCCCTGCATCTGTTTCTCTTTTGTGTGTGTCTGTCTCTATCTTTCTCTTTCCTTCCCATCTCTGGCTCCATCTTTCTCTGACTCTTGCTCTCTCTCTCTCTCTCTCCCTCTCCTCTCCTCTCTTTCCCCATCCTCTCTCTCTTTCTCTCACCTTCCCTCTCTCTCTATTTCACTCACCTTGGCTGCTTCTGTTCATATTGTATGCTGACTCTACCCTTGACTTTCGCGGATTCCCGAGGCCTCAGGCCACACAGCGTGTTATGAGGCACCATGTCCCAGGGTTCGCCGCTGCTTCCCCAGGCGGTCCTGACATTTTGTGACATTTGCATTTCACCACTGGAAATGCCAACCTTCTGTGACAGTTTATGATATGGGCCGCATGTAGCATCATGCTCTCCATGGGGAGGTAATTGTGTGCTGCTCTTTGTCTGTGGGAGGGAGCTGTGACCTACGGAGTGTGAATCTATCCGATGGTTCTGAAGCGGGCTGCAAGGTTGAAGTAGAGTCCTTTGCGTCGCGAGAACCCTCGCAGCAGAGGTGATGCCTCGCTTCTAATTGGGTTTTTGCCACACAGCAGAGGAGATGCGTCGATTCTGCTGGGTTCACAGATGGACTTGCAGGGCACCCTGGCGCCCACTTCCAAGGCTTCCGGACTGGGTTGGTACCACTTGCAGGGTAGGACTCACAGATGGCAGAGCCCAGGTGCTAGTTTCAAGGTTGTTGGAGCTTTCTGTCCCTGATGCTACAGTCAGGAGGCCAGCCACCTGGCATTTAGACTAATTTTGGGGTCCTCCTGGGTTCAACAGATGCAGGTCCAGTCCTTCTACCCAGGCAAGCGGGCAGCAGGTCAGCACAGCAGCCCTTCAGGGCAGCAGCACACAACAGTGGCAGTCATTGTAAAAGGTTAGTACATTTGCCTGGTATGTACCCAGAGACCAGACTGGGAAGTTGTTTTACACAAAATAAAAAAGAGAAAGGGGCACCGATTCAGGGGGAACTCTACCCCCCTTACAGTGCAGTTGTGTCTCTCCATAAGTTAGGGATGGTCCTTATAGGAGCAGCGATAAAGGAGGCTGTTCATAGACTGATGCTGTGCCAAGGAATGGAATCGGCCAATCCCTCTTGGTCAGTTGAGAATCGATAAATCCATTATTGTTCTTTTGCAAGCAGGAACTTTTCGTTCTTCTGGTTTGTGTGGTCAAATTGCTCCATGACTTTCCATGACATGTCATTTGGAGTGTGTCCATGTTCTAGATAATGGGCAGTGAGGCGACTGATTTTTTTTTGCACCATATGGTGCTCCTATGTTCAACTACACGTGTCCTGACTTTACGTGTGGTCATGCCTATGTAGCGCAGGCCTTTTATCGCTACACCCACAAACACTGCGGCGGCTTGTGATCGCCTGTGATTTGGCCAATGTGCCCAAAACTGAATTACTGTTCTGTGTGTTTATTTGTCTTTCATTTTATATTGTAAGCAAAGGAGTGATTGAGGAGGAACTGCCTTCTCCCACTTAAAGCACCTTTGCGAGTGCTACACATATCAATACACTGGAGTAGTATAGATCACACACTTCACATTTTTAGGTCCTGAGGAAAGCCAGTTTATAGAAGAGGCCGAGCTGAAACATGTAGAACGCCCACAGGATGTAGGACTTCCTTGAATACAACTCCACGTGCATCCGCTGCCTTGCATTTTTAACACTGCCAGAGGCCCAATTATTAAAATTAACTTTTTGGGACCAATGGACAGTTATTAAACTTCACTTTTCACGTCACCCACACTGCACACTCAGCAAATATACCAGCTCCGCTGTAACACAGGATTGTATCACACCAGGGACACACTCGGTGTCACCAGGTGGGCCCGATGATGAAGCATGCCACCAAGTAGGTTGGTGGGTGAGGGCTTCATTAAGAAAGAAAATCTCTCCCTTCTGGCAACACCACACAGTTTCTCAGTACGTCTTAACAGACTAGTTCCCATTGATATAACATATTACCTAGGGGATATGAACTAGCTCTCATATATCCTCACTCTCTCTTTGATACTGACACTTTAACTAGCAGCACAGAGCTGTGAGAGTTTCGTCAACAACCTACAGCCATGGGAGAAAACCCGGGCTTGTCATACACTGAAAATGATGTCAGTGAAATACTTGCAGACCCCTCATTCCTGGCAGACTTCAATATCTCCAACTCCATAGGACAAACTACTGACTGGGCCACCCTTACAGAAAAGAAACGCAACCGAATAAGAACAATCCTACTTGGACTCATACTAACTGAGTACCTGCGTAACAATACAGCCCCACAAGGGCTTCTGGTTACCAATGCCCCTCAAATCTTCCTGGATGATGCCACCTTCAGGAAGGACTGGCCCCAGATCGCATGGCACTGTACCAGAGACTGGCTGGTACTCATCATCAAAACCGCCAAACGACTATCAGATGCCATGATTATCGACACCCAAGCAACAGAATCCCATTTCAGAACCACCATCACAGGATATAAGAGAAAACTGGACGACCAGAACAAGGAAATGGCGGAGTATAAAGAGTACCTAACCCAAGCAAAAATAACCAAGTTTCAAAAGGGTCTGAAAAAAATGTCTTACTCTAAAACACCCTTATACTGAGGATGACTATGTTGCCCCCAACAAATCAGACAAATCCAGTGACCTATCGGGTGACAACAGCTCAGTCTCCAGTGATTCCAGCACAGGATCCTGCAAGCCACTGGGCTGAGGGAGAAAACAGCGCTGGCACCTACCATGGCAGGGCCCACCACAAGGACACAACTTCGGGCACCTGCCCTTTCCAAACCATCCACAGCACCCAAACTTTGGCTGGCCTCTCATGTACTGGTTCGGACCACCTAACTTCTATCAAGGAAACCACAGACCGCCTTTTTTAGGACAGGGCCGCAGGTCTCGCAGTCTAAGGAGAAAACACCAGGCAGAACAAGAAGAACCAGTGAGTGCCAACACCTGGAACAGGACACGGGAACAGCAACCAGGACCGAGTGGGCACCTTTGAGCCCGCAGTCCAAAGAGCATACCTCTTTGGTGTTCAATCTATCTAGTACGCCACTCACTCCTAATGAAGAAGCCGTACTCAACAAGGGCTTATCATTTGTCCCTACAAAAAAGCTGGACAAATTCAAACTCCATGTAGAACTCGCAGAGATTTTCAGAAAACTCAAACTCAAATCTTTTTTTGAAAAACATCAACCTATCATTGATGACACCAATACAAACAACAATGAGACAGGCTTAAAACTGAAGTCTTCTTTTATACCCCTACCCGCCAGCATCCCAGTGGAAATCTCCACCTTTGAACAAGCTGTCTACCATGAAATCAAAGACATGGAGATGTCGGAGACCTTCTACAATTTATCCAAAAAAGACAGAGATATCATCAAGAACATACAAGACAATCCAACATCATTGTCAAACCGGCTGACAAAGGTGGAGGTATCGTGTTACAGGACAAGGCAGACTACGACAAAGAATGTCCGAGGTTACTCAACGACCCAAGGAACTACAGGCGCCTTTTGAATGATCCGACTAAGACATTGCAATCCACCATTCACAATTTGGTGGAAGAAGCGAAGAAGGCACAACATATTTCAAACTAGGAAACTGATTATCTATGTACCAAGAACATCAAGGTACCCTACTTTTACACAGTACCGAAGATTCACAAAGACACAAGACCCCCACCAGGACGTCCAATCGTGTCGGTAATCAGTTCCCTCCTGGAACCACTATCTAGGAACTGCAACTTTTTCCTCATACATCAAGGACACAAAACATCAGCTCAATATCATTCACAATATGAGTTTCTACCCCACTACCCAACTATTGGTGGGTCTAGATATCGAGAGCCTTTATACAAGTCTCCCCCAAGATGCCACCCTGCGGGTCCTCAGAGACATACTCATGAACAACCCATGGGAATACCACACCCCCAGAGAATTCTTCATCAAATGTGCCACACTAGCCCTCAAGGAGAATTACTTTGAATATGAGGGTGAATTCTACTTACAAACCCACGGAACTTCCATGGGGAGTGTGTTTTTACCCCAAGTGTAGCTGGACTCTATGTCCACCACTTCGAAATGACCGACATCACATAACCCACTAACCCACACTCCACCAACATCAAAGTGTGGCGACGATATGTTTATGATTTTGGAAGGTGACACGGACACCCAGACATCATTCATCACATGGCTCAATGGCAGAGACCCCTACCTCCGGTTCACAAGCACATCAAGCACAACCACACTGGCTTTCCTGGACCTAAACATAACAGCAGAAGAAGGGAAAATAATTACCAACACATACTACAAACCAACGGCCAGGAACTCCCTCCTGCGCTTTGACAGTTTTCATCCTCGAGCACTGAGAGAAAACCTCCCCTTCGGACAATATCTACGCGTCTGTAGAAATTGCAGCAAAATAACAGACTACAAAAGACAATCATCACACCTTGATTCCAAACTGCTAGAACGTGGCTACCCCAAGAAAATCATAGAAAACACAAAAAAGAGAGCCAGAAACCAAAACCGCAAAGCTCTACTTTAGATTCGCCTACAAACGAGGCAGTAACCTGAAAGATAGACTTCTAGCTACACGCCCCAAGACCACCCGAAAACCTACCAACACTATCCTAACCACTTGGGGCCTCCCTAAAATAACGGGACATTATCCCTATAATGACTGCAGTGTATGCCACCTCACAAGCGCATCAAAAACATTGAATTTGGAACCAGGGAAAACATGGAAACAGTTACAACACACCAACTGTAACTCCACAAATGTGGTATATCTAATCCAGTGCCCATGTGGCCTGTGCTACATAGGCATGACCACACGTACAGTCAGGACACGTATAGTTGAACATAGGAGCACCATACGGTGCAAAAAAAAACATCAGTCACCTCACTGCCCATTATCTATAAAATTGGACACACTCTAAACGACATGTCATGGATAGTCATAGAGCAATGTGACCACACAAACCAGAACAACAAAAGGTTCCTGCTTGCAAAAACACAACTATGGATTTATCGACTCTCAACTGACCAAGAGGGATTGAACAATTCCATTCCATGGCGCAGCATCAGTCTATGAACAATCTCCTTTATCGCTGTTCCTATCTGAACCATCCCTAACTTATGGAGGGACACAACTGCACTGTAAGGGGGGTAGAGCGCCTTTCTCTTTTTTCTTTTTTGTAAAACATCTTCCCAGTCTGGTCTCTGGGTATAAACCAGGCAAAGGTACTAACCTTTTTGACCTCACAATGGCCCCCCTTTTTTAACATACACATCATGCCCTCACCGCTGACATATACAGGCGCCGCCCACATCTGTTCTCCTTACAGGACCACTGAACAGAAACCCCCATAACTATCACCATATGCAGGTACATAGGCTTCTGCCCCTACGTGCTGCCCGGTAATTCTAGACATATAAACACCGGCTGTCATCTCCATGACAACTTGACACATTATGGATATAGCCGCATATGCAATCGCACATGCCCGCATGCCTTTCCACATCTGGCCATGCCCCCCCCCCCCCTTTTAATGTCATCGAACAGAAGCGCGCTATAAGTTCTTTTACTATTTCACTGCCTCTAATTGTTACTCACAATACCAGGGGATTGTATACTCTAGTCGTGATCACCATGACAACCGCGCACACCTATGACACAGGCCATGTTTCCAGATCGCAGTCTGTTGCCTATGTTGTCTATGTCTTTTTCCTCCCCCAGACGCTACTCACATTCATCAGCTAACACACAACAGCTGAATGAACACGAGGATATTTAAACACGTGCCGCCAGCGGTTCCATTACCAGCGGAGATCCGAAGCAGCAAAAAGAAGTTTATCCACAGGTCCTGAGCATGAATGTTATAAGTAGATCCTGAGGCTCAACTCTCCCGCTATGAATCGGGTAAGACATTTTTCCTTACAGGTCTTGACAAGGGTGACCTCGCCCCCACATCTCTCCCTTTTCTCCCCCCAAGTGCCAGTACCTCTGCCGGAATCTAATGGGGCGCTCATAGCAAACCGCTATCATGAGAATAATTTCCTATCATTCTCACTTTTCCTGAGCGTTTTTCTCTCACAATAGCGCATTTAATCGGTAGTATTCACCCAGATTATCACAACATCTCCCACCGAGCTGCCTTTTATCGCTACAACCACAAACACTGCGGCGGCTTGTGATCGCTGTGATTTGGCGAATGTGCCAAAAACGGAATTACCGTTCTGTGTGTTTGTTTGTTTTTCGTTTTATGTTGTATGTAAAAGAGTGATTGAGGAGGAACTGCCTCTCCCACTTCAAGCACCTTAGCGAGTGCTACACATATCTATACACTAGAGTAGTGTAGATCACACACTTCACATTTTTAGGTCCTGAGGAAAGCCAGTTTATAGAAGAGGCCTGGCTGAAACATGTAGACCGCCCACAGGATGTAGGACTTCCTTGAATACAACTCCACGTGCATCCGCTGCCTTGCATTTTTAACACTGCCAGAGGCCCAATTATCAAAATTACCTTTTTGGGACCAATGGACATTTTTTAAACTTCACTTTTCACGTCACCCACACCGCACACTCAGCAAATATACCAGCTCCGCTGTAACACAGGTGTTGTAGCACAGCAGGGACACACTCAGTGTCACCAGGTGGGCCCGATGATGAAGCATGCCACCAACCAGGTTGGTGGGTGAGGGCTTCATTAAGAAAGAAAATCTCTTCCTTCTGGCAACACCACACATTTTCTCACTACATCTTGACAGACTAGTTCCCATTGATATAATAAAATGTACTATTCCCACTCCAGTCACTTCATCAATAGGGAAATTGTTGGATTGCAAAGGGGTAAAATTTACTATTCTCACTCCTGTCAGTTCAAAATTAAAAACAAACAAAATTTCATCAACAAAATAATAGTAAATAAAATTAAAATATGTTTAATATTAAAAATAAAAAAATAAAAACATTTTATAATGTTAAAAACATATCAGAAATACTTAAAAATATATTAAATACAATAAAAAAAATATTTTCAAACAAATATTTTTGTTTATTTATTTGAAATGTTTTATAAAGCGCAAACAAGACCCATACGGGTACCAGAGCGCGATACAGAAATGGCAAAAACAAGGGCAACAAACTCAATGGGACAGTAATTGAGGTTACAATAAGGTGGGAAACAGAACCAGTTAGGAGTTTGGGTATCAGAGGTGCCCTAGAGCACGAGAACAATTTAACATACCAGCATACAATAAAGCGCATCCGTGTATTACAATAAGAATCCGAATATTAACAAAACAAGAGCATGAGAGCAAGTTGATGCTGTTTAAGTTTGTTCAAGAGTAGCCGTTTGACATGTTTCTTGAAAGATACTGGGGAAGGATTGGATCTGATCTCACGCAGGGAATTCCAAGTTCTTGGAGCAAGACTGGTGAAAGTACGATTGTAAGATCTTTTCTTTTTTAATCTTGGTGGTTTCAAGAGAAGATGGACATACTTCTAAGGTCTAGGCCCAAGCCTGAAAGTTCAAGCTTATTTGCCAGGTAGATTGGAGTATTGCAATGTATGGCTTTATGGGTCAGGAAAGCTATCTTGAATCAGATTCTAGCTCTAATAGATAGCCAATTTAGTTGTAAAAGGTCAGGGGAGATGTGTTCATGCTTTCTGGAGCCCCTGGTGAGTCGAGCCAATGCGTTCAGGGTAGCTGTGAGTGGGGCCAAGCTAGCTTTAGGAATTCCAGCAAGGTTCACCAGACCATATTACAACCTAGAGATAACCAAGGATTGAACCGCCGGCCTGATGTCTTCAGGGGGGGGAGGAAAGGTTTGATTTTCTTAAGAGTGTTAAGTTGAAAGTTGGCTCCCCTAATAGCTGCACTGATGTGCGCTTGCATGGTTAAGTGTTTATCCAAGGTGATGCCCAGAGATTCGGCAGAGTCTACAACATGAGGGGTGCAGTTCAGAGCAGTGAGTTATTTAAGCCATTCCAGGGTAGGAGCCAAGTGATTGGAGGGGGAGATCAAAGAAAATTCCATTTTGAGAGTATTTAACAGCAGATGGTTCTGAGCTAACCATAGTTGGGTTTGTGTAAGTGCAGCATTTAGCATTTGTATGTCCGCTTGAGAGGAGATCTTCAGGTACAGTTGCGTGTCATCCACATATATGTGATACTGAATGTTAGCAAGGTTCACAATAACGGAAAGTGGTTCCATAAAAAGGTTGAAGAGAGAGGGCGAGAGCACGGATCCTTGAGGCACTCTGATCATGACAGGGGTACTGGAAGCAAGGGACTGGTTCATTTTGATCCTTTGTGCGTGGTTATGCAGGAAAGAGTCAAACCAATTTAGGACCGGGCCTTAGAGACCCATCCAATGTGGAAGAAGGTCAATCAGGTTCTCATATTTGACGGCATAAAAGGCTGAGGACAGGTCCAGAAGGATCAGGAGACAAGGGACATTTTGGTCAAGTGATCTCAAGGCGTCATCTACAATGTGGGTTAGTGCAGTTTCAGTACTGTGGCCTGTTCTGAAACCTGACTGATGCGTGTCAAGGAGTTGATATTTCTCAACGTGGTTGCATAGCTCCCAGTGAACACATTTTTCGAGCAGCTTATCTAGTGTCATAATGCAGGTGATAGGTCTGAAGTTGTTAGGATCTGACAGATCCACGTTGGGCTTCTTAGGAATGGGAGTAACTTACCCAACCTTGAGACATTCAGGTATGTTTCCCTTGTAAGAGAGATTCATGAATGATCATGGACAACAGAGGGAGAATGGCTGAATTGATCTCTTTAAAAAGCTTAGCAGGTAAAGGATTGCTGAAATGGTTGGCAGGTTTAAGGGACGCCATGTTGTGTGGAAGCTTCTTGACATCTGGGAGGAGAAAGGAATTCCAAGAGGCATTATTCTTGAGAGAACATCCTAAGGGTGAGGCTATTGTCGAGGATTCTACCATTCTGGCTGGAAATGCGGATAGTTTCGTAGGCCTCAGAGTTGGAGTGACAGGAAGTAGTTCCAGCTCGATTTTCCTTGTTTTTTCAGGGAAGTGAACAGTAAAGTCATCACCGCTAGGAAACACAGAAACCGGAGTAATGATGGGGTTTTAAGAATGGTTAGCTTGTTCCTTGATGATTTCAAAGAGTTTCTTGGGTCTATTTTTAGCTCCATCCAGCTGAGTCCTGAAGTGGTCTATTTCAGCCAAGCGGATGTGTTTGTTGTATGTACTTCTCACTTTCCTAAGTTGAGAGAATAGTGGTGGAGGGCGTGTTTCTCCAGAACCTCTCTGAGAGTGTAAGATTGCGCCGCTCATCATTTAGGGCACCACTAAACCAGGGTTTGGATTGGTTGACAGGAATCCTTTTGAGTTGCTTTGGGGCAATAGTATCAAGAATGTTAGACACCGTGTTAATGTAGTAATCGGAGAGATCGTCAAGGTTGGTCATGTTGGGGGCGCTGTAATGTATTTTTGGTGATTGAGGTTAGTGTATTGATGTTGAGATCTCTCATGTTGCGCGTTAGTTGTTTAGCTTTGAGAGGTTGTCTCTGTCTACCCAAGCACTTTTCCATGATGAGGAAGGGAATTTGATGATGATCTGAAAAGTCACACGGTAAGATGTCACCTAATTGTATGCTATTGTATTTAGAAATGATCAGGTCGAGAGTAGCGTCCTTATTGTGTGTAGGGCCTTTGCAGAGCTGTGAGAGGTTAAGGCCAGAGAGGAAAGATTTAAAGGAGCAGACTATAGGATAATTTGCGTCATTCCAGTAAAGGTTAAAGTCTCTGAGGAAGATGTGGCAGAGTTGATCTGAGCTCGAGCTAATGACCTCCATGATTTGCTCTATGAAGGCCAGATTGTCCCCCGATGGATGATAGATGGAGTACAGTACACAAACCTTCTTGCCTTTAGTCCAGATTTTGGTGACCAGCTGTTCACAAGAGGATAACACCGAACATAGAGATGGTTTTACGGTGTGGTTGGAGCAAAGAATGTTATGTTATGTTAAGTTATTTTATTTTTATATAGAGCAAATCACCACTGGTCTCTAAGCGCTTCAGAGAAGGAGTAGGGCACTGCATGGCTGCAGGGCGGAGGATTAGACGGATATCAATGTCTCTCTAAACAGGTGTGTTTTCAACAGCTTTCTAAATGCATGCAATGCCCTACCCCCTCCCCCGGTTTTAGCAGGTTGATCACTTCTGACAATGGTTTCGTCAGGGGGGGATTAAGATGTCAAGAACTCGGGAGGAGGTATCATTGAGCCAAGTTTCTCTGAGAATCAGTAGGTCCAGGTTTTGTGCAATGAGGACTTCTGAAAATTTCTGCTGCATATTTCACAGCTGATCTACAGTTGAATATCAGAGATATGACATGGAGGTTGGAGGTGATCACTTCATGATGAGAGGTGTTTATGTTGAGTAGATTTTCTTTGTTCAATGATCTGTGCTTAAGACTGGGTTCCCTGTCAGGGTCTGAGATGATGGAGGGGATGTTGAGAGTAGGGTAGGAATTTAGAAATTATTTATTAACAAAAATATTAATTATACATCAATTTATTTTAGTTACTTCCTACCCTATAACACCACACAACTCACAACCCACATTGAACTAAAAATGTATTTGCATAATTAACATAATTAATTATCAACACATAAAATGTAATTAACTTCTCACTCTTTACACCTATGCCCCCCACAACCCACACTTAAAATTAAACTGCATTCAATAACTAATAGTATTTAACAACTAATTATAAAGTCAGTAAAAAAAAAACCACCCACAAAAAATAATTAAACAATTACACTAATTAATGATCAATTAATCATTAATTTATTAAAAATAAATTACTTCCCGCCCTTTACCCCTAAAAACCTCACAACCAGCACATAAAATGAATTACACAATTACCATAATTAAATGTTAATTAACTAATATTAATTAACAACTAATGATTAATTAATCCAAAATAAATTACATTCCACCCTGTACCCCTATAAACCCCACAACCCGCACCAAAAATAATTAACCAATTACCTTAATTAATTGTCAACTAATTAATCATTTTAATTAACAACTGATTGATAATTAATAAAAAAATCAATACTTACCACCCTTTACCCCGTTAAGCCCCACAAGCCGCATCTAAAATGTACCCCAAGAAAATAAAAACACAATTACCATTATAAAATCTCAATTAAAAAAATATTAATATAAATATATTCATTAATTCATTATAATTAAATTACTTGCCACTCTATTTCCCTACCCGCTGCAGAACTGAAAACACAAAATGTAATTAAAATACAATTAATACCTACTAAAAATATAACACATATGTTAAAAACATAAACAATACTCATACAAAAATATACATCACATTCATTTAAAAATATGCTAAAATACAGAACACTAACTAAAAAATCGATATTCTAAACAACTATATTTTTGCAAATGATATTAATGACTTCAATATTGTTAAAAACGATATTTCTTACCTTAATGTTGATATTCATGACCATGATATTCTTGCTGTTGATATTTCTGTGTCACGATATTTAAAACTCGCTATTAGTGTAAGTCGACATTTAAAACTCAATATTTTGACTGATTACCCTATAATGAGACAGCATTAGCACTTCTCAGCACGGCTGAAATACCTTTAATAGAACAGTGCCAATGCTTCTCAGCTTTGCTGCCATACCTTTAACAGGACAGTGCCAATACTACTCAGCACGGCTGCCATACCTTTAATACGGCAGTGCCAATACTACTCAGCACGGCTGCCATACCTTTAATACGGCAGTGCCAATACTACTCAGCATGGCTGTAATAACTTTAATAGGGCAGTGCCAATGCTACTCAGCACGGCTGCCATACCTTTCATACAGCAGTGCCAATACTACTCAGCATGGCTGCAATAACTTTAATAGGGCAGTGCCAATGCTACTCAGTACAGCTGCCATACCTTTATTAGGACAGAGTCAAGACTACTCAGCACGGCTGCCATGCCTTTAATAGGACAGTGCCAATACTTCTCAGCACGGCTGCCATACCTTTAATAGGACAGTGCCAATACTTCTCAGCACGGCTGCCATACCTTTAATAGGACAGTGCCAAGACTTCTCAGCACGGCTGCCATACTTGTAATGGGACAGTGCCAATACTACTCAGCACGGCTGCCATACCTTTAATAGGACAGTGCCAATACTACTCAGCACGGCTGCCATACCTTTAATAGGACGGTGCCAATACTTCTCAGCACGGCTGCCATACCTTTAATAGGACAGTGCCAATACTTCTTAGCACAGCTGCCATACCTTTAATTAATAGGACAGTGCCAATAATACTCAGCACGGCTGCCATACCTTTAATAGGACAGTGCCAATACTTCTCAGCACGGCTGCCATACCTTTAATAGGGAAGTGCCAATACTCAGCAAGGCTGCCATAACTTTAGTAGGGCAGTGCCAATACCACTCAGTACGGCTGCAATACCTTTAACAGGACAGAGTCAAGACTTCTCAGTACATCTACGCTACCTTTAATAGGACAGTGCAAAAACTACTCAGCAAGGCTACCATACCAATACTAGGGCAGCGCCAATACTACTCAGTACAGCTGCCATACCTTTAATAGGACAGTGGCAAGACTTCTCAGTACGGCTGCATTACATTTAATAGGACAGTGCAAAGACTTCTCAGCACAACTGCCATACCTTTAATAGGACAGTATAAAGACTTCCCAGCACATCTGCCATGCCTTTAATAGGACAGCGCCAATACTACTCAGTACTGTTGCCATACATTTAAAAGGAGACTGCCAAAACTTCCCAGCATGCTGCCAGACCTTCAATAGGACAGTGCCAATACTACTCAGCATGGCTGCCATACTCTTAATAAGATGGCCACAATGCTTCTCAGCACAGCTGCCATAGCTTTAATAGGGCATTGGCAAGACTTCTCAGCACAGCTGCCATACCTTTAATAGGACAGCACCAATACTTCTCAGCACGGCTGCCATACCTTTAATAGAACAGCACCAATACTACTCAGCATGGCTGCCATATCTTTAATAGGACAGTGCCAAGACTTTTCAGCTTTGCTGCCATATCTTTAATGGGACTGTGGCAATATTACTCAGCATGGCTGCCATACCTTTAATTCAATAGGACTGTGCCAATATTACTCAGCACGGCTGCCATACCTTTAATTTAATAGGACTGTGCCAATATTACTCAGCACGGCTGCCATACCTTTAATTTAATAGGACTGTGCCAATACTACTCAGCATGGCTGCCATACTCTTATTAAGATGGCCACAATACTTCTCAGCACAGCTGCATAGCTTTAATAGGGCATTGGCAAGACTTCTCAGCACAGCTGCCATACCTTTAATAGGACAGCACCAATACTTCTCAGCACGGCTGCCATACCTTTAATAGAACAGCACCAATACTACTCAGCATGGCTGCCATATCTTTAATAGGACAGTGCCAAGACTTTTCAGCTTTGCTGCCATATCTTTAATGGGACTGTGCCAATATTACTCAGCATGGCTGCCATAACTTTAATTTAATAGGACTGTGCCAATATTACTCAGCACGGCTGCCATACCTTTAATTTAATAGGACTGTGCCAATATTACTCAGCACGGCTGCCATACCTTTAATTTAATAGGACTGTGCCAATATTACTCAGCGCGGCTGCCATACCTTTAATAGGACAGTGCCAAGACTTCTCAGCTTTGCTGCCATATCTTTAATGGGACTGTGCCAATATTACTCAGCGCAGCTGCTATACCTTTAATAGGACAGTGCCAAGACTTCTCAGCTTTGCTGCCAAATCTTTAATGGGACTGTGCCAATATTACTCAGCGCGGTTGCCATACCTTTAATTTAATAGGACTGTGCCAATATTACTCAGCACGGCTGCCATACCTTTAATAGGACAGTGCCAAGACTTTTCAGCTTTGCTGCCATATCTTTAATGGGACTGTGCCAATATTACTCAGCGCAGCTGCTATACCTTTAATAGGACAGTGCCAAGACTTCTCAGCTTTGCTGCCATATCTTTAATGGGACTGTGCCAATATTACTCAGCGCGGTTGCCATACCTTTAATTTAATAGGACTGTGCCAATATTACTCAGCATGGCTGCCATATCTTTAATAGGACAGTGCCAAGACTTTTCAGCTTTGCTGCCATATCTTTAATGGGACTGTGCCAATATTACTCAGCATGGCTGCCATAACTTTAATTTAATAGGACTGTGCCAATATTACTCAGCACGGCTGCCATACCTTTAATTTAATAGGACTGTGCCAATATTACTCAGCACGGCTGCCATACCTTTAATTTAATAGGACTGTGCCAATATTACTCAGCACGGCTGCCATACCTTTAATTTAATAGGACTGTGCCAATATTACTCAGCGCGGCTGCCATACCTTTAATAGGACAGTGCCAAGACTTCTCAGCTTTGCTGCCATATCTTTAATGGGACTGTGCCAATATTACTCAGCGCAGCTGCTATACCTTTAATAGGACAGTGCCAAGACTTCTCAGCTTTGCTGCCATATCTTTAATGGGACTGTGCCAATATTACTCAGCGCGGTTGCCATACCTTTAATAGGACAGTGCCAAGACTTCTCAGCTTTGCTGCCATATCTTTAATGGGACTGTGCCAATATTACTCAGCACGGCTGCCATACCTTTATTAGGATAGTGCCAAGACTTCTCAGCTTTGCTGCCTTATCTTTAATGGGACTGTGCCAATATTACTCAGCGCAGCTGCCATACCTTTATTAGGACAGTGCCAAGACTTCTCAGCTTTGCTGCCATATCTTTAATGGGACTGTGCCAATATTACTCAGCGGGGCGCCCATACCTTTAATAGGACAGTGCCAATACTACTCAGCATGGCTGCATACCTTTAATAGGACAGTGTCAATACTACTCAGCATGGCTGCCATACCTTTAATAGGACAGTGCAAAGACTTCTCAGCATGGCTGCCATACTTGTAATAGGACAGTGCCAATACTTCTCAGCATGGCTGCCATACTTGTAATAGGACAGTGCCAATACTTCTCAGCATGGCTGCCATACTTGTAATGGGACAGTGCCAATACATCTCAGCATGGCTGCCATACCTATCATCAGACACTCTGCAGAGCTACTTCTTATTGGGATGCTCTGTTGTACCTGCACAGTATCCACACCTCTCAGGAGGGCAGTCACACTTTAATTGCACTGTGACAACACTTCTCATCTAGGTTAGAGAAACACATGAAATTTCACCTTTTCTTATTCTGGTGGAGTGTGATCTGAGCTGATCTGCTGCTCCATGGGTGGAACACAAAAAGTACAGTTGGTTTTAGAAACACGTGCAGGAGCAGACAATGGATTTACCCTAATGCTATCTGCATTACTGTCAATGTATTGCCCAGCCCCTGACAGTGCACTTCAAAGCAGATTTCCCATCTACAAACTGTGAGGTCTTCCCAGCGCTCTAGCAGGCATGTGCCAACTACCAGCAGCCACCCGTGCAGGGAGGAGCGGTAGGGCAGGGTTTGAGGTGAATTCGACAGACAACCACAAGAGGAAACATTTAATTATTAATTAGTTTTCTCACATCATAGTCTGTGGAAATCCCCCCACCCGCCCAGTGGCGTAACAAAACTTGAGGGGGGGCCCCTGCAAAGTACATGGAGGGGGCCCCCCATGCTCTGGACCCAGCAGGAGCACTCAGGCCAGGGCCGGACTGGGAACCCAAAGCAGTCCTGACATATTTTGTCAGACCAGTCTCTCTATGGTACGTAGCGAGCCAGCCTGACTTTTGCAAGTGGGCTTGGGAGGGGGTGGGGGAGTTAGGTGTTCTCCCCAGTAATATTTTTTTATGGCAAAAGCTGTGCATTATACAACATATTTTTCATTGTATATTCAAATGTATTAACTTTTAAAACATAGTAAATGATGACCTTACAGTGCACCGGGATACCCAGTCATACCCACGTTCTTACAGAGAACATAGAAGATAGACCAGAGAAGCACCACTAAATCTGTATCTCTTTCTTTTGCATGTTTTCCATCAAAGGTCACTGCTTTGTCTGTAATGTTTGGCACCTGAGGGAAGAGCGCGGATGGCAGACAGAAGCCACATGGAAGTCTGTCTCATTTTGGTCTCGAGGTTCCGACCAAGAAGAGCCAGAGCAATCAACTGCACGGAGGGTCCGATGTGGCTGCTGTGCCGGAGCTGGTCAAGGCCTATCATCCAACTGGAAGCAGGATATCAGGAAAGAGGAAACAGGCCAGGCTGAGCCGGCCTCCCATCAAGCCTCATTTGGAAAGCAGCCTGCGCAACTGGGGCTGGCTGGCACTGAAAACATTCCCATAGAAGCAACGCTTTCCCACCACCTCTCCCGGAGAAGAGAAATACAGACCCTAAAGAGGAAGAATGCAAAGAGGTTCTAGGTCCACTTCCTACTCAGGCGGATATATGCCTCAGAGGAGCTGGCACTGCCCACAAAGACGGAGGCGATGCAGCTGGAAAACTGCCAGATGGTGCCCTTCACCCACGCAAGGGAGCTGGATGTATAAACCTTCTTGTGCCCACCACCTTCCCTCGTGTGTCTTGGTGCACTTAAGTAGACCTCTATTTGCCATCAGCGCTCTTTAAATAAGCAATGGTATGCTGTATCACAGCCCAGTAACATAACACAATATAAAAACATAACAACGTAACACATAGAAAAACTTGGCACATCATACTGTTGACCAACATAACATATCATGCCATTTTATTATACCATAACCCAACATATATGACACAGCAGTTCTTGTAAGGTGGTCCAATTCTTACAATGTTGCTCTCATAGTTTTATGTTTATTATAACCTTTCATTTAAAACAGCAGGATCACAGATTTTTAACGCTTTCAAAATCATCTTTAGAGTCACATTTTAATCAATCTATCACACTCTGTCTCGTGTTAAAAACAACAATGGTGCAAACTCAAACAGGGCTGGTCTGAGGCATGCACTCAAATATGGAGTCATCCAAGAAATCAGGCAAACGAGAGCCCTACAAGCTAACTAACACATAAGGCAGCCTCACCCATGCAACCCAGGGCATTACAGTCAGGATATTGAAAAAACTGCTTTTCTGAAAAATTGTCACATGTTTTTTAAACGTTTTTGTAATCAAATATCAATCAATCAATCAGGGGTTTTATTAAGCGCGCTACTCACCCGTGAGGGTCTCAAACGCACTGTACAATGTCAATAAAATTCATCTTACTAATATGCTTCTTACTATTATGACCACATAATCAATACTCTTAGCCACTGTAAAACTATATCATAAATATGCCCATCCACACTTCTTGTCAATGGCATGGGCTGTACTGGCAATCTGGTGTCAAGAATAACACATGTACTGGAGAAAGTATCTCTAATAAATATCACAGTCAATGGTACAATCAAGGTAACTTAATGAAATATGTATTGCAGAGCATGAGTTAGAATCATGGTTAGACCAAACACATTCATAAAGAGGAGGCAGCTGTAGGAGAGATGGACACTGCCAGGAGAGAGTGACCGTCATTGACGAGAAACAATACAGGAGAAAAGAAGCAGCAAGAAAATAAGAGTGGTCAAATAGCAGGAGATAGCAGGCCATAATGGATGTATAAGAAGAAAGAGAGACTGAAAGAGGATGCACGATGATACAGTCAAGGAAAGAGTAAGAAAAGGAGATCGAGATGTACAGTCATAACAAAAAGTGGGTATAGACAGTTAGTGATGGAGGAGCACTCTTAAATAATGAGTATGTGAGAGAATAAGTGAAAGAGTTAGGGAGAAAGAGAGAGAAAGACTACTGTGAAAGTCAGGACAGGTGGCAAAGCGATGAAGGAATGAGTGAGAGAAACAGGTTAGAGAGGTAAGGGTAGAAAGGAGGGACATTTATGGGAAAGAGAAGAAGACAAGAAAGGGAAACAAACACTGAAAAAGTAACAAAAGAGCTACCTAGAGAATGGGGGGTTGGAGGTTCAAGAGGTACCACCTCTGAGCAGATGCCGTCTAGACAGTAAGATTACCTGGTTATTCACATTGCATGAAGGGGACTACATGGAAGAATGAAGCACAGAAGAAAAGTACATCTTAGTAGAAGCTAGAGAAAGGGGAGAAAAGACAGTAGGATGAAAACGACACGTTAGGAGATAGCGGAGATCAAGTAAGCCATGGAATAAAAAGTGAGGCAACCATCAGGGAAAAAGAGGGATGTTGTGTTGGGCGTAGAGATTTTCAAGGTGATGGGAAGACACTAGGAATAAGTACATTGAATGCAGAGTCACTATGGCATTTTAAATGTTTACTCTATTCTGAGTAGCAGAGCTGTGAGAGTTTTTACACAAGTTTTCAGTGCTATCCTACAACTTGAAAAGCAAACATTTCATGGAAGTGCAGTGCACTAATTTTAGTGCAGTTTGAAAAATTGAAAAGCTGTCCCATCTTTCAATAATTATGGAGGAAAAACATACATGTAAAAGGAGCGATGTCCACTATTGAGATGATCATTGGGATAGAGCTGCAGGCCAGGGCTCTGAGGCATAGGGCCACCCTGCTACAAAACCTAAACACTGACAGTCTGAGCCGACAGCGCCACTGCCAGAGTCACAGGATCTGAACCTTGCTTGGTTCTCGTCTCCATCCTCAGACCAGAGCAACATGTGCAATCCACATCTGAGCTAAATGTAATTCTGCTTGAGGTTGGAAATCCTAATGCAGGTGCATTTACTTGGTCTGGTCTCACTTTGGGGGAAAGGGGCAGTAGCACTACCTCTTAAAAGCAAGACCAGGCAATGCAAGGAGTCACTCATACCCAGATTCCATCCGCTGTCAGGCATTTTTAAAACAGTTGCCTTTGTTCAGTACTTGCAGGGGTCCCAGTGGAGGCTTCTGGGGTTTTTGTTAAGTCTGGTGTGACCAGGTGGTGAGGCATAATGAATGCTATTGTATGGGCCCAATACCCCCAGTGCCTGTCAGTTACTCCATGCCTTTATTACATGAAGGTAGAAAGAAAAGGGCTGTTGGTCGACTCACCTGTTTGGGTGACACTAGTTAGTCCAGCGCTGGCCTCACTACTTCTTTAATCCCCAGGAATCACAGCCAATCAGCAGCTGAAGGATGCCAACATGGCAGGGAGAAGGCTGCTGCAGGACGCAAGAGACCCTTATGCTCTGTGCTGCTTGCCACCTCTGTAGTCTGACTCTGATAATGGACTCTTACTGAGGCTGCAGGCTGGATGTGGGAGGGTCCACAGACAATCACTGAATCCTGCTTTAGTCCTCCTTCCAGGCCTTCTGCAAGATCCCTCCACCCACTCATGCAATTACAAAAACCCTGACCTGGCTTCCTGTGGAATCAGTGGCTTCCTAAAATGTAACAATAAAGTGTTACTTACATTTCTTCAGAGCAGTGTCACCTTATCACACTGTCTCTGCACAAAGAACAGAGTAAGTTGTTGTCTGCTGAATATCAGGACAAGCAAGGTGCATGACTAAGGGGTCCCGGGGCCTCCTGTACTATGTGGGAGAGAGGGGTTTAAGCACCTTTGTGTGCACACACATTCACACACAGAGTTCTATCATCTGTCTCTCCCTCACAGCATTTCCTCTTCCTTTGAACTTCCTTTTGACTTTCTCCTGGTCCCTACTCTGTTGACTCTTTCTTTCTGCACTCCAGCACTCTGATTCACATCTAAATCCTGGGGTGCCTTCCCTTCCAGGCCTCTGTACACAAGCAAGAAACAAAAGCTATTAATTGCAACGGTTTCTTTTTTGTGTGCAAGATCTTCAGAACCCTGCTATCTGCCCAAAGAAAGGCTGAAGCTAAACAGAACTGGTGTACATTGCTCAGGCCTGTGCTCAGCACTCTCTTCAGTGTGGGGCCAAGGGGGCCCTAGGCCCATCCAAGTGCAGGGGAGCCTGGGGGACCCCATGCACCCCTTGCGCCCCTGCTTCAAATGCCTCCCAGCCAAGGACATCTTAAGCATTTTGGGGGCCCTGGGCCAATCATATTTGGGGGGCCCCTGTGCTGAACAGCTTTTCATTTATTTTCTAGTTTCAGCTCTTTCTTGCCCTCTTTGGCCAGGTCACTGACAGTGCACAGGCACTCGCCCAAATTCTCAACATTGTAATATAGCAGCAGCTTAGTAATATTACTGCAAATATTATCTGGCACCGTACTGTTTATTGCATATGAGATCCTGTTATGATATAAAATAAACTTTTTTATGAGTGTTGCATGAAACATAAACACAATATTTCTTTGCAAAATGCCTGTAATAGACTCTCACTCATCACCCACATTAAAAATAAATTTAAGAAAAATGATATTTTAAAAAAATGTGTTGAAGAATTAGTCAAGGTCATCAGATTTAGATTCTCTGCAGAACAGAGCTGGCTCTATCAGGGGCCCCCCCTGAAAGGCTGGAGCCCTGGGCCAGAGGCCACTTTGCCCATGCCTTAAAATGTCTCTGCTCCCAGCAGATCCTGTTTCTGGAGCTGCAAACTTTCAAGTCACCTCTGTGGGGCCTCAGAGGAGCAGTGCTCTGTGGAGAATGCTCTCTCTGGGGTCCCCCACCCCCATCCTTGTTCAGCCCCAGCTCTGACTGAAGAGAACCAATGTTGATACTTTGTTTCTCTTCAGTCCCGGGTGTCGTGCAGGCAAGCATCAGAGGCTGCTTTAGAGGGAGAGAGGATTTCTTTAAAGCAAAGTGGCCTCTCTTTCACAGCTCTCACCAAAGAGCTGAGGGTGCCCCCTTCATTTACTGAAGACTGGGGCCCCCCGCACCGCGGGGCTGCAGGGGTGTTTGTTACACCCCTGCACCCGACCTCACTGCCCCACTGCTCTTACCTGCAGGGTGCCGCGGCTGCCAACTACACGCTGACTAGGTGGCAATGTTGCTTTGACGAGCACTGTCTGGGGCAACCATTGTTTTTAAGGTAGTGTAATACCATTCGGATAATTGCTTGTCCAGCTCTTGACAGCGCCGAGGCACAAGGTGGGACAAAAATTCCTTGTTCCTTATTTATTTATTTATTTATTTGGCGATTTGTAGAGCGCCTGGTGACCCGGAGGCATCCCCGCGCTATAAATCAGTGGAGACCAAAAAGGGGGAGGGGGGATGGAACTATTTGGGGAAAAGGAACGTTTTCAATTTTTTACGAAAAAGGGCGTGACAGGATTCCAGACGCAAGCTGCGGGGAAGTGAGTTCCATCCTGAGGAGGCTTTGACCGCAAAGTGTCGCCCACCGGTGCGGGCCTTCCTGAATTTGGGGACAATGGCCAAGTGTTCGTTGTCAGAGCGAAGGAGTCTGGGAGCTTTGTAGGGGTTGACCATGTCTTTCAGGGCGGCTGGACCAACACCGTTGATGAGTTTGTGGGAAGTGCACAAGGCCTTGAATTCTATTCTCTGGCGAACAGGAAGCCAGTGCAGGGCCCTAAGGGCAGGCTTGGCCGAGGCTCTGGGGGGGAGATTCATAATGAGCCTCGCCGCCGCATTTTGAGTACGTTGGAGTTTTGCCAAAGTGAACTCAGGTGCGCCGAGGTAGACGGCGTTGCTGTAATCAAGCCGGGCTAGGATGAGACCCTGAACCAGTAGTTTTCTGGACAGGGGAGGGAGGAGTGGAAGGATCTTGCGAATAGATCGCATGAGTCCAAAACATGTTCCAGCAGTTTTGGCTGCCTGAGTCTTCATGGTTAGGTCAGGTTCTAGCCATACTCCCAGTGTCTTAATTTCTTTTTTTGGTGATGGGATCTCACCAAAAACGTCCGGCCAGACCGACGGAGGAATGGAAGTCCATTTATTACCCAGGAGCATGATTTCGGTTTTTGCTCCATTGAGCTTCAGGGAGGACTCGCACATCCAGGTGTGAATATCCTGGAGGCAATTCAGCAGGTTGTCTGGGTGGTTGTCCAGGTGGGATAGTGACACGACGAGTTGAGTGTCGTCTGCATAGTTTACTATTTTTATCCCGTAAGGGGTGACGACATCTTCAAGGGGGGCCATGTACACATTAAACAGGGTGGGACTAAGCGAGGACCCCTGGGGAACACCACTAGTGAGTGGTAGTGGGTCCGAACGTGAGTTGCCGTCCCACACCTGAAATGAACGGCCGGATAGGAAGGAGTCAATCCAGGCGAGTGCAATACCCGCAATTCCTGCCCTGGCCAGGCGATGTAAAAGGACACGGTGGTCCACCGTATCAAAGGCTGCACTGAGGTCCAGGAGGATCACTGCCACTGATCCTCCTGAATCCAGAATGCACCTTGCCTCCTCGATGACGGCGAGGAGTGCGGTGTCCGTGCCATGGCCGGGACGGAATCCAGTTTGGGACTGACGTAGGAGTTTGTTCGCCTCAAGGAATTGGGATAGTTGCACGTTCACTAATTTCTCAGCCATCTTGCTGATACAAGGAAGAAGCGAGATGGGTCTGTAGTTGGCCATGTCATCAGGGTCCAGTTGAGGCTTCTTCAGAAGAGCCTTAACAACAGCACTCTTCCAGTTCGGAGGGACCGAGCCTTGGGAGAGAGAGATATTGATGAGTTCCATGATGGAGGGAGCTACACTGGGGGACACGTTTTTTAGGAATCTAACCGGGGCCGGGTCGAGGGGGGAGCCGCTTTTCATCTTGGCCAGAGTGGAAATTACTTCGTTAAGGGATACTGCTCTAAAAGTGGACAGCCGCGGGTGTAGGCTGTTAGTTCATGCCTCTATGTCCGTGAAGTTGTGTGGACTGGTGGTTGGGAGGGAGGCCAGTATCCGGGAAATTTTGGAGTCGAAATAGGTGGCCAGATCCTTACTTCTATCCGGGGGAGGGGAGTGAGATGAAGCTGGTACTGGGATATTAAGTAATTCTTTGGCTATAAGATAAGATTCTTTTGACGAGTTGGTGGCATTTTTTATTCTGGCGTCATAGAAAGCGGCTTTAGCTAGCTTTAAGGAGGATTTATAGAGTCTTACCAAGCTGCGGTACGCGTCCTTACTACTGTGGAGCCAGTCCTTTCTCCACAATCTCTCTGCTTTTTTGCACTCTTTGCGGAGAGATCGGAGTTCAGGATTGTACCATGGGGCGTGGCCCCTTATCTCATTTTTGTTCTCACGCCTTTTTATGGGAATGATGGCATCGAGGGAGGTGGAGATCCAATCTCTAAACTGGTTGTCGGCAGTGGTTGGATCATCCAGGAGACTGGGGGTTGTGGAGTCCAGGGCTATGGACCAGTCCTCCGCCGAGAGTCTGGCCCAAGTTCTATCCCTGGTGTAAGTAGTTGGCTTTTGGGGTTTCCTGAATGCCCCTGGCAGGTGGATCGTGACCAGAAAATGGTCCGTCCACGGGAGTGGTAGGGAATTTTTGAATTGAAGAAGAGGGATGTTAGAGAACACAGGATCAAGCAGGTGCCCTTTAATATGCGTGGGTCCGGTATTGGCAAGAAGGAGGCCGTAGGCCGCCAAGTCGCAAATCAGGTCAAATGCCCCTGTGTCTAGCGGGTCATCGAAGTGTATGTTTAGATCTCCTAATATTAAAAAATTGGATGTCAGATGGGCCAAGGATGATACGGATTCCAGGAGAGCAGCCGCAAAAGGGCCGAAGTGACCGGGGGGACGATAAACCAGGAGGCCTGACAGGGAGCTAGTCGGGGATAGCTGGATCGTAAAGAGGCAGCTTTCAGAGTCCAGGATTTGAGTATCTCTGGTTCTACAGGAGAAGTGGTCCCGGTAGATGATGGCTAATCCACCTCCTCTACCTAAGGGGCGTGGTTGCGATATGATAAGGAAGCCCGGGGGTAGAGCCAAAACTATGTCTGAGTTCGAATGTCCAGTAATCCACGTTTCGGTTAGGAACAATATGTCTAGGTCATGATCTACAATGAGATGATTAATGAGCAGGGCGTGCTTGGGTAGCGACCTGCAATTAAGTGTGGATAATTTAAGGCCCGGGGGTGGGACTAGATGTTTGGGAAGGTGTAACTGTGCTGGTTTACAGAAATTACAGCTAGTAAAGGGACCGTTAGGAACGTGTATGAAGTGGCAAGTGCTGTTTTTAGAAGGTCTGAGACTAAGGAGGTCTCGACGGGAGTAGTTTACCCTTGTGGCAGTAGGGTCCGGCATGAATTCTGGCCCTAGGCCCGGTCGTGCGCGGACGGGCGCAGACGGGCTTGCCTTAGGCGCGCCTTCGGCGCGCAAACGGCGCTCCCGCTGCGCTCGTCCGCTGCGCTGGTATGACCGGCACATTTTGAGGCGAGGGGGATGGGCGTGGCCTCGAAGTGGGCGTGTCTACGCCTTCGAGCCGCGATGGCGGTTAGAGGGGAATTTCCCTGTATCAGCGTTAAATCGGCTGTGTCAGGGGGTTTCAGGGGGGCTGCTAGGCGTGAATAGCGAGCGCTTCAAGTACAGGTGAGTGACTTTAAAAGCAGTGAAAAAAGCAATAAGTTTTAAAAACAGATCTACAAACAGTCCTCCGGCTTTCCGCCTCAGAGGTCAACAAATGATAATAACAGCGGCGCTTGTATTCAGCGGTTATATAGTACTGTGAGTGGGCGTGGCCTCGAAGTCCTTGCATTTATCATTGTCCAGAATAAGGAATTCTTGTTTGCCAGGATATTTCACCTGCATTCCTCCATTTTTTCAACCTGGAGCATGAACTGCTGCAGTTCCATCTGTGCTTACTGCTGATTGAAAAATGGGAATTTCCCTCTCCCTAACTATGAGACTTTCAGTGTGAATGCCTAGACCACTGCACTTCAGGGGGTCTGGTGAACCTTTCATGGACTATTTGTTTCACTTACTACTCGGCGGGGACATGATATCTTTATTAAACTGCATGAACTCTTCTCAATATGGCTGAAATGCCATTACTGGACCAGTCTGGGCCACCAGACCTCTACAGGACTGCAATACCTGTCTTGGACAGTTCAAGCAAATCTCAACAGGGCGCCATTGGGGCACAGAGTCAACACTTCTTCTGAGCAGCAGGGCTCATATAATTGTGAAGTCTCAAACCACACCATTCAGTCCTCCTTTTCATGGAAACTTGAAACTCTTGTCACTAAGGTAGCTAAAGGTCAAACTGCCAAAGTTTAAGGAGCCATGAGGTAATTAACGAATGCGTGATATAAAACAGCCCATAATTCTGACCTGTGAGTAAAACAGGGGTTTTGTTGAAATGTGGGTCATTAGTAGTGCTAAATAGGGACCTACCAACAGTAATAAGGCCACAATCGCAATATAAGGCCCAGCCAAAGTCTCAATAAATGATTCCCTTACTCAACCCTAAGTAGCTGGCTGCGAGCAGGCAAGCTTAACTTAGGAGATAGGTGTGTAAAGCATTTAAAAACACCAATCCATTAAATAAGTAAGACGCAACTCACAATAAAAATCCAACACCAACTTATAAAAAAAGGAAATATCTTTATGATTAATATGACTCCAAAATGTACAATATCCAGTGTAGGAAACCACAGATATGAGTTTTCAAAGATTAAAAGTAAAACTAGAGCTTAGAAGCGCTTAACGCCTTCGCTGCGGGGGTTATTCCCCCGCTGTGCTGGGGGGGAGGGGGGCACGCACAGCGCCCCCATGCTCATGACGAGCTGAGCTCGTCATGAGCTACGGCGCTCCGGTGCTCATGACGAGCTCAGCTCGTCACAGGTGTATTACCTTCCGTGGAACGCTCAGCACAGTAGGAGAATTCTCCCCGCACCTGAGCGTTCCACGGCTCATGACGAGCTGAGCTCGTCATGAGCACCTGAGCGCCATGGCGCATGACGAGCTCAGGATACAGGGTGCCACCCAGAAGTATGACAGCTTCCTCCAAATTGTGTTAAGATCTGGCTAAGCCAACCAACTAGTGAGGCTACGTTTCCCTAACACTCCCCTTCCAACCCCCTCCTAATTCAATTACTGGGGCTCCTGTCTTGTTGGGGGGTGAATGATGTGGGGGTGAGCCTGTGTCCTGTCCTAGCTGCCATTCCCTCTTTGAAGACCAGTTTGGCTCCTCCACCCCCATCCTTCCTGCTGCTCTGCTCTGCAGCGCTCCTCTCTCCAGATGTACTGTCTCCATGCAGGCCACTTCACACCTCATCAGAGCAGTTTGACTCCGCCTGACAGAGGCTGGCCAACCTGGAGAGGCTGCTTGAAGGCTGAATTTTGGTTCTTCAGAAAAGTAAGTTCTAAAGCTTATTTTCTGTCATAGTTATATTAACTATAATATAGCAGGTTGCTGGATTCATTATAACTATAGCTGTAATACTTGAAGTATATTTTTAGCTCACCCCTGTCAATAGTTATACTTTATTAAAGTATTTCTATGTTAGTCTATGGAGCCAATGTGCTACAATTGGGAAACATGAAATTGGCAGTTTTCCCTCACCAGTGCACCTAATGCATATTTTATAATGTCCCTGCTTATAGTTACAAGGCACCCTACCCATGGGGCACCTAGGGGAGGCCTTAGAGGTGACATATGTTAAACAAGGTAGTTTAAGAATTTGGCAGTACCTTTAATTTCAAAGTTGATTTTCCATATGCTTTTATTTTATAAGCTGCCTGCAAAGCAGGGCTAGCTTTAAAATGGCATCAGGCACTGCAGCAGTGCACACTTAAGTGCATTAAATCTGCTTGGCCTCTAAACATTCTTACCCTACTATATACTAGGGGCTTTCAGGTATGTTGTCAGTACCAATTGTAATTATACTTAATTAGCATGCCCTTTTATTCAGAGCACAGGCCCTGGGTCCAGTTAGCAGAGCCCAGGGCACAGTCAGAATCAGAAAACTAGCATCTTGTAGTCTAAATGGGGCCAAATGTGGGGGGACACTACAAAAAGCCTTGGTATTTTACAGGTTTACACATGGGTTGGAATTAACAGGTGCACTCGTAATCAGGCTCTAACAGCCAGATTCATCAAACAAAAATCCGCTCGCAAAGGGCCAGAGCGGTATTTTTGCATTTGGGATGCATCATCCCAAATGCAAAAATCGCAATTCTAGAAATCGCTAAATTCCGATTATTTGCATTTAAGCAATCTCAATTTGAGATTCCTTAAATGCAATGCATGAAAGTGTTTAAAATTGCGATTTTGCAAATAGGGCACGCAAATTACCATGAAGTACAATTTGCAAAAACTTTGAAAAATGCACTAAAGTGCATTTTTCAAAGTTCCATGTTGCGCACACACATGCCCTAAGGGTATGTGTGTGCGCAACATATGTGCACATATCAATTTCAGGGGTGGAACAGGGTGTCCTTTGGACACCCTGGCACCCTTGAAATTTCGGCAAATTTGCGATTAGCTAATTGCTAATCGCAAATAAGGAATGACTCCCCAATCAT
Organism: Lissotriton helveticus; assembly: GCF_964261635.1. Classification (NCBI taxonomy): domain Eukaryota; kingdom Metazoa; phylum Chordata; class Amphibia; order Caudata; family Salamandridae; genus Lissotriton; species Lissotriton helveticus. The sequence goes on along the minus strand of NC_136072.1, from coordinate 1,179,968,239 downwards.
TCCTATGGGCCTTTAGGCCCATAGGAATGAATGGGAAAGCCATTCCTTATTTGCGATTAGCAATTAGCTAATCGCAAATTAGGAATCAGTAGGAATCGCAAATAATATTGCGATTCCTACATGCATCCCGTTTTGCGAGTCTTTAATAGCGAATCCTTAAACACCGCTATTAAGAACTCGCAAAACATGACATTGATGAATCTGGGGGTATGTGATTTACTTTGAATCACACAATGTTGTCTCGATGCCGAAACTCACACCTGGCTTCACACTTCCAAAGTCAGCAGCTGTACTCTATGTTGCCACAGCCTCCCCCATTGCTGGATTATTATTTCTTGGGACAATCAAAGGCTGTGCTTCTTTTAAAAATACCTAACATTGGCCAGTTATTGCTGGATATGTTTGACCATGTCTAAAAAGCAGGGTAGGCACCTTATAGTTAAAATGTACAGGTCAGACGTCCATATGGAATCCATCAGGGGTGGAAAGGTCAATAGGGCAATCCGGCAGTGCCCAATGGGCTGGTCTGACAGATCAGTGTGTGGGCCCATTTCATAGCCAGGTGGGCCACTTTTTATTGATTTCTCTGATAATGCCACAAACATTGCCTGCAGCAAACACACATTCATGCAGTCACCTATACCATACAAAATACCCATACAGCATGGACTCTTTACAAGTTCAAAAGTGACCTGATTTGCAAAGGTGGGCCACTTTTTTTAGCTATCTGATTCACTTGTGGGGGACCACTTTTATCCTGGTGCCCTGTCTGACACTGGGATCAATTTCCAGACAGCTCTTAGTTCTAAACAAAGATGAAGGCAATGATGACAGGGGGAGTGGTAGCCTGGCTGCCCAGCGGGTCACACCAGCGTTGCCCCTTTCTTTTTTCATTAGACAAGTGGTGGGTAGAATGTACATTACACCTCAAAACCCGACAGGGCAACACAGCTACAACTTCTCAAGGACATTGAAGCCTGAATTGGCGGGGAACAACATTCACACCACACGTGGTCCACTCCTCTGTGTGCACCATCACACCACACCAGGCAGGGGAAGTAAGTTGCTCTCTTGTGGGTAACTGCAGAGATTTACAGGAAGGGTTGGTGAGGAACACCTTCCCCGTAGATACAGGTAAAAAGTCCTCTCTGTCCAAGACCCAGCTATCACCACTGTCAGCCTATCTGAGGGCTTAAAGGCCACCATTCTCTCTGAGGGGCATATTAGCAATGGCCAGCGATAATTATCGCTGGCCGTGCTTAGCGATAATTATATTATCGCAGGCTATCTCTGGTATTTATTGCCCTGGTAGCGCGTAATTAACAACGTGTTACTCCAGGGCGATAGAAATTCCAGAGATATCGAGGTTATCGCCCTTTTGCAGGGAACATCGCTGGGTTTCCAGCGATGTTCCCTGCAAAAGGGCGATCCCGTATCAGCATAATCCACCCCCTATGTTAGGAATGGCTAAGTCAGGATTTTAGCAGACGTTAGGTTTTGGTGAAAACGGCCGCTTTCGCCAAAATCTAATGTGTGCTAAAATCATGTGGGCTGCCTTGTAAATACTGCGATGTAAACATCAGCGATATTTGCAAGGTAGTCCATATGGGGTACGCTCAGTAACGCCCACTTTGCATCTCATTGGAGATGCAAGGGGAGGCATTGGGAAAAAGGGTGCTAACATGCGATTATGCATGCTAGCACCCTCTTGTAAATAGGGTGATAGTTTTATCTCTGCTTTTATGCCCCAAAGTGAGGGTATCCTGTGGGTGTAGCCCCAGTCAGGGAGAGCCCAGGCCTGTGTGGGGGAGGGGTACCTGGCTCTTCCCGTACCATCTCCCAGGGCTACTGAGATGCAGGGATGATTGCCAGAAAACAAGTCACAGGGCAGATCAGAACGCACAGAATAGGGCCGGATGTCCCTGTCGATGGCGTTCGCATCATCCACGTCCCTCCAAAGTCTGGGGGTCCTGCCAATCCACAATCCTGTGGGAGACAGAATATCAGAGGAGACATCTGCAAATAGCATCTTTTGTCTGCGACCGATAACGAGAAGAGCGGCTGAGGGCGCCTTATCGTGTTGTGCGTTATCAGCAGGCAGCAGGCGCCTCCTGCACACATCTTGCTGCCTGCTTCACTCTCCAATCACAGGCTGCGGTCCGGGCCCCCGGGGGCACCTGTGTCTTTACTGACAGACACTGATTCCTCAGAATGAGTTTCTAAAGCTGCAGCTTTTTGGGTGGTCTGCCTAAGGATGTGGCTGATAAAAGGGACGAGATCGCCCCCCAGGAAATGTGCTTTAAAGCGCTGGGAAAAGGAATAGTAGCTTCTGTTTGAGAGATTGTTTAAGACTGGCATATACAGTCATATTTCTGAAAAGGACAGTTCCCCTGGGCATCAAAGGAGGCCTGGGCTTTAATTATAGATTTGTTGCTGTGCTCCATGGAAGTGGTACCCTCTCCCGCAGCGTACTCCTTCCCAGCTCCCAGCTCCTTGCTTCTCACACAGAGACGTGTGATCGTCACAATTAATGCTCTATATGTTTCTGTGATATTTATGAGGGTGGACGTAACTTGCGTAATTCTGTGTAGCGTCATCATGTGAATTTACCTAAGAATGCCCAAGATTCTTCTTGAACTATGTAAGAAGTGTGATTCTGCATTTAGCACGATTTGTTAGCAATTAAATGCCCCTTCATGTCCAAAAAGACCTCTAAAATGCATTTTTCGCAAAGAAACAGCACTAAATGCAGCAGAACACAGTGAGATTTTCCTCCAAAACTACTCCAAATTACACGAGCAGTTGTAATCAAGTAGTTACCTGTAATTCTGCCTCCAAGAGTAGTGCAGAATTACCAAAATTACTATGATTACTCTGACATAATTGAGATTCTGCCCAGGCCTAGATCTTGATATATAGAAATTGTAAATGCAGCTGCATATCGAATACCAGGCTGAAGAAGCACCTTTCTCATGAGAAATCGTTGACTACCCAGGCTGATATATATTCCTTTGGAGCTGTGCCAGGTGCATTAACCTGACAGGCTACCTCTTTTATGATGCTCTCGGGGCCCGAGTGCAGGCATTACCCTGTGGAACAGAACACCACCACTCACACTCAGCATGTGTGAAGGACCCTGAAATCGTGGGCCTTCTTACGAGTTTTATCAAACTGGGTGCCGAAATTGCTAGGCCCAGAGTCACCTCTTTTGGGCGGTAATTGCACCGCTGCACCTGATATTCTAATTTCTTATCTCTGGAATGGGGACTAACCATACAGACCTGGAATTACCAGGTCCAAACCTCCATAGTTATCGTTGATTCCAGGGGCAATTCTGCTCCCATTTACTACCTGCTCTGAGCAGGTGAAAAATGGGAGGGTGGATGCTCAGTCTGCATTACTGGAATGGGTAGGTGGTACTAGGGTGTCAGGGTGTAGGGCTGGGTGCAAGTAGGCAGATGAGAGCATTACATGCTCCACAATGCAGTGGGGGGAGGTCTGTGGTTGTACCAGCAGCCAAGGTCCAAGCTAAAAGTGGACCAGGTGTTTCAACATCTGGGCCTCCTGTAATTGGGTGGATGGACTGCCACCCAGAGGTACTGCTCAAACTGACTCCAAATCAGACATTGAAGGTTAGATTCACTGGAAGGCATTTGCAATGCCTAGTGCCTCCCTAGCTAGTGGCATATCTTGAAGTGCTTTGCATTGCAACTTATTTATCACACCTCTTTCCTAACTTTGTGTGCCTCAACCACCTACTCAAGGGGTCCATGACTGCTTGGAAGATTGATAAAGTGTATGTAAGTGTAGAAGCGACATGTATATTTTACATTTTTCAAATGTTTTGGAAGCATGAAGGAATTTTAAATTGTAGGCTAAAAATTAAGTTAGTGTCCTCAGATTGGTTTGTGGGAGCACTGGAAGTGCATGAAAGAGACTATAGTACGGTCGAGGACGGGCGGCCTCAACTGAAATCATAAAAGCTCCAACCTTCCCATTGAAATCAACATTTAGATTTGTTTATATTTGTGTGTGAGTAAATGAAATTTTTCTTAATTTGTGTGTTTTATTACAGCCTTACAGCCCACCGTAGCGGGCTATAACCGGCTATTAAAGGCCCGCTGCAGCGTTAAAGGCCCGGGTCGAAGGCGAGGGACTTTAAAAGTTGGTATAGCCCAGCTACAAAGGGCCATAAGGCTATTAGAACATTCTGCCACTAGAGGGCAGAATGTTCTAACAAATAAAACAAAGCCTTCAGGGAGTGCGAGGGGAATACAATTCCCTCAGGCTTCCTGAAGCCTTTGTTTACAGCCAAAGCTGTGAACAAAGAAACATTGGAATGTTGGAGTTCTGGGTTTCTACCAGCCATTATAAGCCCGGAGCACTACATTGTTTTCAACGGAGCTACCAACATTCCAATGTTCTAATAATTCTTGTTTCCGTATTATTGTGCATTGTTTTGCAGTTCAAATCTTCAAAATTGCTTTACTGTGACTCCGTAGTACAGCACATGATTATTATTGTTATTACTTCACTGTAGTAAAGATTCTAGGCTTTGCTGTGAAAAGACCAAAACTTTCCCAGTGAATGAAATGTACTTTTCCAGGGATAACCTGACTGTCTCAGACCGAACAACATACTATGTGACGAGGCATGTTGCCTGTGCAGACCCTGGGATCACACGAGTCCAATGTAGTCGAATAATGAAGGAATCTCTGTATGTATTCTCTAGAAAATGTTTCTTTTTTCTTGCTTCTTATTCATGAAAACCCTGCATACACAGACACACACATACACACACACACATGTGGTGAACAAATGGAATCCGTTGTTTAAAACCCCATATGAGAGCCGGATTTCTCCTTGTAAAAGAGGACCCCTCCTTTTCCATTCTTAGAAGGTGAATCTATCCTGGATTTCCAGTCACACTTTACTCAGGTCTTTGTGTATTCCTTATCATCTGTACGCTCATTAATTTGATTGATGTCCCAGCCTATGCATTCCTGTAACTGATATTCTCTATATAAATCTTTAAACTTAAGTACTTGTCTGTTGTTATTTAAGCAGAAATGCTTCCACTCTAATATTCCATGTGTAAGATTTAACTAAATAAAGAGACAGATCCTGTGGGGAGCATCAACGTCCAATAGGGGCTGCACCTCTGGTGATCTAGGAGTTGGCACGGATGTATGTTGTTACAACGCATGCTTTCACAACGCATGCCTTTACCATGCAGGTTTTACAACGCAAGTCGTTACAACGACTTGCGTTGGGGGGCGCTGTATAGTGGAATAGTTTAATTTACTATTCCAACTCCAGTCCCCGTGGATAGTAGCGAAGGTTTTCGATAGTAAATTAAACTATTCCCTATCCTACAGCTCCCCCGAGCGCAAGTTGTTGTAACGACTTGCGTTGTAATACCTCAATCAATCAATCAATCAATGGCATTTATAGAGCGCGCTACATACCCGTAGGGTCTCAAGGCGCTGGGGGGGGGGGTGCCGCTACTGCTCGAACAGCCAGGTCTTCAGCTTCTTCCTGAAGGAGAGGTGGTCTTGGGTCAGGCGCAGGTCGGTCGGGAGGGAGTTCCAGGTCTTGGCGGCCAGGTAGGAGAAGGACCTTCCTCCTGTTGTCGCTCTTCGGATGCGGGGGACGGCGGCGAGGGCGTGGTTGGCTGATCGGAGGTGGCGTTTCGGAGCGTAGAAGTTGACTCGGCTGTTGAGGTAGCTTGGGCCTTGGTCGTGTAGGGCTTTGTGTGCGTGGGTGAGGAGGCGGAAGGTGATTCTTTTGTTGACGGGGAGCCAGTGAAGGTCTCTCAGAGGTCCGGAGATGTAGCTGGTTCGTGGGATGTCGAGGATGAGTCTGGCTGAGGCGTTCTGGATCCGCTGGAGTCTCTTCTGGAGCTTGGCGGTGGTACCGGCGTAGAGGGCGTTGCCGTAGTCCAGTCGGCTGGTGACGAGGGCCTGGGTGACGGTCTTCCTGGTCTCGGTGGGGATCCACCAGAAGATCTTCCGTAGCATGCGTAGGATGTTGAAGCATGATGAGGAGACGGCGTTGACTTGTCTGGTCATGGAGAGGGAGGAGTCCAGGATGAAGCCCAGGTTGCGTGCGTGGTCCGTCGGTATGGGTGCGGTGCCCAGGGCGGGAGGCCACCAGGAGTCGTCCCAGGCGGAGGGTGAGGAGCCCAGGATGAGGACCTCCGTCTTGTCCGAGTTCAGTTTCAGGCGGCTGGTCGTCATCCACTCGGCTACCTCTTTCATCCCTTCGTGCAGGTTGGCTCTGGCGGCTGCGGGGTCGTTGGTCAGGGAGAGGATCAGCTGGGTGTCGTCGGCGTAGGAGATTATGCTGAGGTTGTGTTTGTGTACGATGGCCGCGAGGGGGCTCATGTAGACGTTGAAGAGGGTGGGGCTCAGAGATGATCCTTGGGGGACGCCGCAGATGACTTCGGAGGCCTCTGACTTGTACGGTGGTAGGCGGACTCTCTGTGTTCTTCCGTCGAGGAAGGAGATGATCCATTCCAGCGCCTTGTCCTGGATTCCGATGTTGCTGAGGCGCCGGACTAGGGTGCGGTGGCAGACCGTGTCTAATGCCGCGGAGAGGTCTAGGAGTATGAGGGCCGCTGTTTCTCCATTGTCAATCAGGGCTCGGATGTCATCGGTGGCGGCGATGAGGGCGGTCTTGGTGCTGTGGTTGGCTCGGAAGCCGGACTGTGAGGGGTCGAGGGATCCGTTCGTCTCGAGGAAGGCGGCCAGTTGCTTGTTGACGGTCTTCTCGATGACTTTGGCTGGGAACGGGAGGAGCGAGATGGGGGCGATAATTCTTGAGGTCGGTGGGGTCCGCTGTTGGTTTCTTTAGGAGAGCGCTGAGTTCGGCGTGTTTCCAGCTCTCAGGGAAGGTGGCGGTGTCAAAGGATGTGTTGATGATGTCTCGCAGGTGGGGTGCGATGACAGCGTCGGCCTTGTTGAAGACGTGGTGAGGGCAGGGGTTGGTCGGTGATCCGGAGTGGATGGAGTTCATTGTGCGGATGGTGTCTTCGGTGCTGATCGGGGTCCAGGCGTGGAGGGTGGTGGTGGGGGGTGGTTGTTCGGTCATGATGTGCGTTGGTTGGTTGTTGAAGCTGTTGTGTATGTCCGTGATCTTGTTGTGGAAGTATGAAGCGAGGGAGTTGCAGAGGTCTTGCGATGGGGTGATGTCGTTGTTTCCTGCGCTGGGGTTGGAAAGCTCTTTCACGATGTTGAAGAGTTCCTTGCAGTTGTGTGCGTTGTTGTCCAGCCGGTCCTTGAATGCTGTTTTCTTGGCGGCGCGGATCAGCTGGTGGTGTTTCCGGGTGGCAAGTTTGAAGGAGGTCCTGTTGTCTGGTGTCGGTTCCCTTCTCCAGACTTTCTCGAGGGCTCGGCAGTTCTTCTTGGAGCTCTTGAGTTCATCGGTGAACCATGGGGCCTTCTTGCTGCCGGGTCTGCTAGGCGGGGTCCTCAGTGGGGCGAGTTCGTCCGCACAGTTGCTGATCCACTTCGTGAGGTTGTCCGCGGCCTGGCTGGGGTTCGTTGAGCTGGCAGGAGGGTGCTGGCTCAGGGAGGTGGCGAGCTGGTGTGCTGTGATCTTGTTCCAGCTTCTGAGGGCGGCCTGTTGCTGGTGGTGGTGGGTCGTCGTTCTCTTGAAGGTGAAGTGGACGCAGCTGTGGTCCGTCCATTGAAGCTCAGTGGCGTGGCTGAAGTCGATGTCTGTGCTGGATGAGAAGACTGCGTCGAGTGTGTGTCCGGCGAGGTGGGTGGGGGTGGACACCAGTTGTTTGAGTCCCAGGTTGGCGAGGTTGTCGAGCAGGGTGCTGGTGTTGCAGTCGTTGTTGTTCTCTAGATGGAAGTTGAGGTCTCCCAGGAGGATGTAGTCAGCGGAGGGGAGGGCGTGCGGGCTGACGAAGTCGGCGATGTCCTCGCTGAATTGTGTGCGTGGTCCCGGAGGTCGGTAGATCAGGGTGCCTCTGAGGGTGGTGTTCGGGTTGGTGTGGATCTGGAAATGCAGGTGTTCGGTGCTGGTCAGGGTGTTGTCGGTGCTGGTCGTGAGATGGATGGTGTTCTTGTGGACGATGGCGATGCCTCCTCCCATCTGGTTGGCGTTTCGGTCCCTCCGGACGATCTTGTAGCCCTCTGGGATAGCGATGGCGATGTCGGGAGCTGAAGAGGCGTTCATCCAGGTCTCCGTGAGGAAGGCAACGTCAGGGGCTGTGGCGTCTAGGAGGTTCCAGAGTTCCTGCGTTCCTCCAGAGTACCTGCGTGGTAAAGGTACTGCGTTGAAAAAGTTGTGTTGTAAAGGATGTTCCCCATTGGCACATATAATAGGGTAAATCAGATGTATGTTTACGCCGACAAAAAGTCTGTTTTTCTCTGCTCCTCTAATGCAACTGCACATAGTGATGGCACCCTAAAATCATCACCTTACATTGCCTTATGGAACCGTCTAAGGCCGAACATACATATATGTGTCCCTTTAGATCTGAAAGATTTAATCAGAAACACAGGGCATATTTTCAACGGCCAGCCATAAATATCGCTGGCCGTGCTTAGCGATGCATTTTTTATCGCAGGCTATCTCTGGAATGTATCGCCCTGGTAGCGTGATATTAACAACGCGTTTCTCCAGGGCAATAAAAATTCCAGAGATAGCGAGGTTATCCGCCGTTTTGCAGGGAACATCGCTGGTTTTCCAGCGATGTTCCCTGCAAAACAGCGATAACATTGCTGACACAACCCTGTGGTCGTATCAGCATACTCCACCCCCATGTAAAGCATAGGTAAGTCTGGATTTTAGCAGACGTTAGTTTTTGGCGAAAACCTCAGTTTTCGCCAAAATCTAACGTCTGCTAAAATCCAGTGGGCTGCTTGTAAATATCGCAATGTGAACATCAACCATATTTGCAAGGTAGTCCATTCGGGGAATGCTCAGTGACGCCCACTTTGCATCTGATTAGAGATGCAAAGGGAGGCATTTGGAAAAAGGGTGCTAACATGCGTTTATGCATGTTAGCACCCTCTTGTAAAGCCAAAAAAGCTGAGATAATCCCCTTGTATATATGCCCCACAATTCGTTGGTTATTAAACTCAGGCTGAGAAATAAATCCTGACAAGATTTAGGGTAGGGTTTTATTCTTGATACAATACATCCCCGAGGGCTTTCACAATATCTTCTTATCAAGTCCTTGGACAACATCATCCGAGCGCAATTTATAGAAAACTGTGAGTGCAGAGTGAAGAGATCAATCAATAAGACAGTCAGCACAGAACATTGTCACTAAGAAAGACCTCACCGACTGGAGCACCAGTGGTCATGTGATACTGGCAGAGCTCAGGGAGGGGAGAACATCATGGGGGTGAAATGTGAACCTTACCTGGAAAACAGATCAACAAGCTTGGCAAAGGTGAATGGAGGTGCGTCAGTAAGAGAGCTGGGGTAGCTCAGTGCTTTCAATGGTAACGTAAAAGTGCAGGTAGTCAGTATCCCAGATTACCTGCTGTTAGAAATGGGATTTCTGGTTTGCTAGGGCAGCCGCGGCCCGTGGATGGAGTTGCGGTGGGGCAGAGAAGCGGGGCAGGGCGGGGGGTGCTAAAAACCGGCATATGGATAATTGGAGGTAAGTAAACAATTTAATTAATAGAACAAATTTCGTAGCGCGCGCTGCATCGCATTTTGCGATGCAGGGCACGCTACGAAATTCGTTTTATTAATTAAATTGTTTACTTACCTCCAATCATCCATATGCCGGGTTTTAGCACCCCCACCTCCCACCCTGCCCCTCCCCCACCCCGCCTCTCTGCCCCACCGCAACTCCCTCCATGGGCTGTGGCTGTGCTAGGGTGTGCACCTTAGACAAGCAGAAACCACAACACTAGTCAGGACAAGGGAGTTACACACCGAATATAACCCCTGCTCACCCCCTTGGTAGCTTTGCAGAGCAATCAGGCTTATCCTCAAAGAACAAGTGCAGCAAATGTTTCCAGCTAGTGAGTGGTAAGGGTGTAGGTTGTAGCTGCAGGCGCATTTTGGCGCACACTGTTGCATATGTTGTTCTAGCGCACTCTCCTTTACAGGCTCCATTGAAATGGGCACTAACTTTGCACAGACCTACAGTTTTATTGATACATTGATATAGCACGCAAAGGACAATGTCTCGAAATCAGGTTTTAGTGTGTATTTATCAATTGTTACAGAGTAAAATTGTCACATAGTTCACTTTACAAAATCCTCTCACTTTGTAATTAGAGAAATTAAAATCGAATCTCCATGTTAAAAGAATAAGCAGCAATTTGCTAGAAGACATAGCCTGACATTTGACCTCTATGTTTGTAGAGCAGCAAAAGTGAAAAGATAAAAACTAAACTTAAAGGGCTATTTATCGCTCATTCACATCTGAATTTCATCATGGTTATTTTGGGGGTGCTGCAACACCTGTAGTACCTCTATATCCAGGGCCTACACTCAACTTCAATGTAAAAACACACTGAGATATCAGCCTGTAGTTATTATCAGATGAACTTACTGGCAGTAGCACCCTCTAGGAGTGACATAGAAATTTCTCTATCAGGAGGGAAAAGGAGATTAAACAGTAGCGGCTGCTATATGACAAAAATGGTGAGGCAGCACGGCGGGACAATAACAAAACAAATAAAAGCGCTTACCTGACGCTTGCCACCTCGCTGCTCCTCTGCTGCCAGTGCACCAGTGGTTCCCCAATCGACACACTGCTCTCATGCTGGTAATACTATTGCTCAGCATGAGAGAAGCGCTGCGATTGGTCTGAGCGGGCTGGTATTGCGCTCCCACGGGGACTGTGAGCCTGTGCCTGCTGTTCTCTAACCAGCGACACATCTTGGGTTGGAGAAATCCTAGTGCACATGTCGGTTTGCCAGTCCTAAAAGAGTCGATTAAACTGTCATGCACACTTGCTATTCCTCCTCCAGGCTTGCTTCAGTGCTGTCGTCATGATGGCCCCACCTTTAGGACTCGGCTCGTGAAGAAAAATAAAGGGATAATAAAATGGTTTTAATATTTTGTTTTTCATGTTTGCATCAGCTGGCAGGGGAGGCGACACTCCTCCGCCATGACGGAGAAGCCGCCACTGAGATTAAAGTCCTTGACAGGCGTGTGGCTGATGTTTGCTGTACGCTTCCCCATCTGCTGTGCTGGAGACAGTCGCAGCAGTGAGGGATTCGTTGATGTTTGCCACTTTGAACATTTATCATAAAATGGATTCAATCGACAAACACAAACTGCTATCTTCCGCCGCGGGAAGTCCGCACCTGCTGTTTGTAGCTTCACACATGTACAGCTCTTTAATCCCAATATATCAACAGAATAAACAGAGTAGATCAGAGTGGACACAGTAAACTGAACCATGTGCACCTGAGTGCGAACCGCGTCCGAACTGTGACCAAGAGTGATCCACCTTTAGAGAGGTTTATTCCAGCTCTATACTGATTTATACACTGTAATATCCAGTTAGAGGGACAGGGGGACATATTATCAAGCCCGTTATCGTCCCGTCATCGGCACTTTTCTGCCGATAACGCAGTGATATTTGCATCACCCTATTATCAAGGCAGCGTTAAGTCAATTAACGTGGCTTAAAGCCACGTTAATTGACTTAACGCTGCCTTGGTAATAGGGCCCCTCTCACGATAAACTCATCGTGAAAGGGGGTGTGCAGTGGGTGTTGTGGTGGGCGTTCCACCGCAACACCCATTCACTTCGACGCTGCCACCTATTATCAAGAGAGGCGATAATAGGTGGCAGCGCCGAATTTAAGAACAGGAAAGACCTGTGCAGCACACATGGAAAAAGCAAAATGCCAAGGTTTGTTTATGTACATGAAGGTGTCCCTTCCTGTACATAAACAAACCTCTTTTAAAAAATGCCAATTTGTAACTTACAAGTTACAAAATGGCATTTAAGCTTTGTTTATGTGCAGGAAGGAACACTTTCCTGTACATAAACAAACCTTCCCTGCCTGCACTGGCGTTAAGTTGTAAAACTTATCGCCATCGCAGGGGGAAACGCTAGGCTGCACCATATCCTTGGTAATATGGTGCAGCCTAGCGTTTCTAAAGTGGCGAAGAGAGGCATTAAGCCAAGGCGGCTAACACTTCTCTTTGCCACTTTGTTTGTAATATGCCCAGTGTGTCCTGTAGAGTCTGTTTGTGGTATTCCATGACTTGTGGTATTCCATGACTTGTTGTTAGAACTTATGATGTCAGTAATGATGTCAGTGGAATCTTGAGTATTGAGAACCGGGCTGCTGTTGGAAGTAGAACTTATGATGTCAGTAATGATGTCAGTGGAATCTTGAGGATTGAGAACCGGGCTGCTGTTGGAAGAAGACGTGCTTCTTCCTGTGGATGTTAAGCTGTTCTGCCTCTTAATAAATACGCAAGCTGGAACCCTAAACTATCTACGAGTGTTGATTTACAACACTGTTGAGTACTAAAGATATCCGAAAAAGTGTCAAAGAGTGTCATCATGGTCTATGCTGGTTTTAATCAACTCCATGGTATACCTAAGACAGGGAGGACCAGAAAAGAGAAGGGAAGACAAAAATCATGGAGGGAGTAGGGTGGTGTGGGGGACATGCAGATACAAGATCAGACCGACAAAAATATAAGTCAAGCACAATTCTCGAATGTTAGTCCATCCTCTAGGCAAGAAGGGCTGCAGGTCAACCAGGCTCCAATTTAATCCATATTACTGTGAATAAGTCACACACCACACCAGGCAACTCACAGGAAGTGAAATGGAATGACACAGGAACTAACGGAACCATGGAATAACAATATCAGCAAAAGGGGAACAAATGGGGAACTGAGCAAAAATCCCTAAAGTTGACACAAGTACACCACACATGCACTCAAAACTTTACACAGATAGGGGACTAAAACAGGATTGTGTACTTGTCCTAACACTCTTCAATCTGTACATGGCAGATCTGGGTGAGGAGTTGTACAGAGCAAATGTAGCCACTCCAAAGATAGGTCAGAAAAAGGTACATTTATTGCAGTATGCAGATGACCTGGTAATATCCGACCACACAAAAACAGGCCTTCAGAAGGGGATAGACACTCTACACATCCACTTCGAATGTAACCATGTGGTGGCCAACCCAAATAAAACTAAAGTGGGGTTTTTCAGGCACCTGCAAAAAAGCTTTCAAATGGATGAAGATTGGGACCCTAGACCAAAGCAACCACAACAACCTACAACTACCTCAGGGCTTGGTTTAGCAACACAGGAAAGTCGACAATACATCAACACAAGATGAAAACAAAAGCCCAAGGGGCAATCTATGGGAAGCTATGCAGCCCCCAACAGTTACAATCAGGAGAGTCATTGAAGCAAAGCTATTTTCTACAGCAGGGAATGCACAGGAAGTATTTTCAGGCCAAATGGAGGCTCTGCTGGAGAAAGCCCAGTGCAGGGCTACAATCGCATATGTTGGTTATCAAAATTCCTGTACAACACCCTGCTCTCCTGAAGCTTGGCCTAATGCATCAACAATTTGAATGTCTGGACACTCAGGTGAAATATTACTATCGGGGTTAGAACACTCTAGAAGGATCCATGAAGGAAGTGCTCAAACCAATATACACAACAAACATTAACCCTTGGAACAGCTATCTGATAGTAGCCGTGGCTACTCTAAATATGGCAACAGAAAACTGGACAACAGATGGCAATAAATAGTGCAAAAAAACAAACAAATCCACCTGGTATTGTGGGAAGTGGACATCGGAAGATACAAGGATAAAAAGGGCACTCCGCCTTTGTTGCATCTTACGTGAACCATAAAATACAGCCATATCTGAGTAAGGCCTTTGGAAAGAAATGCCTGAGAGAGATCCAGTGAGTCAGGCTGGTGCCCCTGCAGATAATTGAATTAAATCCTGAGTGGAAACAACTATCACACATCATTGGATGTAGACTTTGTAACTACAGAGAGGAGTCCCAGTTGCATCTCAAATGCTGCTGCCCAATCTTGCTACAACAATAACGCAATCTGCTAAGAAGGCTCTTTCTGTCTACAGGGGCATGTACACGTGCAGAGGCAGCATCAGATCTTTTCTCCACCACTGCTCCCCTGGATGTTGCAGAATGCAGAAATTTTATGTTGGAAGCAAGAACTCTGTTGAGCGGAGCCAAGCGACCAGGCGACAACAAAGAAATAAAGGGGCACACTTGCCCCAGCCAGTTGAAGATGCCAACGACCTCCACCATATGTCTCACACAGACTTTGAACCTCTTATTATTAACGGTCTGAACACCCAAAAGCTGGACCGAATTATTAACGACAACATTTAAAACACCTGGAAGACCTAGCCGCTCAATTTGTGCAGCCCAACACTGACCTTATACTCACAATGCGTATCACACAACCCTGTTGACCTATCTTGCTAATTTGCACACTTCTCTAAGGAATGCTGACCTTTAACAAATAACTACCAATAGGTCCATGTAAACATCATAATATTCTATGTGGTCACCCAGCACTTTAAGTTGCTAGTTTGTACTTTGCCCCGGGGAAGGAAGTCAATCCTATGTTCTTTCCTAAGAATAAACACATTTTGAGTACAGTTCCATGCACACAATGCCTACTGCAGATAGACCTACCACATTAAAATTAATCTGTTTGTACACCTGTAATGAAAATACATACACCTTGTTTTTGGGCCAATTGTACGAGCGAGCTCCCACTTTGCAAATTTGCACACTATATATAGTGGTCCCAGTGCTTAAAAAATAAGTGCAAGGGCACTCGTTGGGAGGCCAATGCAGCGTGCACCACACATTGCCCCTGCTATGCTGCCAATGATTGTAACAACCAGTATTCAAACTATACTGGTCCTCCAAAGCTACAACAATGGCTTGGATGGCATATAATAGTAATTTCTAATGCTCTATTACTTAGCGGTAATCTTCATTACTCCGGTTCCCGCTGTCCTCGTCCCATTCATTACTATGTGGAGATAACCATCTCCAGACAGAAAAAAAGATCAGAAGAATGCTGGGACACTAACCCTGCCCCTCCCACGGGGAGTATATAAGGTGTACTTACCTAGCATTCCGCCTGAACAACCAAGCCCACAACAGAAAGGCCGGGAGGGCAGGGCGTATGCATGGAACGAGGACAACGGAACCCGGAGTAATGAAGATTACCGGTAAGTAATAGAGCATTACCCCCTGGTCCCTTATGTCCTCGTCCCATTCATTGCTATGTGGAGAATACCAATGGAGAAAAGCCGGCCTTCCCAAACAAAACAGAAGCCAACCCAGGAAACCACACCAAGGCAGCAACCACAGGAAGCAAAAGGCAGAACCGGCGAAACCCCACGCAGAGCCCCCGACAAGAGGGAGCCCTACCAATCCTGGACGCAACCAACGAAACCATGGGAGAACATTCAGACGACCAGTCCGACAACCACAGAGGCCAACCAGCCCACAGCAGGAAACCCACAGCCAACCAGAGAAGGGGAGAGCAGGGAAACGCAAGCCATCCAAGGCAAGAAGAAAACAGCGAGGAGGCTACCCAAAGAGACAGGCCAAGAGCCACCAGGCCAGCAAGCCAGAACCTGACAACTTGAGCCAAACACAGGCACAGAGAACCCATGCCAGACAAACTCAGGCCCTGGAAAGAAAAGAAACACCCAGGGGACAAGGGAGCCAGAGAAACGCCAAGCCCCGACCAAAAACAACCAAAGTCACCCCGGAAAAAAGAAAAAAGGTTGAGAAGCCCACCAAGGGCAGGACTACACCAGAAGAGAAGGGAAGCAAATGACCCAACCCCAGAGAGACCAGATGACAAACTCCTGTAACCTCACAAAGGATCCAACCTTTAGAAAAGGGCCAGCTCCAGCCAGCAGTCCACCAGCACCTAGCCCGGAAGGCGAGACAGAGCCCACGGACAGGGAAAGAGGGAAAACCAAGGCACCGGGGAAGGAAGAACAAACCTCGGAAGTCAACCTACCAGGCCCGAGAGACCCGGAACAAGGCACCAAGGGAACCAGCACCCCCAGGAAGCCGGAGCAGCAAGAACCGACAAGGGCAACCAACCAGGACAAAGAGACCTGGAAAACAAAGAGGAAAAGGGAACAGGAGGAACCACATGAACCCCTGAACACAGATCCAGCCAAACACCCCAACTGCAAACCGGTGGAAACCGGAGCAGGAAGTCACAGCCCGTAGAAGGCACACCCGAACACGAGAGAAGCAGTGCAACCAGACAGATGAATTACCCAGAGAACCCAAGACCAAAGCAAGAGAATCCCAAGGGAGCCAACATCAACAACAGACAAGCCCAACCAGAGACAGACCATGCAGAGATGACCCCAAACAGCCCAAGCAGACGGCAGGGGCAAGAACCCAGAGGCCAGCAAGACCGAGGGACAACAACCCCTTGAGGACCCAAAGGAGCAGGACAGGCCCAAACACCACAGTATGGAACCCCAACCCACCAGGGGAGAGGAAACACAAAAACATCCCGACCACAGAAACAACAGAAGCCAGGGCAGAACGCACAAGCAACCCAAACCCCACAGCCCGGCACGACCCAGGGGATGAACCCCCAGGGCACAAAACGGCAACTGAGGACACAGTCGGGAAGCAAAAGCCGAAGCCAAGGAACCTGCACGGCCAGAAGGACCTGAAGGCCCAACCCAAAACCGGGGAAGGCCATAGAAGGGAAGGCCCCAGCAGAGCACCGGCCATAGAGCAAACAGCCCCAGCGCCGCCCATATGAAGACCAAGAGGATGCAAGCAGGGAATACAGGAGCAGGTGACAGACCCAAACCAGCACAGCCAGAACCAAGAGGTCACAACTTCAGGAACACACCCCACCTGCAAGGACCGGAACCAGACAGCAGAGGAACCATCCACCCACAGACAGAAAAGACACCAGCAAAGAAGGGCCAGGCCACCCAACGAACCGCAAACACAGCCCCATCATGCAGTCCAGGACCCCAGCAAGAGCGGAACCAGGTAACCCTGAGCAGGTCACACCAAACAGAAACCACCAGACCAGCCAAGAACAGGACCCAACAGGGAGGAAGGCCGAAGGCAACAGGCAACCACAAATAGGTACCGCCGAAGTCCAAGCAGAAGCAACCGCAAGCCTGCAGACCATGAATGACCGAAACACGGCCCCCGGAACAACATGAGTACAGGGAAAAGCTGAGGCACAACACCGGCAAAAAGAACCATGAGAAAGGGCAGGGAAAACACCCTCCCTCCTTAGCGAACCAAGCCAGAGAAGAAAACCGCAGGCCAGAAGAGACCCAGCGGAGGCCAACAGCACCCAGGGAATCCATCCAGGAATCAAACATCGTTCACCCAGCTGCATCACTGATACCAGACTAGACCAGAAGAAGCAGGGAGGAAATGCTGAAGAAAGAGGCACATCCAACGGCCAAGAGGCCGAACACAAGATACCCCAGGGGAAGTCAAAATCCACCAAGGCACAAGAGCAGATGAGGCGCCCAGAACTCCACGCAGCAGTGAGGATCAGAGAGGATCGACTAGGGCATCCCTAAGCAAACCGGCAAAGGAAACAGACCCCGAAAAACCATTCAGCTGCTCCAAGCGAGGCTCAAATATCGTAAGAAAACACACCGCTATGCGGGACTCACCCGGGAGGAGGGGGACGCGAACAGCAACAAGGCCCGCCCCCCCCCCACCTGCACCTTCTGGACTCCAGAAAGCCGCCGCCAGTCTGTAAAGGTAGCTTAGGAAGGCAGGAGAACCAGGAAATCAGCACATATTCCACCCGGCGAAGCCCCAGGAATATGAACCTACAGCAACCTGGAAGGGCCCGGGAGGCCGGCTCACCAGCAGCAAAGGGCCATCAGAAAACTCCACGCACGCAAAGCAAAGAGCCGGCCGAGAAACCAAGCCTCCCAGTAAGCCCAGCAGACCGGTAGGCAAGTAACCAGCTACCCTGCCCGTACAGCCAGGCAGCCGGACGGGGCAGAACAGGAACAGAAGCCACTCAAGCCCAGCAGTAGCAGCACCAGCATCTACAATCAAATCTGTCGACAGACAGACAAAAGAACAGGTGGAATGCTGGGTAAGTACCCCTTATGTACTCCCGGTGGGAGGGGCGGGGTTAGTGTCCCAGCATTCTTCTGATCTTTTTTTCTGTTGGGAGATGGTTATCTCCACATAGTAATGAATTTGACGAGGACATAAGGGACCAGGGGGTAATGTATATTGAATTAATAACCTGTTTTTGTGGTCATCTTTAAATTACCCAAGCACTGCCAATATGTGGCAGACTATCACTTGTGCCAGTGTTGACAAGTGCTGGTACCAGTATGGAAACCACTGGTTCAAATTAAGCACTGATGTGGCCCCTCGCCTTTCAGTGACTGCCCCTTCCACTGGTTTATAATGGCTAACACAGGGGCTGCTATAACGTTCATCTGACATAAATTAATTTCTAGATACTCCCTTCATAACTTGATAACAGAAGTTTTAACAGTAACATGCTAAATTTTGCACAACCCCATGTGAGAGGTTAGACACAACACCAGTTCCTCATGTACTGATTTGCACAAGTCGGCTGATGACAATGCATAGTTATCAGAAATAACTGCACATCGCAAATTGCTTTTACTTTTTATTGTTAACTATGTGACTGAATTAATAGGAGAAATTCCACACAACCGCTGTAATATGTTATCTTTTAATTCACTTTTTGTGTTAACCTAGTCATTGTATTAAGTGGAGAAATTGTAATGATTTTACCTAATCATGCAATAATACATTTCATTCATTCATTCATTTATATACCACACGTGCACACTCATACACATTTGCACAAACACAAGACATGCGGACACTGCTCCACTAACATTATATTGCATTAGATTCATCGTCCCTGAGGCACTTTCTCACCAGATCTGGCATCATGTTGTCTGTTGTAAAATTTAAGGCTTGTTTGAACTCTGAAGCGTTAGTTGCGTGAGCGCGCATCAAGATGGCTGCCACGGAGTGACCTCTGCGATTTTGTTCTGCTTTACAACAATTTCCGAGGCTGAAAGGTCTATATTTCAAATTAAAATGGTACTTTGAGACTTTTACTAGTGACAGCTTCAGCGGAGGTGTTTTTCTCATCGTTTTTGGTGAGGTTGAAGCAGTTTGTGGAGAAGCAACTTTCAGCAATGCTTCCACTCAGGTATTGCTGATTTTCTCTTTAAGGAGGGGGGAACCACAGGCAGGAAAGTTCAGGGCTGTAGCCTGGATACTGAAACAGCTGGCTGGATTTAACTGCTGCACAGTGCTTAATTATACTGCATCAGATCTAAGGGATTGGAAATTATAGTTTGAACAGAATATTGACGTAAATATTTGACTTGTTTCTATGGAGGGTAAAAATTCTCCTTTGGTACTCAACAAACATAAAATAAACTACTTCACCTCCAAACTTTCCTTAGCTGATTTGTTTGATGAAATGCAGGCTCTTCGTTCTTAAACAGACACTATTGCTTCAGAAATAAAGAATTTGCGCAAAGACATGGCAAGTATTTCAATGAAAGTTTCTGACAATGGAATTCAAATTCAAGAAAACCAAACTAAATGAGATGCTCTTATTCCTTTTGCAGCAAAATAGAACAATAGAATAAATTATTGCAAGATTTGAAAAATCGTAATCAGTAATCAAATTTGAGAATTTTTAATTTGCCAGAAGATGTGGAATGTAACGGCTGCAGAATGTACTACCTATTGCCTGGCCTTTTATGGCTAAAATTTACTGAAAATGTTGAGATCGATAAAGCTCATAAAAGTCCTACACATACAAGCCCAAATCAAACTAAACCTCATCAAATGATATTCAAGGTGTTGGGTCATCACCATCTTGTAGTAATACGGAAAGCGTCAGGAGAAATTCCATCTTTTATGGTCAACGGTAATACCATTTTTATTCATCAAGACTTTGCCAAGGAAATTGTAAAAATCTGCAATGAATTTGCTGATCTTCGTCCAAGATTGAAAAGTTGTGGTTTCAAATATGGACTTTTTGACCCATCTATGATTCAAATATGGATAGATGGTGTCTTGAAGTCCTTTCAACGTCCGGATGACCTTTGCCTATACTTAGACCAGCACTTGCAGCTCTCCTTGGAAACAAATGAAAATTTTTCTTGAGATATTAGATTATTACACATTTATAGTTAGCCTAAATTGATGTCAGTCTTTAGTGGGCACGTTCAAATTGGGTATTCATGTTAAACGTATGTGCGATTCAAAAATCCTATCTTGGTCTATTTGTTGTCTTTGTTAGATGCTTGTCTTTTATTCTTTTTTCCATTCATTTCTTTCTTTTTCAAAAGAACTATATTTATTTTGTTTTTTTCTTTAAATTCTTTACTTTCCTCTCCACTCAATTTCTTTCAATGATGTCTAATATTCATGGTATTAAACGTTCACCTTTATTCTTCAAAAGTCATGACAATTACAAAATAAACACACACAAAATTGTGCATTTTCTTTTATTTCACATGTTCCAGTGCCACAAAGAAATCCTTGTTAGAAATTCTTGGAGACAATTCCATCGTTCTTGACATGTCGGAGGATAGAGTCATCAGACTCACCCATCCTACGAATTGCACCGCAGATTGCATATGTTTTGAAGTGTCTAACGACTCTGCCTGTGACCATGTCAACCTCAGCTATGTTCATCTGGATAGACGCTTGGTCCTTGGCACCAATGATTCTGTTGCTGGCAGAGCATTTACGAGGAACGTGCAGGTACACAAACTCGCCAGCGTCGTTCTGCATGATTACTTCAGTACAGTGTCAAGCTGACCTGCACCTGCAACAAATGGTCGACAACGAAAAAACTTGTGTCTTTTAATGTTAAAGGTTTACTGCATCCTGTTAAATGTATTAAAGTTTTGGATTACCTGGCTAGGCATCAGGTTGATATTTGTTTATTAGGGGAGACTCATGTTGATAACACTATTCCAGCGTAAATGAACAAAAAAAGGGTTGGTAATATTATTTCTTCACCTGCTCTCAATAAGAAAAACAGAATTGCTCTTTTATTTGCAAAAAAACCCTGAATTTTCAAATATTACATAAGTATTCCAATTCTAATGGTAGTTTTTTTATAGCTAAAACTAAAATTGATGACATGGCCCTACAGTGTTTAATATATATGGTCCTACGAAGGATGACCCTGAGTTTTGATCTTTTTTTTACATCAGTGGTCATTAAATTGGGTATTGTTCCACTTATTATTGGAGGTGATTTCAATCTTATAAGTGGTCCTTTATCAGATAGGTGTTCTCAAATCAAATATTTCCCTCCAAAAGCTTTTTTTGCTCCTATTTTTTTTTTAAATCAACTTAATTGGTGGATATATGGCGTTTACATCAGTCAACAGACAATGTACTTTATTTAATCATCATAATTCATATTCTAGATCAGATTTTTTATTAATATCCAGTCATTTAGTTCCCTCTATTTCTGAACCCACTGTCCAAAATATTGATATTTCGGATCATGTGCTTGTCTCATGCAATTTACATCCTACAGTCTCTTAACAGTCTCAAGGAAGATCGCACATGAACACCAATAATGTTCTTAACAACAACAACAAACCCAAAATGTTATATTCAATTCATGATTAGTTTAATCCTGATGGTTCTACATCAATTGTAAACAGATGGGATGCCTTTAAGGCTTACATCAGGGGGGTTAACATTTCAATTATGGCTCATAATATTAGGACATTTTAGTAAACAAATTCACAAATTAGACAAAAAATTGCCAAATATGCTCTTTTTTATTGCATCCATTGACATTGAAAACAAAATACACCTTCATAAACTTTGCTATGAATTGAACTCTATATTAAGCACTTGAGCACGCATACAAATATCTATTTCAAAAGCTAAATTCTGTTTTAATGCAAATTGATCTGGAAGATTTTTAGCAAGCTATCTGCGTAATAAGAAAGATAAAACTCAAATTAGTGCTATCCACAAATCTGCTATATCTCATACAGCAATAGTAAATGAATTTAATAATTAATATTCAGAGTTATATAATAAACCTCTACAAATGATTTACAAATTATTCATAATTTTTTAGAGAACTGTGGTTTACCTCAAATTTCTCAATCAGCTAGAGATAAATTAGATATGCCAATTTCTTTTGATGAAGTACTCTCAGCTATTAAATCACTCAAGTTGTGTAAATCTCCAGGCCCGGATGGTATTCCAGCAGAGGATTATAAAGAATTTGCTGCTCTCCTGTCACCACATTTATTAAAATTATTTTCTGATTTTAGTCTTACAGGAACAACAGCAGGCTCTTTTTTTGGAAGCTTTGATTATAGTCCTTCCAAAGCCAGATAAAGACCCCTCTATGGTTTCAAATTATCATACTATTTCCTTGATTGATCAGGATTGTAAACATTACGGAAAGATCCTGGAAACAAGATTAGCTTCAGTATTGCATTCCATTGTGCATGTTAATTAATAAGGTTTCATGAAAAATATACAGTCAATAAACAATGTAAGATTATTATTCCATACCATCGAAAATGATGCATCATTAACTCAACTGTCTAGCCTTCTAGATTCAGATGCAGAGGAGGCTTTTGATAAAGTACAGTGGCCATATCTCTTTCATACATTCGCTAGGCAAGGGTGCCCGTTATTGCCTTTACTTCTCTTATTTGCAATAGAACCTTTGTTACTTGCGATCAGAAATTCAATTAAATTGAAGGTCTTACTATTAATAATGTTCCTATGAAAACCTCTGCATATCTTGATGACATACTTCTCTGTATTGGTAATCCGGCTTCATCAATTACTTCATTATTAAATATAATTAGTACTTATTCTCAATTTTCAGGAAACTCACTAAATACTAAAATAACAGATTTTTTCCCCTTACACATTCATTGTTTACCAGTTATGGTTAACAACAAAGATGTCATTTGGGTCAATGATAAAATCAAATACATGGGTATATTATTTTCACATAATATAAAACAATCAATTTTATTGAACTGTGAATGTATTTTAGACAATATCAGAAAAAAAATTCAAAAATGGTCTGCACTTCATTTAACCTGGTGGGGGAAGATAGATTCGATTAAAAAGGTTATTACTCCAAAGATCTTCTACTTTCTCTCCAAGATGCCTACACAGATTCCTCTTCAATTCTATAAAAAAACTAGATAGCACCAGATTTATTTGGAATACCAAACCTCCTCATACAAGCTATAAGAAATTGATGGTAGTCAAGATCAATGGTGGTTTAGGTTTACCTAATTTTGTAAAGTATCACAAAGCATTCATTTTAAAGCAAAGTATGTTATAGATTTAAGCTGTGACTCCTACTTGGCTTAGTATTTAACAAAACATGGTTGCCCCGTTTCCATTGCCTGTATTAGTCGCCATGTCTAATTTAACGAGTTTGCTTCAGAAATCAATAATTGTGAAATCTACAAAATAAATATTACATCATCAGTAGAGAGCAAAGTGTAGTAAGGAGCAGAATAAAGTCATCAGGGGTTGCCGAAATGGTGCCCAAGTCTTCACAGGTCAGTGTGCTCCCTCCTCCCCTGTGTTCAAAAGGATGCACCTGTGTGCCTTTGGAGAGATACTGTGACCTGTGA
The DNA here is from genome assembly GCF_964261635.1 of Lissotriton helveticus. Taxonomy (NCBI): domain Eukaryota; kingdom Metazoa; phylum Chordata; class Amphibia; order Caudata; family Salamandridae; genus Lissotriton; species Lissotriton helveticus. Next base: position 1,179,944,574 of record NC_136072.1, on the reverse strand, counting down.
AGACTTGGGCACCATTTCAGCAACCCCTTATGACTTTTCTCTGCTCCTTACTACAATGTGCTCTCTACTGATGACGGTCTAAACTCAGAAACACATGTCTACAGATAGCAACACTACCATCACCAACTTTGGTGAAAGACTACAGCAGCTTTGAAAGTAGGCATACTGCATTTACTAGGATGCAATTGGGTGAACTGTGCTGTGATTAAAGGCAGTGTGTTTCCCCCCCCCCCCTGTGTTCAAAAGGCTCCCTTGAGACAAAGAGCTGATGAGCTCTCCTGGGATGCACCTGTGTGCATGTGGAGAGGTACTGTAACCTGTGAAGATTTAGGCACCATTTCAGCAACCCATGTTGACTTTTCTCTGCTCCTTACTACTTTTTACTCTCTACTGATGATGGGCTAAACCCAGAAACATGTGTCTAGAGATAACAGCACTACCTGCACCAACTTTGGTAAAAGACTACAGCAACTTTGAAATGAAGCATACTGCATTTACCAGGATGCAATGGGGTGAACTGTGCTTGGATAAGAGGCAGTGTGCTCCCCCCCCCACATTTCCTATGATGATGGGGAATGTGTATGTCATACAAGTCCTCACCCTGTGAAAAAATCAGTTAAGGGGGATAATGACAAAGGATCCCTCCATATACTGTGCCGTAGTAACCCCTCCATTTAGTATCCCTTTGTAGCAGTTGGGGGGGGGAATACCTTAGTAACAGGTAGTGGGGATATACCACTTTCCTCACTTTCTGGACATGGCAGCAGAATGGCAGGAGGAGATCTCTTCACCCACAGCTTGTGGCACACCACTTCTGCACCATAGACCAGTTGCCATGGATGTTAGATGCCATCAATTTCAAAAATGTCAATTTTAATAGAGACATCCCCAGCCCTCATGCCACACCAATATTGCAATTCACATCGCCCGCACTTCATCGATGTGACAGTTGTCTGAGATGCCAGGGGCACCTTCACTAATGTTGTCTACCACTACTGTGAGGCCCCAGAGAGTGCCCATTGATGCACCCAGGTTGCACTTCCGGTGCTATGTTCACATAATGGGAGTGCCTCTGTCCTCTCCTGTAGTGGCGTGGAAGATTATTCTAGCTCTCTGCTTCTTGCACAACAGAGGAAGAGACACTTTTTTGTGCCTGTTTCTCAAGGTGTTCCATTGGGAATCACAGGTCTTATACAGACATAATGGGGGGATGGGCATACATGGAAGTAATTTATTTTAATTTTATTTTGAGTTTATTTCTGGAATGGACACTTTCTAAGTGTGTTTTTACCCCTTTTCTGGTAATAGATATGGTAAGTATTATATTATGAATTTTAGAACTGGCCTTTGTGCAAGGTCACCTCGGATGTTTGCCTTCCTTTGTTCAACCCATTTTTGTTGGCTTTTAGGACTCTGTGCCCTTGTTTCCTGCTAACCAGTGGTGAAGTGCTTATGCTTTCTCCTTAAAACATGAGGAAATTGGATTACACGTAAATGGCACATTTCATTTACTTGTATTTCCCTAGTAAATGTACTACATGTACCCTGGGCTTGCACATTTAATGCTACTAGTGGGCTTGCAGCTCTTATTGTGTCACCCACCAACGTAGCACTTTAAAACGTGTCTCCAGTCTGCCACTGAAGCCTGTAGTTTTAAACTGCCATTTCTACCTGGCATAAGAAACATTTTGCGGGGCCTAAACCTTTCATTTTAATATTTTCAATTCACTCCTAAGTTAGTTCCTAAAGGCTCAAAGGGCAAAGTGCGTGGTATTTAAAAATGATGGCCCCGATGTAGGTAAATCTAATTTACCGACTCATAAATACCGAATTTTACTGATTCGGTATTTATGAATCGGTAAATTAGAAGGAGGCAGATGTAGGTAATTTTTAAATAACTATTACCGAATCTGTAAGATTCGGTATTTACCGATTCTGTAAATACCGAATCGGTATTTTCCATTGATTCCTATGGGCTTTGAAGCGCATAGGAATCAATGGGAAATACCGATTCGGTATTTACCGAATCGGTAAATACCAAATCCTGGCAGGGGGAACGGGGTGTCACTTTAACACCCTGTAGCACCCCAATTTCAGGCTTGTGTGCCATGTGGCACACAGACATGCCCTAAGGGCATGTCTGTGTGTCACATGGCATAGGTGTACATGCACAGATGTGCATGTACACTGGATTTCGGTATTTTACCACCCAATAGGATTGGGTGGTAAATACCGACTCCTAAAGGGCCTGTGGCACTCTTTGAAGTGCCACCTACATCTTGATTTACAAAATCGGTAAATTTATTGATTTGGTAATTTACCGATTCTGTATATTTACCGAATCGGTAAATATACCGATTCTGTAAATAAGATGCCCCCTCCATGCCAAATCCAAAATACCGGTCGGTAACGGCCGAATTCGGCCGTGACCGACCGGTAAATGGCGACCTACATCTGGGCCAAAGAGTGTACTTCTGTATTTGCATGTCCAGAGAGAAAAACAATTCCAAAGTCGTTTTCACTGTAGCAAGGCTCTCTACCTCCTAGACCCTACCCTGAGTTACCTTATTACACATAATAAGTGATAACTTTAGTTTGGGGAGCAGATAGAGAAATTATGTTTACACCAAATCAATTATACTTTTAATTGTCTTTAATGGCAAAGTCGGATTCTAGATTTTAATTTTGAAAATGCCTCTTTTAGAAAGTTGCCTTTTTCATACCTAACATTTCTGGGGCATTCTATCTTTTCTTTGCCCATCTCCGCCAAGCATCACATTGCCCAAAAACTAAGAGTGCCATTCACATGAAAAAAAACACTGTCATATTTTGTTCGGGAATGTTATCTTTTGATATATATTTTTTAATTAAATACATATTGATTCCAAATCATCGATGTGTCAGCCAAGGACAAACAGAGACTGACAACAAGACTCATTCCGTGATTCCTAATCAGTCAGAAGACTGATTACGAATGTTAGCCATGTAACTCTAGAAAATCACAGATGCATGCAGACCCCAGACAGCCTTCAATCACAGCTCCCCTCAGAAGCATCACAGGATTCTTTTTATTTATCTGTCTCCCAATGCCCAGGAAGCTGCTGGTCACTGTGATTGTCCAGTCCTGAAGCTGCTCAGTCAGCTGGGGTGGATTACTTTCACACTCCTTGTGATCCTCAGCACTGGGTCTGCACTCTGCAGGCCCCACCTGCCCTGTACTGTCCAGCAGAATGAATGTGTGACTGGCACTTCACACAACACACAAACAAACAACATTGAGAGGCCTGCAGCAGCAAAGAGAGGCCCTGTCTGTTCTGGAGGTGCAGGTGTGCAGTGGGAAGGAAGCCAAGCGTGATGCCCACTCACTGCCTCCTCTGCCACTCTTGCACACTAATGGCTTATGACAGACCTTACACATATATCCACACCCTGCACCCATAGATCGGTGTCTGCAGGATCATTACATGTCACTTAAGTGGGTTTACTTGTCACTTAAGCAGCAAGTCTGGTTGTTGCGTCAGAGGGGTAGAAATGCCTTGAGCCAATTATTATTGTTTGTTTATTGTCATAAGTTAATAAAAACCATCGCAATATTTTTACAATTAATACAAAATAAAAACTTTGTTTGCAGTATAATACATCACATTTCTAATTGATCCCCGCACATTAAGTTGCAATCAATGCTGAGTAATTAAAATACTTTGTTTTTCAAATTGATCAGTTTAAAATGTGCAAGTTGACATTACAGGAATAAGTAAGTAACATTTGTATTGTATTGTTAATTAAAATCTTACAATTAGAGCACTCTTTAATATACAACTTTTAAAACCTAACAAATAAGTCTAAAAATTCATAATAGTCTATTCTTGCAGGTTCCTCAGATACTAACACAGAAAAATACTTTTATAAACATTAATTCAGATCAACGATTTACTAAAACATTTACAAACAAAATACTAATTTTACTAGCCTTTAAAATCGTTGTTTATGTGCAAATGTATCTGTATAGTGCAAAAAGATTTTTGTATAGTGCAAAAACATTTTTTCCCTAGCTATTTATTATTTCCAAATTTTGGTGAGCTTAACTCACAGGCATCCATTTTCTTTTTTACAAGTATCAAAAATTATAGGAATACAATAAAGCATTTTGCATTTCAACATGTTGTTGTTGCAGTTCCTTCAGTTTTGACCAATCACATTCAACTAACTTGTTGCGTCAAACTTAGATCCCTAGGGGCAGATTCATGTTTCCTGGGGCATCCCTGCAAATCAGCAGGAATGCGCCAGGAAAGATGTGTGATGCAAGTTTACCCTTGCACCACCACAAATGCGCCGCATTTACAATGCGACGCATCATAGCGCAAGGATAAACAGATGCATGTCGCATCTGCCGGCATAAGGTTGGCGCAGTGCTGGAGTTGTGTCTCGTTCGTGACGCAACTCCAGTACTGTTCCAACCCTGCCTATGTACAACATGGTGCGTCAAGCCTTACGCCTGCTTCAAGCAGGCGCAAGGTTTTGACGCAGCGGCGTTGGAAAAGTGACTGAGCGAAATCTTGTAGATTTCACTCAGGCACTTTTCCGATGCATTCCTGCGACGGAACACCCCTCCCTGCGCCAGAACGCCCACATGAAACCTGACGCAGGTTTTAAGTGGCGCAGGGCTTTACAATGTGACGCACCTCCCTAGATGCGTTACGTTATAAATGCCCTGCAGCATGGCGCTAGCTTTACGCCGCCACTGCGTCACAGGAGTGACAAAACGGTGGCGCAAAAGTGGCCTACTGGGCTTGTAAATCTGCCCCCATAAGTCAACTGTATTGGGTATTTCTAATGAAGATAACCTTGAGCCAATGGTGAAAGGTGGGCCATGTCATTGTCCACCTAAAACAGCATGTTACAAGAGTGAAAAACGACCATGTGACCGCACACCTTACGTCCGAGACTCTCACACCCATAACCACAACTACGTCTCGTGGTACATCTAGGGCTACCATGTGATGCTATACACTACTCCTCACAACCGGTGCTCTTTGCATTAGGCTCTCAACAATATATATTTTGGAAGAATATTTACACTTAAGTCAAATCCAATTTCTCAGGGCCCGATTCACAGAACTAACTTAAGACAAAATCCTGCACTTACTACCATTTTGGTATTCACAGAAGGCACTTACTCATTTCAGTATTCACGGAGGTTAGGAGTGCTAACTTTAAGACTCCTAAATGCCTTCTGTGAATACCAAAAGTCTTAAAATTAGGATTTTTCTCAGTTTAGTAGTAGTAAAGTTAGGACTCCTAACTTCTGTGAATACCGAAATTAGTAAGTGCCTTCTGTGAATACCAAAATGGTAGTAAGTTTAGGATTTTGTCTTAAGTTAGTTCTGTGAATCGGGCCCTGAGAAATTGGATTTGACTTAAGTGTAAATATTCTTCCAAAATATATATTGTTGAGAGCCTAATGCAAAGAGCACCGGTTGTGAGGAGTAGTGTATAGCATCACATGGTACCTCTCCCTGCAGGAAGGGCTATTGCCCCCCCTACTCTTTATGTCTTATGTTTTATTTATGTATTTCGAAGTGTTTTACTGGAGTCAGCAGGAGCCCACAGGGCTTTGGAACACTTCACATGAATTACAGGCAATTGATGATACAATAAACACGTGTGTTAGAAGCAACACAGCCACGTTTGGGCGCACCTTGGGGGAGACTCAACAAAAACACGGGCAATTTAAAATGTATGAAATAACAAAGGGCCTGGTATACAAAGCCCTTCTGCAGCCAAAGACCCTGTGGGTCGAAACATCACAAAAGGGCTTTTCAGAATGTACAAATCTCTTTTAGGAATCAAAAAACTCTTTCAGACTTGTAAAAAGGCTTGTATGATCATTTACAAAGTGCAGACTGGCAGAGGTGATACACTTTCCCCCTTTGGGAATCATCTCAGCTGCCTCAGTGGGAGGAGGGGGGTGTTGGCAGCGGTCTTTCTGCTCCTGACGCTTTTACAAAAGCGAAATATTATTTTAAAGCAGTCCAAGGAAAGACTCCCATTTGGGAAAACAAAGAAAGTTATGATGGTTTGCTGGTTCTTGCAGGCCGCCATCCCTAGCTTTGCAGCCAATATGATTGTTATTACTTAATTCAAATTAATTATACTAGTCGTTCAGTGATCCCTTTAATTGGGGATTTGGTGACGCGAAAAAGTAAGTTGCATCATAAAATCAGAGGCAGGTCGCGAATAGTCGGTGTGCAAATTGGAAAAACCGCGCCTTGTTTCTTTGTCCATCAGGCAAAATGTTTGCGAGTTTGGTAGAAACAGTAGAATATACAAATCATGAGAGCTTATAAAGCAAAGAATCGTATTGAACAAACCGAAATATGGGGCATATTAGCAAGAACCAAGTTAAAATTATCGCCGTTTTAGCGGCAGGAAACTGCCGCTAAAACGGCGATAATGGGCTTGATAATATGCCGTAGAGAATTCCAATCGAAGCCCAGGTTAGAAGAAGCAGGGCATCTAACCTGGGCTTCTATTGGAATTCGTTAACGCATATTATCATGCCCATTGTCGCCGTTTTAGTGGCAGTTTCCTGCCGCTAAAACGGCGATAATTTTAAAGAGGTTCTTGCTAATATGCCCCTAGGTTCCAGAGTTTACAGATGTGCCAAATTCAAGAGATTTCAATCAACAGAGCCAGCTCTGTTCTACGTTAAGCATCTTTGAAAACAACAAGACCAGTGCACCAGCGCCTCGATACCCTCGCGTGTGACAAGCAGCGCTGTACAAACCCGCCTTACATTGCATTACAACACTGCAAGCATCGTTTCAGAAGAAAATTGAAAAATGTGAGTTTCTAAAGTAGCTTTGAAAGGCAATTGCTATTAGAATACTCACTTGATGTATTTTTCCCTGAAAGTGTTATCTAGTCTCATTTACCCAGGTAGGAGGTCCATCCCTAAGAATTTACCAAAATATAATTCTGTCTGTGGCAGAGCTTCGATGTGGCCTGTATTTTCAAGTCCAGACCAGTACAAAGATTGAGAAAAGCAGCGAAGTCTGGTATTTTTCTCTTCCGGAATTTAACCTAAAACAGTAACACTCATGGAAACCAGTTAAAAAGTATTTAAGAGAAGTCGAAATTGGTTCAGAATGATTATCATATAAACAAAGAATTAACAGCCATGCACCAAGGAATCATGACGATTTACACAAAATATTTTTCGCCCTCCATCCTTTGACTATTCGAGAGCAACAACACATAAACAAGTGGTCCTTATTTTCTTTCCGAGACAGGTGATAACCCTCGAGAGCACTATTTTTGTCACAATATTCTGGTCTGGTCCTGCTCGCAGAGTCTCAAGATATGATATGGTGAGACCAGAGGAAGCTGGGTGACTGCACCTCTGAAGCTAAATATACATATCCACATGTCATTATTACAGGACCATGACAGCATCCATCAGTGCATTGAAGTAGGAACTCATGCATTGGGCCTTTGTAAGAATGTGTCCTGGCACAGTGATGGTGCCATCAGTGTGTGTGTGGGGACTGGCACGTTGTACCTCTGGCATCAGGAGTCCATCAGGTTCACCAGCACCTACAGTGAAGGCACAAGCACTCGACGTCACCTGCACTCACTAGAAATTCATCTTTAATGAGGTAATATTGGGACATGACTCTCTTCTGTATGGCCCCTTCTACAGACTCTATAGGATTTCCTACACTGCATATCAATGTTGTTAGACTTTCTAGAGAGGATGTAACACACACATTTGTCGATTACAGACTTCGGGGATGGAGGTAACACTAGTGGGAATGTCAAACGTGTGTTTAGTGTGTAGGGGGATGTTTATTCCCTTGTAACCTACATCAGCTGGAAGTGAAACCTTGGGCAATTTTGCACATTTGTGCCTGTGTTTCATCCCTCTGCCCTCGAGTGAAAAAAGATGGAACACTGGTGGGATGCCTGTGGCCGTGGGGTACCATAGGTTACCGGAGCCCGAAGTGTGGGGTGGATGCACGCGCCAGGTGGACCCCTCAGCACAGTACCCTGGCCTGAGAGCTCTTGATTGAGTACAGAAGGGGGCCCTCAGGGTAGTTTGCAGGGGGCTCCCTCAGGTTTTGTTATGCTGCTGGTCTGTGGCAGTGGCACAGCCTAGGTTCCCGGAAAACCGCGGTGTGGGGTGGGGATGAGCTACAGGGGGACCCCTCAGCACAGTACCCTGGCCTGAGAGCTCCTGACTGAGTACAGAGGGGGGCCCTCTGTTGAGTTTGCAGGGGGGCTCCCTCAGGTTTTGTTACACTACTGGTGTGTGGCGGTGGCATAACCAAGGTCCCCGCAGCCCCTACGGTGTGGGGTGATGGCGAGCTCCAGGGGGACCCTTCAGCACAGTACCCTGGCATGAGAGCTCCTGGCTGAGTACAGAGGGGGACCCTCTGAGGAGTTTGCAGGGGAGCTCCGCCAGGTTTTGTTATGCTGCTGGTCTGTGGCAGTGGCATAGCCTAGGTTCCCGGAGCCCCCGCGGTGTGGGGTGGGTCCAGCTCTAGGGAAATCCCTTAGCTCAGTACTCTGGTCTGAGAGCTCCTGACTAGGTATGGGGGGGCCCTCTGGGGAATTTCTGAGGGGGCACTCAGGCTTTGTTACCCTACAGACCTGTGGGACTGATATTGCTTGTTCCCTGCAGTGGGGAATGCAAGGTGCACTGGTGCAATCCAACACGACCCACAGCTGAGCATTGTATTGCGCTTAAAGGTAATTGCATTAAGTTAATTGCGCAGGCAGCCCCCTGATAGAGCTTGAGAGCTGGTTCACCAGGGAGATAACCTGCAGGGGGCTCCTGCCTCCTTGAGTGCCAGCAGGCACAGGCTTCCTGGTGAGAAGCTGCTATCGACAGCACTGGCTGGGGTATAGACAATGCAATAACCGTAATGCAAGTACCATCACGGTAATTACATTACCCTGACATTGCTCCTAAAAACAACTGTGTTTGGCTTTGAGCTTGGATTTTTTTCCATTTCTAGAGCATCCCAAATTCTTATCTGTACTTAACGTGGTGAATTTTGCCTGCTTGAAAATGCACCCAGGTAACATAACTCAGCTCTTATTGTGCGCGTGCAGTATAGACAGAAGACATGTGCACACAACCAAAACATGGTTACATGCAATGCATTAGACTTATGTGAGAGAATAACTTTTAGGTTTACAAGCAACTGACTATTGTGTAAATTCAGAAATGCAGTAACATTTGATTGGTCATTATCTGTCATCCACCAGGTCTAAGCTGTCAGCTCTCTGCCGCTGCAGGCTTAGGGCCTGATTCTGATGCGGTTAGGAAGACCTCCGAATGGCATTTGCTGCTTCCAAATCAGATCGGGAAAATGTCTTCTCGACCCAGGGCCCAATTATGATGCTGTTACGAACAAATGCTCCCATTGAAGTCAATGGAAGTCCAACCAAAACGTACCTGGAAGCATCCGGATGCATCATACTCGGTCGGTGGGACCCTCCTGATCCGAGTGGGTCGGAAATCATTTCCAAACCGATTTGGTCGGGAAGCTTTCCAACCCCCATCAGAATCAGGCCCATAGTAGGAACTGTGCAGGTGGTGACAGGGATTCCACACTGTCTCACCTCTGTGAAGTTCTTCATCCTACAAGACTGCATACCTAAGGACTATAGCTCCAATGACACAGCTCGAGGGGAAGAATGCAGATCTATGACCCCTGGATGTACTCTCGTGTTTCAAAACGTTAGTGGCTGGTGTGAGTGTATCCTGTTAGCTAGGGGCCAGGTGTACAACCATTTCATATTGCAAATTGCAAATTGCGATTTTTATTGACTCGTAATCAGCGATTCGCAAAGTGAAATGTACTAATGTGTCTCAGACATATTTAGCAATTCCCAATGGGGTGGCAAATGACCTACCTCATTCATGAGGTAGGTTTCAATTTGTGACCCATAGGAAAAGGCCTTGAATCACAGGGATGGTGGCTTTCTAGGGTTAGCAGACCATCATGTCTGTGATTGCTTTTTAAATAAAGCTATTTTTTTCCTGAAATGCAGCACATTTTCCTTAAAGGAAAACAAGATGCATTTAAAAAAGAAAAATTAAAAGTTTCCTTTTCATCAATCAAAAAACTTAATTTCGGTCAACAGACCATAAAAGTGAAATGTGCACATTTACAGATTAATAAAGTTTACAATATACAACATTCTTCAGTTTGATTTAAAAATAAATATCTAATCAATACATATAACTTAATACTAATATACAACTATCCAAAAACGATACCAATTAAAAAGTATTATTTGATTAGAGTAGTAAAACATCAGTCCACAAAGTGCACCTGACTTTCTGGTTTATAAACCCACTCGGTGTCCACTCTTCATGGCTACACAGAAAGGTGTCACCACTGGCAGTCCCAAAAAGCTTCATACTTAATCTGAAGGATGGAGTAACAGATTTGATTTTTAGGCTTTCCTTCTGATTCACCACATGTGGCCCAGGAACTTTGCAATTGCACAAGCGTATAGGGATCTTGCGTCTGATTTTAAAATACGTAAAGCTACACCATGCTCTCTGGTGTCCAGCTGTTTGCAAATGGGATTGAGCTATTTTCTTCTAGGGATAGAGTATGCTTGGCAACCCCAAAAAAGTGGCCTAGGGATGCAGTTAGGGTGGGACAGCAAGGACAGCCCTTGTTCCGAGCTGCGTCGTATGACCAGGAATGCATTAGCGAATTCAGGGGGAGTGAACCATGTCTAAATAGGATGTAAAGCTTTCTGTGAGCCGGCAACTGAATGAGGTCAAAAAAGCCTTTCAGGGAAGGCAACAGTTTGAAGATAAAGAATTTCACTGTTACGCTGCCCAGCCTATTGTCCCTGATCTCATTCTCGGCTACCCAGTCTCAGTACATGTTTTTTTGTCGCTATTTAGTGGGCAGTACTAGACAATTAGTGCTTTCCCCTGATAATATCAAGTAGGTTTTTGATGTTCCTAATCCAGCCTATCATCTTAAATGTGTATAAGGAGCAAACTTCCTCGAGAGCTGGGGCGTCTGAGGACAGTTCAGGGGTGGAAACCAGTCTCCTTCAGAAAAGAAGCAGAGCAGAATTTTGCTAGATCTTTTAAAAATTTGACCCCCATATCTAGTTTAAGAAGGAGAAGTGGTGTGCTTGAGGGGAGTGATACTAAATTCCTAAGGAACTTAGGTTCCATCACTGTAAAATAATCCACAATCTCAAAGCCCCACAGCTCATGCCCTCGGCACAGATTACGGCCTTGCTTTTATAGATCTCTAGGGCTGGTGCAACAGGTTTGGTGTGTTAGCAAGAGTGTTCCTTCCTCAGGGCTCCAACGATCTGTTTGAACTTTAGGTTGGCCTTGGTTAGATGTTGCTTCCAAGACATACTTTCAGCTAATTTGACTCACAGATATTCAAAACTACTCACCCACTCTAGGGGGATGTTACTTAGGGTAAGACATCCTTTAAATGATTTGTGAGGATTTAACATCATCATTTATTTTTGTAGAATGTATTGTTTGCCACTCTCATCACAAAAAACCTTAAATTGGCTTATTAACGTTTGGAGCGCTCTAGGTGTTTTCGAGACAAGGAGCGTATTGTCAACAAAAAGAAGCTTAGCAATCTTCTCACTCCCTAGTGATGGGGCATCCACTAGGGTTCTAGTTAGAAGGTCAACAAATTGCTTGATATATAGGGAAAAAAGCCTAGGGGCCAAAACACAGCCTTGACACCCCTATTGATGCAAATGGGATCAGTGACTTGGCCCTGGTCACCCCAACGCACACTGGCATAGTTGTCCGCATGAAGGTGAAGAACTATGAAAACATGTCGAGGGGCATCCCATCTCCTTCAAAACTGTCCAAAGCTTATTTTGGGGCACAAAGTCAAATGCTGACTTCAGGTCAATATAAGCTACACATAGACTCCCCTTACCCAATACCACCACCTTCCAATATGACTCTGAAAAATTGGTCGATAGTTCCTGTTCGCTGTGGGAATCTAGCTTATAGGGGAGACAGTATAATATTCCCAGTCATCCAATCTTGAATCCTCACCTGAAGGGTGCCGCAAAAAACCTTCTGAATAGAGTCTATAAGGCGGATAGGCCTTTAATTCATCGGATTATTCCTATCGCCATTCCTGAAGACGGGAATAACTTCAGCTCCCTTCCATGAGTCTGGGATTGGGGCACTTCCTGCAACAGCATTGAAGAGTACCAATATATAATCCAACCAATTGTTTTTGTCATTGCGAAAAAAAGATAGGGAGCTTTTGCTGGTACAATGGCCTCAATTGAGGTCACGATTTCCTCCTTAGTAAAAAGAACCTTTGTAGTATTTGAAGATAGATCCAAGAGGGGCATCCCTTCAATATAGCAAGTAGTAGTGATGTAAAGGGCTCCAAAGTGCTCTTGCCAAACACCAGCTGCAATATTATTAGCTAGGGAATATTGGTATTCCAAGTTCCCACTCCCAACAAGAGCCCAAAATTTCCTAAGTTCTTTCACAGAACAAGCCTCCCTGACGTGCCTCCACTTTTCCTCGTCCCAATTCCTCTTTGCCTTAGCTATGGTCAATTTATACAACGTCCTTCATTCTCACACTAGGGACATATTCTAGGTTTTAAAAGCTTTAGCAAGTTGACACCTTAAGGATATGCATTGGCTTGAGAACCATAGGTTGTTCTTGTTCGGTTCGCCATGTCTATGTTTTGCATATTTGGAATAAATAACAAAATGTGTGGCAAGCTGTTCAAAATAGTTTACATGCAGAGCACTAAAGCCTTTCTTAATTCTCATTCTATCCACATATGATTGAATCTTATCCAATAGAGTAATTAATTCCTGCTTCATTTTAATAAATTGTTATCCCTAAAACCATAGGCCATTTAAGACGGCGTTTATCATTTGCAGGTAGTACCACCTTTGTAATTAAGTTCCTCCTAGGCGCTCTATCTATATTGACCCAGGGTGAATTTAGTTCAAAACGTAACAGTTTTTGATCACTATTACTGGTTTTGATTACGATCATATCCACTTGAGTAGGCGACAGCCTTAGATCCACTGAGATATAATCAACACGGCTAGCTCCCATTGAACCAATGAAGGTAAGATTTCCTCGGTCAGAATCACTCTTCTCCTTGGTGATTCCTAATCTATCTTCCATGACCAATGCATTTAGTTGCAAGGCTAGTGGTGGCCATTTTTAATTAGAGGCAGATCGACGATGGAACGAGCCATAGTTTGTCCTCATTTACATCGTGGATGTAGTCCTTATCTAGGGGTTCAAAGGTCATATTAAAATCACCCCCTACAATCAGGGGATATGCAGGTTGTCTGGTGTCCAAGAGTTCATCTAGGGTTTTTATAATGGGGGTTTTGCCACCTCCTCTGGTGCCTTTGATGTAAACGCTGTAAATGTCTACAGTATAACCTGGTTTACCTCGCAGTTGAACTGCTTGGATATCTCGACTGTTCGTGGTTAGCTCTTTGATTCTGCAGTTTAATGCAATGCTAATCTTAATCAGCTTCTACCTGAAGGATGACCCTTGCTTGATGCAATTGCAGGCAAGTGGAATGACACATAGCTAGGCATTAACTTCGGTGTTAGACTCCAAGGGTCATATTATCAAGGGGGCGATAGGGAATTTTCACCGATTTAGCAGCTGTTTTCGGCCGCTAAGCGGCGATAATTCTATTGCCCTATTAGCAAGCTGTCGCTAACAGAAGTTAGCGACAGCTTTTAGGTGATAGCGAGCGGTTTGGGGCCCGCTTTGCATGTTAGCGATATTTATCGCTAATGACATGCAAGTGGGCGTACTCAAACTGTTAGTGACTGAAAACATTCGCTAACATCGCTATCGCCTATTAGCAAGGCAGGCGTAGCAATGGAAATATTCGCTAACAGCAGTTAGCGACAGCTTTTAGGTGATAGCGAGCGGTTTGGGTCCGCTTTGCATGTTAGCGATATTTATCGCTAATGACATGCAAGTGGGCGTACCCAAACTGTTAGTGACTGAAAACATTCGCTAACATCGCTATTGCCTATTAGCAAGGCAGGCGTAGCAATGGAAATATTCGCGCTAAGCGCGAATATCTTCAAATACTAACACCTGCCCAGACCAGTTCTTAGCCATGTTATCCAATGGGAGGTGGATAACATGGCTAATAGCATTTCGTCACTAATGTGTGAATATCGCTTTATTCGCAGCGATATTCACGCATTTTGCCGCTATCGCCGCAAAATGTATCGCTTTGGGGATAAACGTTGCTAATAGCACATTATCTCAGCGATAAATTCCAGCGATAGGCAGCGATAAAAAAATCGCCGCTAAGCCTATTTAGCGATAAATATCGCTACTTGTTGGTAATATGGCCCCAAGTTTCTTGCATAATACATTTATCATGCGAGCTGATAAGCTTTACCAAGTCGGGAAGGCAAAATCTGTTTCGAATTTTGCTCATTCCATGAAATCAAATTAAGCTGGCTATGGTCTATGGGCAGTGTAAATTTAGAATGAAGAAAGAAGTCCTGACCCCTTTCCTCTTGAAGAGGTGTTGGACTGGGGATGGAGTTTGCAGGGCAGTGGGTATGAGCATTGTCTTCTAAAATGGACTGAACGGAGAGCTTTGAACCAGCCCTATGTACTATTGGTGATGATATCTCAGTAACTATTAGTGGACCTGTGCTTGGGACATAACTGGGGGCACTAGCTTCAGTGGAAGTGAGTGCAGGGATGGCCTGGATCGATCATTTTCGGCTAGGGGGGATGGTGAGAATAACTGTGTATGCAGCAGCTTAGAAGTAGACTGGGGGGTGTTATTTACCAGCTGTCGCTTAAATTGAATATTTGACTTTTCTGGAGGACACGTCCTTACTTGTAGTGCAATTAGGTTGTGCACTAGATTCTCGTCAGCTGACGTTAGTTTAATTGCATCTACTGGGTTGTAAGCTAAGACACACCTCCTTGCTCGTAAGATGTCTTCCCTTATCATGGAGCATCATCCTCTTATGTGCCTGATCCAGTGGATTGATTTATTTGTAAGGGATTCCTCGTTCTCATACCTTGCAGGATAACTACATTCAGAAGCATTAATCTTTTAGATTTTGTGTTGCTGAGAGGTGAATAGGTTTGGTGGTACTGCTCAGTAAGCCGGTCCCAGCGATATTTTAATCTCTCTCTTCCCGCTACTTCTCTAGGACAAGGTGGATAATTTATATATGTCATCTCTTTTTAAAATTTGTATTTAAGTCCTCATCTCACCAATAAGCTTCTGCAGATCTTAGTGAAAGCCGTCATTACCAACTGAGCGCCCTATGGCTTGCTGCACTTGCTTAGGTCAGCCTTACCAGCCCTGTTTGATGAAGGCTTGGTGTAATCATTGGACCGGAGGAAGCCAACTGGAACTATATTAATCTCAAATCTCAGCCCCAAATCATTAGGGGCTGCCAGATGTTTGCCGTACTTTCCCGAGTTCCATTCTGATCTAGGCGAGCCATGGCAAACGTGACTTTAAGCCAGTCCTCACATTCCGGGGGCCGTACATGTGTCATCTTGTGTGCTATTGGGCCTGGTTTAACATGTTCTATCCTTGCTGCTGTTCCACTACGGTGACCTGTTCAATTAACTATTGCCAAGGGAGTGTTGTGAAGTACTTGATGTCTGTTCTGTTCATACAGATCTCATGTCAATAGTGTGGGGCAAAAGTGGGGCCAGGCCCAAGGAGATGGCGCAGCAGTGGATCCTGAACCAGCTGTAAAACATCCGAAATTTGGCCGGTCCTGTGGAGGTTTAACAATTTTCGTATCAAACGACCTTAATGCGAAACATGAGCTAATTCACACAAACAATTCTAACCTTCTGGCATTAAAAATCCATTATAAACCTGGTAAAAATATACCATATAAAGTCTTGACTCTAGTAAATGTATATTTACCTCCGAACAGGTTTATAAAGAATGCGCTGATCAATGCCTTAAATAATCTATTCCTGGAGCAAATATTGGATGAGCCTCTAGCTGACTATATTGTTACAGGGGATTTTAACGCCAATTTGTTAATGCCCTTAGCACGGAGTGAATTTGTGCAATCTCAAAATCAACAATGGGCAATCCCTGACCCAATAACGGATCCTAATACAGTAGTCGATCGAATAAAATCGGGGTAAAGTTGGTGAATGATATGGAAGCGTTAGGTCTAAGAATATTAAACAGCAGATTTCTTACTGACTCTCCACCGGCTTGCTCATTTCACTCAAAAAATTGTTTTTCACGAATTGATTACACCTTGACGTCTTTATCTGTATTCCATAAGGTGATATCCTACTCCTTGAACAAAGTGACGGAAAGTGACCACAGCCAGCAAATTATCGATATCAATATATTATGTCCAAAATCCAAATCCTTCCAGACAATGCCTGGAGAAATCTGTACAGTTAATTATACGAAACTAATATGGAAACCTGAAAACAAGGATGAGATCACGGCAAGGGCAAAAAAAGCTGGCGACAGAATCTATGGTCGAAAAAAGTTTAAATCCCATTGAACGATGGCAAAACTTTACACACAAAGTAGTCACTGATAATATAACATCCACAATCACCCATGGAAGGAAAAGTCTATATTGCAAAAAAGGGAAGGTGCAGTAAATATTATCTTTCTACCATATGCTATAAGGAAACTTAGAAGTCAACGAAACAGGCTGAGAAGACACCTAATGAGGTCTCCGTTTAACAAAGATATAGCAGCCTCATTGACGAATATCAATCGTAAACTAAGAAAAGTGATATGGAATGAAAAGAATAAAGCAAGACAAGACCTATGGTCAAAAATATTTCTTGCAAGCTCAATGGCAAATTCAAGGGAGTTCTGGAGACGTATTAATGGCTTATCTAGACCAAAGAATCTGGGAATTGGATCAAGTTTATCCGAAGAAAAATGGGTAATATTTCTACAAACTCATCTCAACCCAAATCAACTGTCTCTGATACAACCTAATGTCGAAAGTTCTGTAACAAAGATTTGCAAAGAAGGAGAGACAGATCTGACTATAACTACCAGCCAAGTGGCAAGACTGATAAAAAAACAAAAAGATGGAGCCCCTGGGCTGAATGGCATTCCCTTTGCTTTATTTAAAGAATTGCCCGACTTCTGGTCAGATCATCTTACAGATGTTTTCAATGATGTGGTTGAGAGAGGAGAAATACCGAACTCGTGGAAAGGCTCGCTTATAATTCCAATATTTAAAAAAGGCAACTGGCAACAGCTAGAAATTACCGTCTAATTACCTTGCAGGAATCAGATGCAAAGTTGTTTGCCAGTATTCTTTTAATGAACTTAATAGAGTGGGAAAAAAAAGTGCAGGTAATACCCCCAAACCAAACAGGCTTTGTCAAAGGCCTTGGTACAACAACAAATCTCTTAATTTTAGCAATATTAATTGAAAAGGCAATACGAGAAAAATTACCCTCATATTTGTGTTTTGTAGATTTTAAATCTGCTTTTGACTGTGTTGATCGTGAGCTTCTTTGGGCCAAGCTTCAAAAACAAGGAATTCCAGTCAAGCTGTTAAAAATGATTAAACTCTTGCATTCTGATACTTGGGTTAGAGTGAGGATGGGTAATGGCTCAACGGTAACTAAAATAATTCCAACATCGAATGGGCTCAAACAGGGCTGTGTGTTAGCTCCCCTACTTTTTAACTTATTTTAATCCGATCTCACTTCTGACCTAAACGACATCAATGCCCACCCACCAAGGTTGGCTCAAACTCTGATATCAAACTTGCTATATGCGGACAATGTTATTCTAATGAGCTATACAAAGGTGGGGATGCAACGACTGATCGATGGCATATCTAAATACTCCAAGGAAAACAGTATGCACATAAATGATGCCAAAACTAAAATGATGGTAATCACCTAAAATGTACTAATAAAGCATGCGCATACTTGGTTTTTGGAAGGCAAAAAACTGGAACAAGTAAATGATTACAAGTTCTTGGGAGTAACTTACAGTGATAATGGCAATTTCGTATATCACAAACGTGAAATTACAAGGAAAGCGAACTGCATTATCGCTGCATTTAGATCTATCCAGAAATCTATTAGAGATTTGTCATACCGCCCTTTAATAAAATCAATTGCAGCTAAACTACTGCCTTCGCTAACATATGGGAGTGAGGTGCTCAACGGGAGTGATGCAGAGATTATAAACACATCGGTAACAAAAACCTATCGTCATTTATTTTCACTCCCTAAGAATGCCTCTGAACGACCAATCTTGTGCAAGAAAAGGAAATATAATGAAAGTGTGGAATAGAATAAAAAATGATTATGACAACGAAATGACCCGTCTTCTTTGGCAAGAAGTAAGCAACAACCGCTCCTTAACTATTGCCTCCTATTTAAACCTGGCAATTAAGGACTATGGCTTAGCTCCTATTTGGAACAACATGGTCAAGCAGGAGAGTTTCAAGAAGACAGTAAACAAAATTACTGACTGTCTTTCTTTGAAAAAGGACAAAGATAATTTCTTTAAAAGACAGCATGTGTGGCCAATAGTAAATGGTTTTAAGAAAAAGAAGATCCAAACCTATTTGGAAACATCATGGACGAAAAAAAATAAACAAATCTTTATGAATGCTAGGTTTGGTATCTTTCCAGGCTCATGTCATTTGGCACCATGGAAAAGAACTGAAGAAATCGGGACGTGTACGCTTTGTAAATCTGGTCAAGAAAACATCATACACCTAATGTGACTCTGCACGAACCTGGAAGCGCAAAGAAAAGGTGAACTTAAGAATCTACTTAATGAACGAGGTGTAAGGACTTGTATGCAGGCTCTTATGGCAACCTTAGATCCAGAAGACTTAGCAATTAATTCAGCATTTGTGAAATTTCTCATATTGGCCAAAAAAAAGTTGGACGCTTGTGTTTGAATAGTCTGTAACCACTGTCAAGATGATTAATGGAATAATTTTAAGGGTCAGATTACTTTTTATCGTTTTATGAGAAGTATTTGAATATATGTACTGTATCAGCATTTTAGATATGTATAAGTCTTATCTGTTTTGTAAGATTTTAATTATTCAAACAAATAAAAACAAACAAACAAACAGTGGATGCTACTGTTAGTGGGAGAGGGAGGAGGCCAAACAAGCAGTAGGCCCTCAGGAGACTGCCCAGCCGGCACCCCACAAGTCTCCAGTGGCAGATGGGACCCAGGTAGCACAGCCGCACTGTCTGGCAGAGGAGCTAAGGAAACAAGGCCAAAGACCAGGACAGCCCAAAAATCCAGGGAACGGAGTCGGCAAAATCTGAATGTTTTGCAACCACATTCACGTCTGAAAAGATTCGTACATGTTGCTGTGACTAGCTATTAGGAAGGGATGCCTTTAAAACACCCTTTCCTTATAGCTGCTCGTAAACCCTATTTTGTGAATTGATAATAGGTTACTGACTTGCAAAATAGAGTTAATACGTTGCAAAAGCCGTTTTAGTCATTGCAAGCAGCCTGATTCTCTGTTTTCAACCGCTAAAAACGGTTGTACATGTGCCCCCTGTTTCCTTGCATTCAGATACATATACAGCATCGGCAAAATAGGGACAACACTGTTCTTGGGCTTGCTTGTGTTACTTTTCCAGGAGGACCTGGCCTGACAGTTTGAGCTGAACTGCTCCATTGGAGCAAGGCCAATAAGGATTTGACTATGCCATGGTCCAAACTGAGGTAGCATGGTGGGTGAAAAACGATGGATTGGAATGCGGCCCAAACAGTGTCTGAGATTAATTCAAGCTTTCCATTTATTACCTTATTTTTCATGCCCCTAATAGTCACCAAAGCACATAATGCTTTGGTGACATAATGTTACATGTAGTAACTTCACATTTGTAATTTGAAGCCTATGTCTAATACTCCTCTTAATTTCAATAGTTTCAGGTGTGCAGGGATACATGCACCTACTACAATTTGGAAACATCTGTTGTTTTTCTTTAGAAATTGCTTCCATTCAGGAATGTATGCAAGTAATAGACTTAGGGCCTGGTTACTAGTGGTTTGTTATTTTCAGACCCCTCATTGAACTCCTGTTTGGGCAGGGCTCGAAATTAGGAGTCGAGTGTTATTTAATGCATACGATAATTATTGGATGTGATAAATACCTCAACCTTTGTTATAGTTCAGCAGGTCGAACCTGCCAAACAGGTAAAAAGCGTACACTGTTTACTATATAGTCTGTATTTTGGTGCGTTAAACACCAAAATCCACGTGTTATTCCTCAGAAACTCAGAATAGGTACTATTGTTAACACATGGTAAATAGCGTAACCCGTGGTATTGTTATTTAAAAGGTTCGAAAAATAGTACCTATACTCGTGATCAGGCCTTTAGACAAAGATTAGCGCATGTGCACCCATTTGGAAACTTACCTTTGTGAATCAGTAATCATGAATTAGCACTGTTGTTCACAGATCAATTAGTATCTTAATGCTGTGTTTTGTCGTCTAGCATCTTCGGTTAACGTGACCAGTCATGCAGTTAGAAAACTGTTTAACATCATGATGTGATCCTTAAAGTGTGTCCATAAAGTATTAAAACTTTAGATGGTGAATAATCACTTACGAGGATTCTGATCAAGAATTGAACACAAACTCATCATAACAAGTGACAATGAATGAACTACAGCTCACAATCGTATCTACGATAGCCATAGGGGGGTCGGAGCTGGGCAGAAAATACAGATAATTGTATCTATATATGTATACATAAATATATATCTATATAGAAGGAAACTTTGAGGTTTGTAACACCGGAGGCATCTGAAGAGGCTACCGCCGAAACGTGTCATGCCAGTGAATTCGAATAAATGGTTCCTTGGAGCCCTGCCGTGTACCCTTGTCTTTTTCGAAGGAGAAAGCTGTTCTGCATATTAGTGTGTGCCAGTGTCACGCAAAGGGGACCCTTCCAGAAGTGCTCTGGGTGCAGTGGCTCAACCCGGACCGCCCTACATCCGATGGAGGTAGAGGCCCTTGCTGCCAGCAGACAGTCTGTGACTTACAGGTAGAGACGGAGTTACTTTACCACCGTCTCCAAAGCTTTGCCAACAGCGGGATTGTGAGGTTGGAAGCGCAGGGCTCAGGAATCGTTTGTTGCCCAGCACAGTGCTACAATCTCAAACCGACCATTCTTCAGCCACTCACCTTGAGGAGGGAAAAATCCAGCTGTAAGAGAGACTCGCCCACATTGCGAACCAACTGCATGATGGGATCTGCAGTCCACAACTATGAACTGGTCGAATAATCCCTGAAGAGATTTGGTGCAGGTGTGCCCCAAGCTACTTTAGGGGGAGGGGCACAATAAATAGAAGGAAACTTTGAACTTTGTAACACCGGAGGCATCTGAAGAGGCTACCGCCGAAACGCGTCATGCCAGTGAATTCGAATAAATGGTTCCTTGGAGTCCTCCCGTGTCCCCTTGTCTTTTTCGAAGGAGAAAGCTTTTCTCCATCTATATATAAATATGTATCTATCTATATATCTATATATTTATACATATATAACAAATGTCAGTTATAAAATACAAACTTAAACTATAAAACTCATTAATTCACCCGTTATAGTTTATTGAACTAACTATAGTGTGTGCATCCCCATGCAATGCTCCTGACCTCACATGTAACATTACACATTACATGTTTACTGACACCATTCATGAGATTGCTGAGAACATATCAAATGATATCATTGATGAATTAACTGACAGCAACTCTTGTGACTTCATCCAATGAATGTGAAGGTTTGCTATACACCTCTGCACGGAAAGGTATTTACTGAGCTATATCTAGAGGAACGTTTCTATAGCTTCTGGTCTACTAATGTGTGTAAGCTTTTGCTCAATGTGTGGGCTCCTAAGAGAGTTTGCATGTGTGGAGGGGATGGGGCTCCATGAAGAGTTGTCCACAGGAGAAAGGTTGTGCGTAGTACAGCCTTCAACCCTTCACAGGTTTTGAGAGTGGGCGTGTGGGGGGCCCTCTCTTGAAATGTGCACAGGGTGACAGCTGTGCATTGTAGGAGCTTGGTGATCTAATGGGGCTTGGGTCTCTGGAGGGAGAGGGCTCTACGCACAGTCTGCACACTGAATGCAGACTTTCCTTTTAGGATCATGCACACCTAATGGGGATTGGTTCTCTGGTGGAAGTATCCTCTATGCACAGCCTGCACACTGAACGCAGACCTGCATTTTAGGTGCATGCACACCCAATGGGTATTGGGTCTCTGGAGGGAGTGGGCTCTACGCACAGTCAGCACAGTGAGTGTAGACCGTGCATCTAGGATATTGCACACCTAATAGGGCTTGTTTGGCTAGGCTCAGTGGGTTCTATGCACAGTTTGTGCACTGAGCACAGACTGAGGTAGTAGGGAGTTGCTCACGTAATGGGGCTTGGGTCTGTTTGGAACACACTGGGCCCGATTCACAGAACTAACTCAATACAACATCCTAAACTTACTACTTTTGGTATTTACAGAAGTTATGATTTTGTCTTAAGACAGACTTAAGACAGACTTAAGTTAGGATTATGTCTTAAGTCTGTCTTAAGTTCGTCTTAAGACAAATTTAAGACAAAATCCTAGCTTCTGTGAATACCAAAAGTAGTAAGTTTAGGATTTTGTCTTAAGTTAGTTATGTGAATCGTGCCCTCTATGCCCAATGGGTAGGAGATTTTGAGGACAACAGGAGGTTCCTCTAGATTAATTCAGGAGTGAGACTAGAGAGTCAGATGCTCCAGTGACCTTTATTCTCCTCAATGCTGCAGGAGTGTGTTATATCTTTGAATAGCTTTGTTTGAAATTCATAGCTGATGAGGAATCTAAAGTAGATTCCACATTTTATATGGAATATGAATCTTGAGGTCAAGTTAATACAGAATAAACACAAAGTGGGATTGCTGTGTTCTCACTCACAAGCTAAAAGCTCTAAGGCTGTCAGACACTGGTGGAGCAAATCCATGTTTCTGTGGGAAGATTTGCATCTGTGCATTTGGAGAAAGTTCTTCTCACAATGTCCCACAAATTGTACACTAGCAGTTCCATTAGCTTTTCATATCTCTGTATGTCCATGATACAAGCAAGGCAGAATACTTCAAACACACCGGTGTGCTGACCGCAGTCTTGAGCTGTCTGCATGCTTTGGTCCACTGAGTGAACCCAAAATCAATGCAGCCGATGGGCACCCCATCAGTTCCTGCACGGGCGTGCATTCACTGCTGACCTGCACCATTTTGTGCATGCCACACAGTGCACGCAAAACAGTACATGAGTAGGGGGGCACAACATGTGCCCCCCGTCACATCACTGAATGGGAAATGATGCCCAGGGCCCTGTTTGAGGCCCCCTCCTCACCATTCCGCCAGCTTATTTATGGCAGTTTCACCACCGTTAAAAGGCTTGCGGAAGGGCAAATCGTAATATGGACTACAGTGATGGACTGTGCACCGCCTTCATTCCTCCACCCTCTGCGGATCCAGGATCCTGGCGGTGCTGGAAGTTTTAAAGTGGGCTGGTTGAGGTCCACCCACCCCACTCATGAACGGAAATTGAGCAACCGAGGTCACGGAGGTCAGACTGTAACCACAGATTCGGCGGTCTCAAGACTGCCAAATGTGTAATGAGGTCCAATGTGCCCACATAAATTGTTCTTTAACATATTGTTGTCCCCAATTTTACAAAATGTTTCCACACAATAACATTTGTACTAAGTTAAAAATGTGGTTTTCAGCCACAAGACAAAACGAACATAACTGATCGATCGCCTTCACTGCGTGGAGAAGATCGACGCATCCAGCACCTGTGGGCCTCCACGTCTACGCATCGCACTGTTTACAACCAGGAAAAGTACTTTGTTCGCCGGGGTCTGTGTGGGTCCTGCAGCCAGCTGGCACTCAAACACAGTTAACCCAAAGTTTGACTTTGCCCCATTCTAATGTAACCTTTTATAACACTACTTGCTTCTAAGCGGTATGCACCTGTTACAACGCATTCGTTACTCCGCACTACCATTACAACGCGACTTTTATAACGCATACCATTACAACGCATTGCGCTGGGGGGCGCTATAGGATAGGGAATGGTATAATTTACTATCCAACACCTTCCCTAGGGTCCACGGGGACTGGAGTTAGAATAGTAAATTATACTTACCACTATCCAGCACCCCAAAGCGCTATGCGTTGTAATGGTATGCGTTGTAATGGTCGCGTTGTAATGGTAGGTAGTTGTAACGGTATGCGGAGTAACGTCATACATCCTTCTAAGCACTCTATTGCATTTATTCTTTTAAAATTCAATATCTAAAATTCTTTACATTGAATTTTGGTCACTTTGGGCTTGTTTTGTTCAGAATAGAATTATCTATTTGTCTAAACCTGTGTAGAGTCTTTTTCTGGTGTATTCATTGTGTTACTATGTGAGTGTGTTGCACAAATACTTTACACATTGGATCTTTAAGTAAGGCTGACTGATCAGTACCAAGCTACCCAAGGGTGAGCACAGGTAATCTTTTAGTGTTTATCTAGCTTACCCTGGCTAGAGTGGTGATTCCTGCCTGGCCTGGTTGCATACCTCATTCAACCAGGTATCCCATTTCTAACAATATTGATATGTACAGGTGCCTGTATTCCCTACACCTTGGATGGTGCCTGCCCCTCAATCAGTTCTTACTTTCTAAGACAACTTCTTGCTTTTGGAAATCCATCATTTAATTTCGTTTTCTGCTCCAGCCTCCTCTCTTGTTATGATTGGATGTGCCTTGAACACCCAATGCTGCAAGGTGTATAGTGTATCGTGGAGAGGTGTGGCGGAGTGGCCGGGGAGGCTGACTACGGAGTACGGGGCTCACGGTTCGATCACTGGTGGCAGCTCAGCCCAGCACCATGTAACTCTGGGCAATAGCTCGATTAATCTCCCGACGGCCCCCAGCGCCTTGAGCTTGTGCTTTACAAAGACCGGGTTTAACAAATACCGAGTTTATCAAAACCTTTCCCGTAATATTTATATTCTGCAGCAAACCAGCATTAATGACAATATTTCCCAGCAGAGACTGCCCAGGACTTGTTTCTCAGCTTCATGAATCAAGCTACACATATCTGTTTCCTTTAATACTTGTAATTGCTGCCTTGTGCCTTTTTGTGCTCAGTATTTTTGCAGTGTTGTCTGGTAGTTGTCTGTTGTGTGTTAGGGCTCAGGTGTGACCCCCATAGTGCAGCATCCTCATGGTGTTGTCTAGTAGTTGTGCTTTTTTGACTCCAGGTTGCCCCTCAATGTGTGCTCAGCATTCTCATGGTGTTGGCTGGTAGTTGTGTTTTTGACTTGGGATGCCTCACAATGTGCACTCAGCATCCTCATGTTTGTGACTGGTAGTTGTGTGTTTTTGACTCCTGGGTGCCCTACTATGAGCAGACAGCATCCTCCAGGTGTTGGCTGGTAGTTGTGTGTTTTTAACACTAAGGTGCTCACAATGTGTGCTCAGCATCCTCATGTTGTTTGCTGGTAGTTGTGTGTTTTTGAGTCTGGGGTGCCACACAATGAGCACTCAGCATCCTCCAGGTGTTCGCTGGTAGTTGTGTGTCTTTGACTCCTAGGTGTCCCATGATGTGCAATTAGCATCCTTGTGGTTTCGACTGGTAGTTGTGTGTCTTTGACTCCTAGGTGCCCCATGATATGCACTTAGCATCCTTGTGGTGTTGGCTGGTAGTTGTGTGTTTTTGACACTGTGGTGCTCACAAGGTGTGCTGAGCATCCTCATGTTGTTTGCTGGTAGTTGTGTGTTTTTTACTCTGGGGTACTACACGATGAGTGCTCATTATCCTCCAGGTGTTAAATGGTAGTTCTGTGTCTTTGACTCCGAGGTGATCCATGATGTGTGCGCAGCATACTTGTGGTGTTGGATGGTAGCTTTGTGTTTCCAAACTCCGGGGTGCCCCACGATGTGTACTCAGCATCCCTGTGATGTTGGCTGGTAGTTTTGTGTTTTTAAACTCTGCCCCACGATGTGTGCTCAGCATCCTCGCGGTGTTGGCTGGTTGTTGTGTGTCTTTGACTCCAAGATGCTCCATGATATGGGCTTAGCATCCTTGGTGTCGACTGGTGGATGTGTGTTTTTGACTCCGGGGTGCACCATGATGTGCACTCAGCATCCTTGTGGTGTTGGCTGGTAGTTGTGTGTTTTTGACTCTGGTGTACCACACGATGAGTGCTCAGCATCCTTGTGGTGTTGGCTGGTAGTTGTGTGTTTTTGACTCTGGTGTACCACACGATGAGCGCTCAGCATCCTCCAGGTGTTCGCTGGTAGTTGTGTGTCTTTGACTCCTAGGTGCCCCATGATGTGCAATTAGCATCCTTGTGGTTTCAACTGGTAGTTGTGTGTCTTTGACTCCTAGGTGCCCCATGATATGCACTTAGCATCCTTGTGGTGTTGGCTGGTAGTTGTGTGTTTTTGACACTGTGGTGCTCACAACGTGTGCTGAGCATCCTCATGTTGTTTGCTGGTAGTTGTGTGTTTTTTACTCTGGGGTACTACACGATGAGTGCTCATTATCCTCCAGGTGTTAAATGGTAGTTCTGTGTCTTTGACTCCGAGGTGATCCATGATGTGTGCTCAGCATACTTGTGGTGTTGGATGGTAGCTTTGTGTTTCCAAACTCCGGGGTGCCCCACGATGTGTACTCAGCATCCCTGTGATGTTGGCTGGTAGTTTTGTGTTTTTAAACTCTGCCCCACGATGTGTGCTCAGCATCCTCGCGGTGTTGGCTGGTTGTTGTGTGTCTTTGACTCCAAGATGCTCCATGATATGAGCTTAGCATCCTTGGTGTCGACTGGTGGATGTGTGTTTTTGACTCCGGGGTGCACCATGATGTGCACTCAGCATCCTTGTGGTGTTGGCTGGTAGTTGTGTGTTTTTGACTCTGGTGTACCACACGATGAGTGCTCAGCATCCTTGTGGTGTTGGCTGGTAGTTGTGTGTTTTTGACTCTGGTGTACCACACGATGAGTGCTCAGCATCCTTGTGGTGTTGACTGGTAGTTGTGTGTTTTTGACACTGTGGTGCTCACAATGTGCGCTAAGAATCCTCATGTTGTTTGCTGGTAGTTTTGACTCTGGGGTGCCACACGATGAGTGCTCAGCATCCTCACGGTGTTGGCTGGTCTTTGTGTGTCTTTGACTTTGAGGTGCTCCATGATATGCGCTTAGCATCCTTGTGCTGTCGACTAGTAGTTGTGTGTTTTTGACTCCGGGGTGCACCATTATGTGCACTCCGCATCCTTGTGGTTTTGGCTGGTAGTTTTGTGTTTTTAAACTCCGGGGTGCCCCACGATGTGTGCTCAGCATCCTCGCGGTGTTGGCTGGTCGTTGTGTTTAATCCGGATTAGTGACTCCGTTTATTGCAGGATGGATACATCGTTTCCTCCCAGCTCATGGAATCAGACACGCTGGCACCGCCACATCCTCAGGGAGCTGCTTCGTAACTAATTATGCATGGGAATCTGTTAATTACTGTTTAATGTATTCTGGCCTCATTCATCAAAAAGGACTGAAACAACCATCTCAGCCCGGGAAAAAATAATGTCCTGGGACTGGAGCAAAGATTATCGGAGTAGCGGGCAAAATAGTATTATTCCTGTTGGATCGCTCAGTCTCCCCATAATGAAATGACATTTGTGTGCCTTTTCTTGTCATTTGGCCCCAATGACCCCATGCAGAGTAGTCCTAACCAGATCCCAGCCAGACTCCCAGTAACTGTGATGTAAACCAAGTAGGTTTATTCAAAGGTTGACAGGTAACATGTAGATCGTCATAAACTGCAGCCCCACCAGGTGCAGCCTGATAGCTGCTCAGCCCCATCCACCAGCTGTCACTCCTCATTCAGTCACCCAGGCATTCTATACACAGCCTGCACACCAACATTCCACTCAGAATAACACGCAGGCAGAGCAGCTAGTGAGAGGGTAACATAGGAGAAATACCATGACATGAGAATACTACATACCTCTTCCCTAATGAACAGAAGAATGAACAAAACAAATGCATAAACTATAAACATGCAATAAACTATAAACATAGAAGTACATCAAAAGTAAATAGTCCACAACCCAAACATGAAGGGAACACTGCATAAACTATAAACATGCAATAAACTATAAACATAAAAGTACATTAAAAGTAAATAGTCCGCTACCCAAAGATGAAGGGAACACCACCTGCAAAATAATGAGGAAATTAACTGTATAAAACAGAGTCAAAAGCCCACACCCAGGGATGACGGAAACACCGCACCACAAGTGGGAAAGGAACCGAAGACAAGAAGGAAAGATGGATACTCAAAACAATATACCCATCCCCCTCCTGAAATACGGAAAATAAACATAAGATGTGAGTTCTACAAGAAGGAGACTAGTCATGTGGACAAAAGGGACTGCAACTCAATATCCTGCCCCCAATCTTGACCAAGGGACAACAAAATATTTATGATCTCCATGTAGAGAAACAAACAAGATAAAAACCCTGCACAACAAACATGCAGCACATGGTGTCTTACACACACAGGGAACCCAAGCCTGCAACAAACAAATAACGTGCAGCACAAGGTGTCTTACGCACAGAGGGAACGCACCCCTGCAACAACAAATAACATGCGGCACAAGGTGCCTTACGCACACAGGGAACATACCCCTGCAACAACAAATAACGTGCAGCACAAGGTGTCTTACGAACACAAGGAAAATGTCTCCTTGCTTCAACTTAATCCTGTATTAAAACTCTCATGTAAGGGTACAGTAGCTCAACCATGAACCCACCCCCATGTAGAGGTCAAAGGATGTGAAGAACTAAATGAGACTGTAACCCAAACCCATCCATCAAGTAAGAGATACAACTGTAATGAGGCTATAACCCAAATCACACCCCAAGTAAAACTGTGACTGCCATCTAGAAAACACTTGGGCCACCCAATGTAGGCAAAAGTAACTGTGGCATAAAAAAAACCACAAAAACTTAATTCATAAGTATGCAAAACATTTCCAATAGTAGTGCATTAATAAACTGTGACCCGCCGGTGAGCGAACTCTCACCCAA
Source organism: Lissotriton helveticus (assembly GCF_964261635.1). Classification (NCBI taxonomy): domain Eukaryota; kingdom Metazoa; phylum Chordata; class Amphibia; order Caudata; family Salamandridae; genus Lissotriton; species Lissotriton helveticus. Next base: position 1,179,915,425 of record NC_136072.1, on the reverse strand, counting down.
GTCTACTAGGCATGAAACACCATTGCATAAGGGAACCAAAACATAGCCCAGAGAGAGTAACATAAGCAATAGGAGCTTCCAACCTCAGACTTGTTAAATATCCAATTGTACAGGCAGTTAATGTACATGGTGTGCCTGTCACCGTGTGACAGGGGTGCTGTTAATCACCAGGACACCATCCAAAAACCACAACAGCATCCATCTTCATTCTGTGCACAACGTGTGGAACTCCTCCCCGGGGTAATGGATATCTGTCCCAGTCCGATGTCCTTTGTGATCCACTTCAGTGCATTGCTTTGGAAATGAGCCCTCGCCCAACATCTCCTTGTGCTTACCATCCATTGCAGCTCTGAGCCCTATCTGCTGCCAGGAGCACTATCTGCGAGTCCTGCGGCTCCACCAACTGACCCTTACTGTGCATGACAAGACGCAGCCTCCGTAGCATGGAAAATGCAAACCAATGCAAACAAATCGTGTGCTGCCGCCAAACCCAAGATGGCAGCACGCAATGTTGATGCTAAGCCTAATGGCTCAAAGCACGTAGATGCTCCACAGACGTCACCAATCACAATACCTCGATGTACTGTCCGCCATGAAAGAACCCTCCGGAGACACTGCAGGTAAGGTTGAGGGCACTAATTGTAGCACGCACCTCAGACTTTTGAACTGCAACACGGCGGTTGACTAACACTTGCAGTCTCAATGTCTCAAAGGACATCATCAATGAAAGACAAAAACAGGACAAAGGTAAATGCGCTAAAGCATCACATTTACATTTTTCATATGAAATGACGTTTTAAGAAGCCTAATGGTATATACTCAATGAGTGATACTCCGTAGTTGCGATTAGATTGTCTGGTCAGCCATTGCCACATGGTTCCAGCTCAATCCCAAAAACACATCTTCATAATTTGTGCCATTCTGTTTGCCACTGTTAGTAAAACCACACGCCTTGTAGCTTGTAGAGGTGATCAAAAGCCCAGGAAAATTGATTTGTGTGCTTTCACCAGGTTTCAGTCAAGTCCAAAAAGCAAGGACAGATAATGTCTCACCTCTCCAAAGAGCACAAAAACATTGTTGCTGTGTGGCACCAAACAGATCCTCACACGTGTTACCATTCTGTCAACAACTGATAGTGAAATCACACCTTGCCTTTCGTACACTGCGCAGCATCCATGAAATAAAAAGTAGTGGCTCACTGTACTTGAAAGTTCATTCTGCACAGCATCCTTGATGTAAATAAATAGTCTCACCGTATTTTGAGTCTCAGTTGTTGATGTTATAACCTTGTGAGACAGGGTAAAGCATGCTTGGTCTGGGGCTGTCCGATCTGATGGACACTGGTGGGGCTGCCTTGCGTGCTCTGTATGTTCGCTTTGTAACTCCTTAAGTTTCAATGTTACGTCTTGTGGCTCCTACTTTTTGCGACTTGTTCTTGTCACCTGCGCTTGACGTCTTCTCCCTGTTGTAGCTTCTTCCCAACATGTTGTGGAAGACATCTTCAAGTTTCTTCAGGCTACTTGTACCACTTGCAGAGCGTGGGGAGGTCTCCAACTTGTCACCAAAATAAATGTAGTAATCACGCCACGCTGGTATGATGTAAACCAAGTACGTTTATTCACCGGTTGACAGGTAACTTGTAGATTATCGTAAACTGCAGCCCCACCAGGAGCAGCCTGCTAGCTGCTCCGCCCCATCCACCAGCTGTCACTCCTCATCCAGTCACCCAGTCATTCTACACATAGCCCTCGCACCAACATTTCACTCAGAACACACACGCAGGCTGAGCAGCTAGGGAAAGGGTAACATAGGAGAAATACCATGACATGAGAGTACTACCTGATTTACCCGGTTACTTACAGGTAACCTTCATTACTCTAAGTCCAGGTCCTCCTCGATAGAGTCCTTATATGCGGAGCAACTCCCTGTCTCACAGAAGCTGAGAGCCGACCAGCATGGTTCCTGCAGTATGGTTACTGCTACCCAGCAGTACCTAAGAGACAGGAACTTACACTCACACTTCCTATTGCACAGCAAGCTGCATAGGAAAGGACATTATTCAATCCCTTTATCCCAGTAGGATGTAGGAGGGATTCAAGACCGCGTTGAGGGAGACCTGGGCTTGAGTAGTGAAGATTACTGGTAAGTAATCGGGTCACTACCTCCTTGTCCGTCTTCCTTGAACATTCCTTACATGTTGAGGCAATGCCCAAGCAGAAAATATTGTTTATTTCCTTTTCCTTTTTGGGAATGTTATAAATCACGAATAGAAGACAGTCCATAAGTTCCAAAGTCTTCTACTGTAAAACCTCCACCCAACAGCAAATGGTAATGTGAAAGAAATGAATGAGGGAAATTCCATGTGGCTGCAGAACAGATGTCTCTGATGGATGCTCCCTTAGAGGTCTCCCACAAAGCTGACATTGCCCAAGTGGATCTCTCTTGTACCTTATTGGGTAGAATGGAGCCTGAGATCTCACAGCGCTTTATAATGACTGATTGGATCCAGCTGGGCATGGTTAATGAGGATGGAGCAATACCCCTATTCGAGAGGCCAATGGAAAAGAAAGGAGATTCTGCCTCCCAAGAAGGGGATGTCCTATCCAAGCAAATGGATGAGGCTCTATGCAGGTGAAAGTGTGTAAATCAGCTGAAGAAGGATTTGGAATAGAAAACAGGGAGGATAATCCCCACATAGCAATGGAAAGAAGATGATATCTTGGGACGAAAGAGTGGGCTAAGACGGAGAACCACTTTATCTAGGAAAATGTAGCTTTAAAAGAGAAATGGGAAGTAGTGTTCCAGTACCCAGAATACTTCTTCCTGAGCAGATAGATACCAACATTACCACTTTTTGGCTGTAAGGAATTTCATATTCAAGAGGCTCAAAGGGAGGACCCTGGAAAGCCTGGAGCACCAACGGTAAGTACGAATAAGGAATGGCGAAGGAATTGTCGGTCATTGGAGAAAGAAACTCACCAAGAAGTGAGATGCCATCGTCAGGTCAGATTGGCTTATAATAAAACCTGGCAAAGGTGGTCTAACAGGATAATGTATGTCCATGTTTTTGGCTGTGTGTTTGTTGATTTTTCCCTGGTAGTACCACTCTTCAGCAAGCACAAATGCATGCAGTTGCCCTGTCTTGCAAAACACAAGTACGAAACTGTCCTGATTTGCAAATGTGGGCCACTTTTTTAGTTATTTAATTCACTAATGAGGGCTACTTCTATTTTTGTATCTGGGCCTATATTTTGTTCCAGTCCGACCCTAACCAGAGAAGCAACCAAAGAAACATTCTCCCTTATCCCCCATCACGAAAGCCTGGATAGCTGCCCTTTGGGATCAAATGATAGAGACTTCCAGGCCAAACAAGAAGCCACTGTTCCAAAAATTAAGATTATCGACAGGAGAAAGGTAAAGGTAAAGGAATCCACTGGTAAATATGCCTCATTGTGAAGACCACGTTGTAAAGGTAGAGTGTGGTTTAGACTTCATGGTAAAGGATGCTTCCCGTCCTAACACATCTTTCCTGTGAAACCATTCAGCTTAGGCAGTGTGTTGAGGCAGTAAGGTAGGGCAGCAGAACTTCCCAGTATGCACCTGTCTTGCAGGTTAGATGGTGTGGGGGTACAGAGTTACCTTGAAGCTTCTGCCCACTCAACATTGAACTAGGACGATGTTCTGTACCATTCCCCACTGGCGCAAATTTACCAAAGCCATGGTGCATGAGGAGGTTACATCATGTGACCTCTGATCCGAGGGCATCACAGGAAGTACCTCTACACACAATGACATTTCAAAAAGTTGAAAAAAATGCATATTCTTCCTGAAGCTCTGTCACTGAACTGTGGTGACCCCAGTGAAGTGGTGCTGATTTTCTGAGTGGAGGTGCTGCCAGCAATGTCACATCACCGGCATAATAGGGATTGTGAAGAATCCAATCGTCACAACAAGAACAAGTGTAGGAAATTAGCCTTGTCCATTTAGCAGGAGAGTGGTAGGGGTGTGGTATGGAGCCTCTCCCATTCAGCATGAGAATGGTAAGGGTGTGGTATGGAGCCTCTCCCATTCAGCATGAGAATGGTAAGGGTGTGGTATAGAGCCACGCCCATTCAGCATGAGAGTAGTAAGGGTGTGGTATAGAGCCTCTCCCATTCAGCATGAGAATGGTAAGGGTGTGGTATAGAGCCACGCCCATTTAGCATGAGAGTGGTAAGTGTGTGGTATGGAGCCACGCCCATTCAGGATGAGAGTGGTAAGGGTGTGTTATGAAGCCACGCCCAGTCAGCAGGAGAGTGTGACCTGAAAATAACACTTTCTATTGGTGCAGAACAGTTTTGGTTTCCAAATGAGTAAAGCCGGGTCATATGACCTGGAAATACCACTTCTCATTGGTTCAGGACAGTTTGTTTTTTCCAAATGATGAAAGACCCCACCTTTTTTCCTTATTCTGACTTTGTCCTTTGACTGAGGAAGACCTGTTTCAGCAATAGAGAGAATTATTTTGTACTTTCAAATGGCTACTGTAGCTGCAACAGCTGGAGCATCTGCACCACCACCATCTCCACCACCACCAAGAGGACCACCATAACAGTACATTGGTGGTCAGGAAGACAAGGAGGAGGAAGAGAAGAGGAGGAGGGGAGAACATGGCTGCCTGAAGAAAATACCCCATACAAGCCAAGGCCACACATTGTATGGGAGTTTTTTCACTCCCAGAGGGCAAGAAAAAAGTTAATGCGGCCAAGGTAACTTGTCGAATCTGTGGCATGGAACTCTCAAGGGGCAATCCAAACAAAAAATATTTCTTTGGTAATAATACCATGATTCGACATATGACCCGGAAGCATCCTAACAACTACTCTGCTGCAGAGATCAGGGAACTGGCCAGTAACCTCTCCCAGTATTCAAGGACCTCCTCCAAAAGAAAGCAACCCACTCCATCGGGACCAGAAACAACGGAGACGATGCCTTGTATTCAACCTCGATTTGCAAAATTTAGAATCACATGTATTGAATGTGGCAAGCTCATCTCATATGGTGAAAAGAGCGTAAAGCTTGTCGTCCTTGCTGGTGACAATCACAAATGCACCAAAGAAAAGTAATTTTTTCCATTTTTTGTTTTTTGCTCCAGTTGAGCCATTTTCAATTCCCCTTTTTTTGTTTTTCCCTATAAAAAGTACAAAATGTTCAAAACAACATTAAAAAAATATAAAACAACAAAAAGAAGAAAAAAACAGTTCTTTTTAGAACTACCTTTTATTTATAAAAATAAACCTATATTTTAAATGAATCTCTGTCAAATTTTTTTTCTTAGGGTACGCATACCGGGGCGCGCCCCCCAAAAAAATTGAAAAAAAAAAATTTAATGAAGGAGTTAGCATGAGGGAAGAACACAAAGAGAGTAATATGATGAACACAGAGGGATTGTTTATTACATAGTAAAAAACAGAGAAGGTGTAATAGAGTGAAAGTGAGAAAAGTAAAATGACTAATGGAGCGAAAGAAGGGAAGAGAGAGGAAGAAGACTAAAGTAGAGATAGTGGGAGAATGTGAGTGGGTGTTGAAAGAAAAAGAAAGGACAGTAAAAGATTGAGAATGAAGGGTAGTGGCGTAACCGGGATAAATGAAGAACGGTGAGTGAGGGTAAGAAAAGACCAGTTAGTATAAGTAAAGAGGGGTGAAAGAGGGTGAAAAATTGAATTAGGATAAGACATGGGGAGTGACAAAGAGAAAGGACAAAGAGAGTAAAGGAAACAGTAACTGAATGGGTTTGAGTGAAACAGCAAAGAAAGATAAGTAATGCAGTGTGTGTGACTTATAGGGAGTCAGTGGGTGTAGGTCGGGGTGTGGGTGTGTAAGGTGTGTCTGTGGGTGTGGCTGTGTGGGGTGTTTTGGTGTGGGTGGAGGTGAGGGTGTGTGAAGTATGTGTGAGGAGTGTATGGGTGTGGGGTGTATATGTGTGCGATGTATGTGTGTGTATGGAATGTGTGTGTATGTGAAGAGTGTGTGTGTTTTTTTTTTGTGTGTATGAGGTGTGTGTATGGTGTGTGTGTGGGGTGTATGTTAGAGGTGTGTGTATGTAGGAGTAAGGTAAATAATTAAGAAAAACAGAATGAGTGAAGAAGCAAAGGATGGGAACAGAGGGTAAGGGAAGTAAAGAATAGGGATTGAAAGAAGTTGAATATGAGAGGGGAAATAGGGAAATTGGAGTAAACATGGAGAATAAGAATAAATGAGGGAAGCAGAATAAAGACACAGGAGTGAGGTTGGTTGAGAAAATATTAGTGAGCTTAAAGCAAAGGGTGATGACAAAATACATTTTTATAGTCATACTTACCATATAATAAATGTAACTTTAATTACATTTTTTTACTACACTTTGTATCTGTGAAAGAGAGAAGAAAAAAATAAGTTATAATTAGTAAAATGTGTATTTTAAATTAAAAGATACAAATGAAGAGGTTAAAAATCATAACAGTGTATATAGAAATAAAGTAAGAGTGAAGGACACAGAAAGGGAAATAAAGTAAGGTAGACGGATAAAAAGAGAAAAAAAGAAATTGAATGAGAGCACATTACTAAGGGTAAGGCATATAGATTCACTGACACAGAGGAAGAGAAGAACAGAGAAATGAACTGAAGGTAAGAAAGATACTAAAACAATGTGAGTTAGCAAAACTAAGTCAGGAAACAGTAGTAAGTAAAAAGATAATAACAGAGACGGAAAAGAGTCTAATTAAGGATGCATTTAGAAGATTGAGAAATAGAAGATAACTGAGAGTAAGTGAAGAACAGTCAAAGTGAAGGGATGAAGGGAGAGAGGATAATATACAACGATTGAGGGAAATGGAGTCAGGAAGTTAGTAGACAGACACACTAAGAGAAAATCTGAGTGAGGTGGAGTACAATGAGTGACAAAAAGAAATGAGTAAGGGAGCAAAAAAAGGAAAGAGAGGAGAAGACGACTAACACAGTGGTACTGAGAGAAAATAATTTGGTGATGAAAGTAAAGAGAAGGACATTGAAAGAAAGGAAATGAGGGATAGTAATGGAACCAGAGTAAAAGAAATGGGATGAAGAACGATGAGAGAGGAGCAGTGAAGTTGTTGTAAAATAAATGATAGAAGGTAGATATACACAAGTGAACATAACACAAGGAGAGTGAGGCACTGAGGACATAGAGGTAGTGAACGAAAAATAGAGAGAAGAGGTCAAAAGAAAGGAGCAAACAAAGATAAGCGAGGGAGATTGGGTGAGTTATAGTGATAGAGTGCGACAATATTGCTCAGTGAGTAAAGAGGAATTACTAAAAGAGCAAAAGAGGAAAAGACGGAAAAGGGAAGTAAAGCAGAGAGACTGAAAGCTGAAAAGTGGTGCAAGGGAGAGAGGGGATGCAGACAGTTGAAATGAGAATGAGGGGTTGTGAAAGAAGTGCAGTAAACGAATGGGTGTGAAACAGAGTGAGAGAAAGGCAGTGTGAGTGAGTAAAGAGAGCTGAAAGAGAGAGGAAAAGGAAAATGAGTGTCAGAGAATGGGAATACAATTTAATGTACACAATCCAAATTATAGTATAACTTGTACAACATGTTACATAGTTTATTTTTGCTGTTCTCGGAATATATTGAATTTCACTTAAAACAGTGAGTTCAAATTACTCATCATATGGCAGCGGGAAAAAAAAACACAATCTAAAAGATTGTGTTTTAAAAAAAACCTTAGATAATGACAAATGACAAATGTACACTAATCTTTGATTGACTTACTTTTCCTTGAGGCCAAATAGTATATCATGAAGGTTCTTTTCTCATTGCAAAGTACTCTGCTGTTCACTAAAAAATCCATTTCATCGACTTTCTAGAAGAAAAGCTCCAAGAACATCTGAAATATTTTCATTATTTTCATATACTCCTTTTTTTCAGTCATGACTCTTTACTCATTCCTGTACCTTTCCTTTTGGCCAAATAGTGTCAGATGTATGAGTATATTTTCAAATTAACTCTAAGAAACTCTGAAATTACCTTTTTTCCGACGTTCTGAAAGAAAGGCTCATACAACATTTTCACAATATTTAAGTATTTGTAAAACCATCTCTGACTCACTCATGTTCATCATTTTGTATAATACTAATATCACTTACTATGAGATCCACTTACAGTACCTATATGACAAGTCAATTTTTTATATTACCTGGATCCCTTTTACTCAGAATATATTTTTAAACAGCAAAATAACCTTTATTAACTGCTCCCGTCTTCAAAGGCCAATTACCTTTACTTAAATTTTGGTTGTAAAAACACTAGGTATGAATGTTTTAAGCCAAAAGGCAAACGTTGTTTGAAAGTCAAATGAATGTCGTTACAGTGGGTACAACCTTTACAACTTTTTAAATAGCATGTGTAATGCCCTGATGTTGTAGAAGGACCGCCATGAAAAATAATAGCTACAGTTGCAAAGATTCTTCCTGATATTGATAACTGAGAACCAACAACATTTTTAATAGAAGTTGTCAATTTAGTTCCATCAGGTCTACATCGTTGGAACATTAAAATGACATACTGACCATAATTTTGTAGAAATAATGTGGACAGCATTGTAGACTTACATTGGGTACACACCATATTGTGATCCGCTGCTTTAACTAGATTATTAAAAGGCACTGATTTGCAGTCTGGTAAAGTCAAATATATAAATCTTTCAGTGTCTATTCTAGTAGTACTTGATAAAGTACAGTTGTCGCAGTCATGCTGCCATTGATAAGAAAGGCTAAAAAGATTTTTTATATCTACACCTTCATCTTCCAATACATCAAACATATACATTAAAAATTCCTGACAATCCTGCTGAATATTCTGTGAAAATTGATTTTGACCAGAACATATGTCTAGAAGATTTCGAATTTCTGAAACACTTTCTATTTTTGCTCTATCACTGCTACATTTCTCAAACACAGAATTCAACAAACAACAGAATCTTTGATCCCGATTTTCAACAATCTGTTCTTGTATATTTTGAAGAAAAAAAACAACATTAACCACTACATTAGCATAGCAGTTGACACCAGAACTGTTTTCAAACTGAAATCCAACAACATCTTCAACAGAATCCTTTTTCTTTCTCCTTACAATTACAGTTTCATCTACTTTTTGTTTTTTTGCTACTACCTCACTGCAATTATTCTCATTTCTTCTTTTTCGGCCTACCACACGTTTTTCAAACAGAGGATATTGAGGCAAATGTGGAGCATACTCTCTTCTTAACCTATTGTATTCTTTAACACAATGTAGATCTGCACAAATCTTTGTTTCATCACACTCAATCAAGTACAATCCTGATAAAGTTCTGACTCGTGATAATGCCACATATGCCATACCCTCTTTAAACACAGAACTTCCAATGTTCACCAAAGCGCTATCTACACTTAAACCTTGAGGTTTATGAATTGTCACCGCATATGCCAAACAAATAGGAAACTGTTTTCGGCGAACATATAAGTCTTTCACAAGCAAAAATCTAGCTGAACAACGACAAATTTGTTCTATTTCCTCAATGCCATCAAATTTAATTTTTAAAATTTCAATTTCATCTCTATTTTTGTAATTTACAAAACCAACAACATGACCCATTGCTCCATTTACCAGACCTCTTTCAACATTTAAATTCCTTCTCAAAATGATACGACAATTTAAACACACATTCAGAGTCTTTTCAAAACCAGCAATTTTAGATATAGTCTTCTCTAATGAATCCAATTTTGATTTCAAATTTTCAGACAAAATAATTGTTGCTCCCATATGTTCAATTTTATCTATAGCTTCCAGTTTCACTATCTCTTCATTTTCTAACTTTAACATTTTGTTGTTGAACATGGAACATTCTTTCTGAGTTGGCATCAAACATATGCCAGATTTCTTCTCGTTAATTTTCTTAAAAATATACTCTGGAAGAATGTTTTCATTTGGGTACAAATTTGAAATTAATCGTCCATGTAAAGCTTCATTCCCTTGCTGACTTACTTTTCCGATTCTTACATCTTGTAGAATATTTTTATAATCTTCATCCTTTGCCTGCCGCATATTTTGAAGCAGTTCTGCATATTTGAAGTTTAACCATATATTAACGTTTCCAATGCTTCCTAGGCACTTCCTGGTATCTTCATGCGTGAGCATTTTGAACACAGGTTGTCCTTTCACTGGAGTCAACTGCAGTAGATCTCCAAAAACAATAATATGTTTTCCTCCAAATAAGACATCATAGTCTGTTCTAAGAATTTCTTGCATTCTCAAATGCACAAAAGCAAGCATTATATTTGACACCATGCTTACTTCATCAATGATAAGAAGTTTCATTTTCTTCAGGACTCTCGAAACTTCGGAACACGCATCTCCAGATAGCTTGTGATATTGCAATTTGTTATCATGCTCCACTGGCAGCATCAGTAAACGATGTAAAGTAATCCCTTTAATGTTATGTGCTGCCAGCCCAGTTGGAGCAGTAACAACACAAGATAGCAGTGATTCAGTCCTTTTCTGCAGATAAGTTGCAATTGCTTTAATCAGAAAACTTTTTCCAGTTCCCGCTTCTCCACTTACGTACAGTTGGACTGGTTTAAATGATGTACATGAGCACTCTTTTTTCTCATGAGTGAATCCATGTTCAATCTGATCTGTGACTTCGTCATATATCTGTTTCTGCTCAAGGTTTAGTTGTTTCACCAAATCCTCTAAGTTAACTACATCATCTTGAGCTTGTTCCATAGCTCTTTCCACCTCATCCATGGCAGTGGCAGCTTCATTTAGAATAATTGGTCCTCCAAGTGGATCCTGACTCAATGAAGCAGAACTCTGACTGTCTTGAGAACTGTCTCTAGCAATCTCTGCAGCAATTGTGGCTTCTTGCTCTATTTCTTCGTTCAACATTTGCAGATAATTTGGAAAAACAGGACATTCTATGGTATCCTTGGTTGCATTAAAAGAATCTTCGTAACAGAGAAAATCTCCAAGTAGTTCCTCTTCTGTACGCCATGGCTTAAAGAGTTGCAAAAAAGCTAAATAGTAAAATTCTCTTTTGTCTGGATTTTCACAACTCAATTTTCGATGATTAATCAAATGGCCTTTTTTCTGTTTCACTAGACATCCTTCACATCCAATGACAGCATATATTCCATTATTGATATCTTCTCTGATGTTCCTCTTATAAATATAGCTTTGAAGAACTTCATAGAGACAAGCGTTCTCAAGGTGAGTACTTCTATTTGGATAGTATGTATCCAACATGTTTGTCTTCAAAATATCTGTACTTTCTGGTTCTTTCTCCGCCAAATACTCTATCTCTTGTACAGATTTCAAAACTCGATTTCGTGTTGCAGCAAGACCTAGACTCACCCAAATGATGGTTCTAGATTTGGCATAGAGACTTGCTGATGACAATCGATCAGAACATTCATATGCTCCAATTTCTCGATGTGACAACATCTTCAGACTGTAACTGTATAATTTCTTGCTTAGACTCTTTTCATGTGAAATGTCCTCCCACATTTCCTTCAGTTCTGTCTTTTCTTTTTTTGTGATGGAAGACGTCACATATCGAGCCACAGCAATAGAGTTGTCAGCAACAAATTGAATATCCATGTTAGCATTCTACATGGACAAAATCACTGGGTTGTAGTCGTTGATGTACTTGGACTCTTCGTTTCTTTTTAAATTGTATGTATTTTTTGGTGACTTCCTCGTCACAGTATGTCACAGAGAAGACATCAAATTATTTACTCTTCCTTCAGAAATCACTGGTCGTGGAAAGCTGAAACGACATTTTGTGTAGAACTTGTCCTTGTTTCAGAATTTTCGACAACAGTACTTTCCACAACGATGGGATTGAAAGCGTAAAACTTGTTGCCTTAAACTGTTTTCTTCGGTAGTTTTCGGAACAGCACATGTTGAATACTCTTCAATGAAGCTCATCACTGTCTCATTCGAATCTGTTCCAAATTTGGGTGCATCTTTAATCCACAACAACATATGTATGTGAGGAGCACCTTTCGCTTGATACTCCTTTCTCCAAAAGAAATCCAAAACCTCTCCAAGGGGAGGATTTTTTTTGTTGGTAATAAAAGACATCATAGCTTCAAATCTATGATTGAAATATCTGCATATATTCACTGGATCCAAAGAACACAGTTCTCCAGGTGTTTTGAATTCTATATTTTGTATATTTGCATTTGCCTCTCGTAGAAATTGAAGTAAGTCGTCCCATGCATACTCGGCACAGCTAAGAGTGAGTAACCATGTAGGAGTTCCTAAGTTTCTTAGCATACATTTCAATTCCCCATGACGACGGTACCAATACTCGTTTGTACCACGCTGACATGCCATGAGATTGATTAAATGAGATTCCAAAATATTATCTTGCAGATTCACTTTCTCCATAAAGTACCTCGCCGAAACATTTTGCAGATGTGCTCCAATTTTCAGTATATGGTTTGCTGCATAAGAAAGCCCAGACAAGTCACTTTCATACAGTAAATGAAACAAATAGGGAATGCATTGACGAAACCTTGGATCTTCAGCATATAATCTTACAGTTCGATATTCAGATGCTGGAATTTGAAGTGGTCGATCGTCATATCGTCCACCTCGACCTGTTGGAAATAGCTGTAGAAAACAACGAGCTTCCAAACTTTCTTCCCATACACTAATGGGACTTCCTTTTGCTGCTTTCATTTGAAACAATTCAATTGCATTCCCCATTACTTCTTTGGAATGCAAAGGATGAACAGTATAATGTTCATATATTTCTTCACTTCTAGACACATCAACTTTTTCAATTTGGCCGCCTGAACAATCACTGTCTTTATCTACAGCTGTTTCCTCTGCTGCAACACATACATCTTTGTAATACTCATTGTTTTTGACTAAATACAACGTTGCCTTTTTGACTTTCCTAACATCCACTAAATCTTGCCAGATTTTCTTACTCTTTGTCGGAACCCCATTAACTAGAACAACCAGAGGTTCCTCTTCTACTTTTTCTATACCAATTGTATCAATATTTTTTTTGAAATCTAGAGGCAAATAAACAACTCTTCCCTTTAATCCTCTCTGCAAATCTGTAGGAGGCAATTTCCTTATCTTAGGCTCCATGCGAACAATTGCCTGAAAAGGATGGACACATTGAATCAAAATAGACTCATATGTATTTAAATCCATCAATTCACGGGGAATGTCTACCAACTCCAGATTATTATGAACAGCTCTAGCAGGCATTCTGTTTTGATTTAATTTATCATAACAATATTTACAAATACGCTGATCACAACTCAAATCAAAATAATTCTCCACCCACAAATAAGTTGCAAAATCCTTCCACTCATAATTATTCATCTTTTCACTTTTTACGTATAAATCAACTAATCTAGTTTGAAGTTTATAATGACTTCGTCGACAGCACACACAAGTAAAATTCGGCCTTTCACTTGATTTTACCTTAAACCTGGTAATTTCCTGCTCAAACTTTTCTGTACTTGAAATCTGTACATTGTCTTCCACATTACCTTGAATTGCTGGGTCAATTTCTACACTGTCCTCTTTTTCACCAAAATAACAAATCTCAATTTCTTCACAAATCTTCTTCACATCTAATTCAGTTCCATGCAAAAGAGCACTGTTTAATGTTTAAGCTTAAGTGCTGGACTTTTTGCATAATACAACATTCTCACTAATTTCCTCATTTTGGTATGATGCACTGCTAACATCCTAAAATGATGAAAAACACTCTGACAGACTTTTCTAGAAAGACAAGCCAGTGAATGCCCTTGCAAACCTGTGTTTTCTCTCACTCTGCAAGGATCTAAGTCTTGCAACAACTTCACTTTCTGCTTTAGACTTTTCTTACTATATGTACGTAAGAAATTACAAACGAATCAATTGATTCCTGTCGCACACTACAAATACGACTACACTTCCAAGTGTACACTGGACCCTTAGTACGTCTCCCTAAAACTTCATCAGTTAACACCTCTTCTGGTTCTCTAGGCACAAGTTTCTCTTTTTCAATCGGACAACCGTCTTTCACTTCATACGCTCGACCACTGGTGTCAACTGCATGCACTAAATCATTCTCCTGGAAGTAACTCTCCTCATTAAAAAATGGCTCACAACTTGAACCGTGCATCCATTCTCCTGAAAAAACTTTACAAAAATTAGTCCGATTAATTACTCTTTTCCATCTACTGTTTGATTTGAAAACATCAATTGTCTTGTTAAGTGTCCTAATTCTATTGTTAATTAAAATAAATAATTTTTTCTTAACTTCAAAAGCCTGATCAACAATCTTCTCTACACTTTTCTTTTTCTTATAAAAAGCAGCTCTCTGTTTACTTTTCCTAATGTTTTTTAACAAATTTAAAACCACCCTATTGCGAAACATTCGTTTACGAATGTCTCTAAACTGATTCTGCCTTCTATTCCTATACATATTATTCTCTCCTGCTCCAGTTGTAGGATTCTTTGAGGTTCTCTCCTTCCTTTTCAAATGTACTCTCTCATTCTCTTTTTCTACATGCTGTCCAACATTTTCTTTTGATCTACATATGTTCCGTAAGAAAGACTTAGTTGTCTTACCAGGAGCTTTGTTCCTGTTTTTTGAAGTATTTGTTGTGGAAGAGTGCTGTAATTCCGTTGCTGTTTTGGTTTTTTGCGGTTATCTTGTTTTCTTCTCCTTAGCCTTGAGGGCATCTTTCCTTACTCTTGAAATCTTGATTTCAATCTGTGTTAAAGAAAAAAATATCACATTATAGACCTCTATTACCAAACAAAAAAGCAATGACAAAAAGCAAACGGTCTATTCAGGGTTACAGATCAGGTGAGGATTCTCCAGGGGTGCAGAAGAGGTGAGGCCTGTATTGAAGAGTGTAGTGGAAGACAGCTCTGTCCACAGGTACAAAGAAGATGAGACCTGTGTCTAAGAGTGCAGTAGGGGATATCCTTCACGAAGTCTAGTCCACTGCACTCTTATACACAGGCTTCACCACCTATGCTTCCCAGGAAAGGCCTCTCTCCCACTACAGTCTTGAACATAGGTCTCACCTCCTCTGTCTCTCTGAACATGCCTCACCTCATCTGCACAATCTACTTCCTAATCTGAAGTAACACAGGTGACATTATTGTGAAAGGATGAAATATATGTATTTAATCATGCAGACATTATTTATTCCTTCTCAAAAATCTAAAACTAATTGATTTGCACCAAAATCGTTTTTTAAATAGCATTTTAGACACACACTGCAGGTCCTATGTACAAGCATTCAGTGTCCATGAGTACAGTGGAGAGGACTGACCTCCTCTCACCCTTGGACAAGCCTTACCTCATCTGTGTCCTCTGGACAGTCCTCAATGTATTGAGTATAAATGATGGTAACTGGGTGCACATGAGGTGACGCACGTCCAAGGGTGTAAATAAGCTCAGGCCTGTCTAAGGATACAGATTAGTTGAAGTCTATTCAGGGTTGCAGATAAGGTAAGGATTGTCTAGGGGTGCAGGAGAGGTGAGGTCTGTATTGAAGAGTATGGTGGAAGAGAGGTCTGTCCACGGGTACAAAGAAGGTGAGACCTGTGTTTAAGAGTGCAGTGGGGGATAGGCTTCATAAAGTCTAGTCCACTGCACTCTTAAACACAGGCCTCACCACCTACACTCCCCAGGAAAGGCCTCTCTCCCACTACAGTCTTGAACATAGGCCTCACCTCCTCTGTCCCTTTGGACATGTCTCACCTCATCTGCACAATATACTTCCTAATCTGAAGTAACACAGGTGACATTATTGTGAAAGGATGAAATATATGTATTTAATCATGCAGACATTATTTATTCCTTCTCAAAAATCTAAAACTCATTGATTTGCACCAAAATCGTTTTTTAAATAACGTTTTAGAGACACACTGCAGGTCCTATGTACAAGCATTCAGTGTCCATGAGTACAGTGGAGAGGACAGACCTCCTCTCACCCTTGGACAAGCCTTACCTCATCTGTGTCTGTTGGACAGGCCTCAATGTATTGAGTATAAATGATGGTAACTGGGTGCACATGAGGTGACGCACGTCCAAGGGTGTAAATAAGCTCAGGCCTGTCTAAGGATACAGATTAGTTGAAGTCTATTCAGGGTTGCAGATAAGGTAAGGATTGTCTAGGGGTGCAGGAGAGGTGAGGTCTGTATTGAAGAGTGTAGTGGAAGAGAGGTCTGTCCACGGGTACAAAGAAGGTGAGACCTGTGTTTAAGAGTGCAGTGGGGGATAGGCTTCATAAAGTCTAGTCCACTGCACTCTTAAACACAGGCCTCACCACCTATACACCCCAGGAAAGACCTCTCTCCAACTACAGTCTTGAACATAGGCCTCACCTCCTCTGTCCCTTTGGACATGTCTCACCTCATCTGCACAATATACTTCCTAATCTGAAGTAACACAGGTGACATTATTGTGAAAGGATGAAATATATGTATTTAATCATGCAGACATTATTTATTCCTTCTCAAAAATCTAAAACTCATTGATTTGCACCAAAATCGTTTTTTAAATAACATTTTAGAGACACACTGCAGGTCCTATGTACAAGCATTCAGTGTCCATGAGTACAGTGGAGAGGACAGACCTCCTCTCACCCTTGGACAAGCCTTACCTCATCTGTGTCTTCTGGACAGGCCTCAATGTATTGAGTATAAATGATGGTAACTGGGTGCACATGAGGTGACGCATGTCCAAGGGTGTAAATAAGCTCAGGCCTGTCTAAGGATACAGATTAGTTGAAGTCTATTCAGGGTTGCAGATAAGGTAAGGATTGTCTAGGGGTGCAGGAGAGGTGAGGTCTGTATTGAAGAGTGTAGTGGAAGAGAGGTCTGTCCACGGGTATACAGAAGGTGAGACCTGTGTTTAAGAGTGCAGTGGGGGATAGGCTTCATAAAGTCTAGTCCACTGCACTCTTAAACACAGGCCTCACCACCTATGCTTCCCAGGAAAGGCCTCTCTCCCACTACAGTCTTGAACATAGGCCTCACCTCATCTGTCCCTCTGATCATGCCTCACCTCATCTGCACAATCTACGTCCTAATCTGAAGTAACACAGGTGACATTATTGTGAAAGGATGAAATATATGTATTTAATCATGCAGACATTATTTATTCCTTCTCAAAAATCTAAAACTCATTGATTTGCACCAAAATCGTTTTTTAAATAACATTTTAGACACACACTGCAGGTCCTATGTACAAGCATTCAGTGTCCATGAGTACAGTGGAGAGGACTGACCTCCTCTCACCCTTGGACAAGCCTTACCTCATCTGTGTCCTCTGGACAGGCCTCAATGTATTGAGTATAAATGATGGTAACTGGGTGCACATGAGGTAACGCATGTCCAAGGGTGTAAATAAGCTCAGGCCTGTCTAAGGATACAGATTAGTTGAAGTTTATTCAGGGTTGCAGATAAGGTAAGGATTGTCTAGGGGTGCAGGAGAGGTGAGGTCTGTATTGAAGAGTGTAGTGGAAGACAGGTCTGTCCACGGGTACAAAGAAGGTGAGACCTGTGTTTAAGAGTGCAGTGGGGGATAGGCTTCATAAAGTCTAGTCCACTGCACTCTTAAACACAGGCCTCACCACCTACACTATCCAGGAAAGGCCTCTCTCCCACTACAGTCTTTGCCCCAAAATTGATTTTTGAATAACATTTTACAAACAGAGTGCAAATCCTATGTACAAGCATTCCATTCCAGTACTGAAAACTCACTATTTTACAAAATACATTTCCTCACTCTTGCAAACATTCCTACCAAGCATTACCCAAAAAATTGACACAAATCAACAGCAAAGAAACTCAGTCTACTTCCCAATCTGAGATAACACAGGTAACATGTTTGTAAAAGATTCAAATATTTTTATGTAATTATGCACACACTATTTATTCCTTCTTAAAAATGTAAAAGCCATTGATTTGCACTAAAATCGTTTTTCAATTACCATTTTAGGAACAGAACACAGGTCCTATGTACAAGCATTCACTTTCACTACTGAAAGCCATTAATTTGCCCTAAAATCGTTTTTTAATTAATATTTTATGAACAGAGCACAGATCCTATTTACAAGCATTCATTTTCACTACTAAAACCCATTGTTTTGCACTAAAATCATTTTTCAATTAACATTTTAGAAACAGAGCACAGATCCTATGTACAAGCATTCATTTTCACTACTGAAACCCATTGATTTGCACTAAAATCGTTTTTCAATTACCATTTTAGGAACAGAACACAGGTCCTATGTACAAGCATTCATTTTCACTACTGAAACCCATTGATTTACCCTAAAATTGTTTTTAAAATAACATTTTAGATACAGAGTGGAAGTCCTATGTACAACCATTCAACTTCACTACTGAAACATCACTATTTCACAAAATACAAATACTCTATTTTGCAAATATAGAAACCATGCATTTTCAAAAAGCATCACACAAACCAACAGCAAAGAAAATCAATATGCTTCTTAATCTGAACTCTCTATCTAAATGAATCATAACTCACCTTTACAAATGCTTTGGGAGATTCAGAACAGTGTTAGATACACAGACCAATATTTCTTTAGCAGAGCAAAAGGTATGTTCTCCAGGCACTGCAACCATTAATGGCACAGAAAACCTCTAATTCTACACACATATTGCTCATGGTAACCAATCAAAACTCTTCCCTCTCTGTTTTCAAACCAACACTCTTCCCCCCTCATCCCTTTCTACCTGTTACCATAGCAACTCCCTCCTCACTGACCTCTCAGGGTTAAAAGTTTATTCTACAATGTTGCAAATGAAATCAGCAAGCATGTTTGACCTCTCAATACACCAGCATATCCACTGCAATCTTTCTTTAAATGACTTTTTCTTAACCATTCAAATTACTTCTTTCACATAACAGAACCATGCACCCTAACTTTCAGTTTTCAACTATCTGAATCCACCAATCATTGCTTGTGATTCAAGAGCACTGAAACTCTACACTTTTTTTTTGCAAACTCCTACTGTTCCAACTGCCATTTTATTCCTACACTTCATCTGACTGCACCAGAACCTCCTCTCACCATGTACTCTGTCTGGATTATTGGACATAGCTACATTCACTGGGCTCAAAGGTATGCAGCTACCAGAAATTTTCACAACCTTGATTTACCAAATGTGCTCATAAAATGGATTGGCCAAAGAGGATTGAGATGTCATCAATTGATACCATTGGTGAAAACCTTTTACCATCTGCCACACCCTGACCTCATAATTTTGCACTGTGGTGGAAATGATCTAGGCACTTTGACTGGGGTAGGTCTGGAGATGCTTTTAAAGGACACCTTTGGGCAATTGATGACAATTTTTCCACAAACTGCCATGGTATATTCCAATATATGCCAAAGACAGAAATGGAACTGGTCCAACCAATTTTGTCCACAATTTGAGAAAGCACGGAAACATGTGAATAAATCCGTTTCTGCTTACATGAGAGACTATGGAATGGGTTCAATATACAACAACAACTTGCGTTACAACATGCAAGATATCTACAGAGCAGATGGTGTGCACTTCTCAGATGAGGGGAATAGAATATTCCTCCTGAATTTAAGACTGTGCATTGGTACCTACTTGTAGGTACCTAAATCAGCCACAGAACCCAAAAGCTCTTTTCAGGGCTACCCTACCTCCGATCACTCCAAATGATTATCTTTTTCTAACTTTTTTCACTATTTTTCACCAAAGTACGCTCCCCGGTACGCTTCCCAGTGCGCGTACCGGGCGCTCCCCCCGCGAAAAATTAATTAATTTTTTATTTTTTTCGCCTATATGGGCCTCCTAAGACCCCCTCAGAAAACCTAGGGGGTCAGGGAGTGCCTACCGTGCCCCCTTATACCCATTCCCAAAGTTGTTTGTCCTCCATTTTCTGTCTCAAATCTACCGAAACACAAAATGGAGGACTCCCGTAGCGCTGCCGGTACGCGTACCGGGGCGTGCACCGGGAAACGCTTCCAAAAATGTTTAAAAGTTAATTTACATAAAAACCACTGGAGACACTTTCACCAAATATAGAATAGGCCATACTACATACCAGTCCCTACCATTTTCCCAATTTTGGTGGAATTCCATTGAGCCATTTGGCCTGTAGCCCTCTCTAAATATCCTGAGGTGAATTACTTGACAAAAACACATCTGAATTGTTGGAATTTACATCCAATTACAATGTTACTTTCATTTTCTACTATTATTTCATGACATTTGATTGGTTATGTACATGAATATATAAAAAGAAAGAGAGGGAAACACAGCCATTTTGACTACTACTTCCTGAAGTACATTTCAAAAGGATTTTCACTGAGAACTTACACTTCTTTTTCAAAGGTAAGATGTTATATGTGTATGTTGTGCACTTTAAGTTAATTTGGAAAACATTTTCTGATAGTTATATACTATCCCTCTGTAATAGTTATAGATTGAGATAGGCTTCTCTGTTATAGTTATGGATGGAGTTAGGCTTGTCTTCTATAATTATGAATTTACTTAGGCTTTATGATATACACTATTTTATATTTCTACTTCCAGCCTGATACCATACACTGCCCAAAGATAACTTCAATGTTAAAAAATCAAAACTACCTGTCTGAACTTAAACCCAACAGTGCCCCATCTCTACTGATATATTTATTTTTTATGCAAATTACAGCAAGAAAATGGAAGGAGAGCAGAATATTTCCTTCAAAATTGTTCTGGAAAACAACACTCAAATTTTTTTGGAAGATAATGAAGACTTAGATTTCATGGATGAATCACGGGACTATGAATTAGTTCAATGTGTAGAAGCAGTAGATTCGCTGATTGAAAATGAGGACATTTCCGACAATGTGTTGTTAGAAGTTCTGTTAAATTTGGAAAAAGAATCAGAAAAATAAATTTATATTTAATAATCAAAAATTGTTCGAGACATTATTCATTTTTATATGTAATTCATAAACTAGTACCAAATTGATTATAATGTAAATTCAGAGTTATAGTATACTGTGCAACTTTTTTATGTTACATAGTAATTTTGCTCATAGTTACTTCCTTTCTCCCACTATATTATCTCCAATGTGTATTTGACATCTCTTTTTCATCTCCTGCCTCCATGTTCTTTCTGCTTTCCTGACAGACTATTATATGGATTCCATATACCACAATAACTTCTGTAACAAAATGCAAGATATCTACAGAGGAAACGGTGTACATTAAATTTAAGAGTCAGCATTGGTACCTACATGTTGGTACTTAAATCACCCACACAAGACAACAACTCTATTCAGAGCTACCCTACCTCTAAGCACTTTAAATTATTATTTTAGTGTTTCACTGAGTTTTCCCCATGTGTGGGGGGATGTGTGGGGTGTGTATGTGAGGTGTGTATGTGTGTGTGTGTGTGTGTCTGGGGGGATGAGGTGTATAGGTGTGTGTAGGTGTGTGGGGTATGTGGGTGTGGGTGGGGATGTGGGTGTGTAAGGTGTGTGTGTGGGTGTGGGTGTGTGAGGTGTTTGGGTGTAGGTGGGGGTGTGGGGGTGTGAGGTGTGTGTGGGGTGTGTGTGGGTGTGGGGGGTATGTGTATAGGATGTGTGTGTATGTGTGGGATGTGTGGGTGTGTCTGTGAGGTGTGTCTGTGTGTGTGTGGGGGGGGGGAGGTGTGTGGGGGGATGTGTGGGGTGTGTCTGTGAGGTATCTGTGTGTGCATGTGTGTGTGTGTTGGGGGATGAGGTGTGTGTGTGAGTGTGGGTGTGTGGGATGTGTGGGTGTGGATGTGTAAGGTGTCGGTGTGGGGGTGTGGGGTGTTTGGGTGTGGGTGGAGGTGTGCGTGTGTGAGGTGTGTGTGGGGAGTGTGTGGGTGTGGGGTTGTGTGCGTGTGAGTGTGTGTGTGTGTGGGACGTACTTGTAGGTACCTAAAACAGCCACAGAACCCAAAAGCTCTTTTCAGAGCTACCCTACCTGTAATCACTCAACATGATTATTTTCACTATTTTTCACCAAAGTACGCTCCCTGGTACGCTCCCTGGTGCGCGTACCGGGCGCTCCCCCCGCGAAAATCGAAAACATATTTTTTTTTAAAATTCACCCGCGGGACCCTTTTATGGCCCCCACATCAAACCTAGGGGGTCAGGGGGGGTCTACCCTGCCCCCTTTTGGTTATTTCCCCCTTTGTTTTTGCCACCTCTTGTGTCTTGATCCTATCGAGACACAAGATGGCGGCCGCTGCGGACTGTTTGGAATGTTACAGACACCCGAGAGCCAATCAGCTTTCCGTGCGCAAGTCGCGTGGCGCGCCAGGAGCGCTCCCCGGTGCGCGTACCGGGGCGCGGCTATATATATATATTTTTTTTTTAACCTAAATTACTCTAAATCCTCTGGAGCACATATCTTGAGACATAGCAAAGGCACATCGGGCTACCAGTCCCTACAATTTTGCCAAGTTTGGGGAAAATCCATTCAGCCGTTCGAGCTAAAAGTGAGTCCGACGGCCCTATGGAAATTAACATGGGGAAAACACATTTTGGGACCCCCCTTTTATCTCGGACCCGGCTTGACGAATCCCCCCCAAACTTTCAGGGAAGGACCGGAGCGCCACGAGGCAAAGTTGAAGAAAATTTCAGGCAGATTCCTCAACCGGCGCCAAAGTTATTCCCAATAGAATGTTGCGATTTCCCTATGGAAAACAATCCTAACTATAACTACCTACTGCCGACCGCCAGTAGGTAATATATATATATATATATATATATATATATATATATATATATATATATATATATATATATATATATATATATATATATATATATATATATATCTATATATATATGTCAAAACAAAACCCTTTCAGGCATAGAGTGAAGCATAAATTATGCAAAAAAGAAGGAGAGAACTCTGGGTAGGTCTCAGTTTAGGTGGAAAGCAGCTCCTGTAAGAGCACTCTCAACACCAGCGACACTCTAGATCTGCTCACCTCAAATGTCTGTTTTTCTATCAAAGTTTTTAAGCATAGGATTAGACAGTGCTATCCATGCCGAGATAGAAAATGACAAAGTCTTTCGCTATTTAAACAGCAAAGTCTTTAAGCATAGGACTAGTACAGTGCAGTCCTTGCCGAGCTGTCAAATAACAAAAGCCAGTTATCACTCCAGGCACAATATTACAGCTTTGAATTGGTAAAATACCAACTCAAGCCAACCTGAAATGAATAAAAGGAACCCCTGACACAGTGTTTCGCTCTAAATAGAGCTCTTCAGAGAGGTATAGCTTTGTCCAGACACAAGGGAGCACCCAGTATTAAGTCAAAACAAAACCCTTTCAGGCATAGAGTGACGCATAAATTATGCAAAAAGGAAGGAGAGAACTCTGGGTAGGTCTCAGTTTAGGTGGAAAGCAGCTCCTGTAAGAGCACTCTCAACACCAGCGACACTCTAGATCTGCTGACCTCAAATGTCTGTTTTTCTATCAAAGTTTTTAAGCATAGGATTAGACAGTGCTATCCATGCCGAGATAGAAAATGACAAAGTCTTTCGCTATTTAAACAGCAAAGTCTTTAAGCATAGGACTAGTACAGTGCAGTCCTTGCCGAGCTGTCAAATAACAAAAGCCATTTATCACTCCAGGCACAATATTACAGCTTTGAATTGGTAAAATACCAACTCAAGCCAACCTGAAATGAATAAAAGCAACCCCTGACACAGTGTTTCGAAACACTTGTTTTATGGCGAAACAAGTCTCCTGGGATTCCATCCCGTCCCGGTGCTTTTGCTGGTACAATGACGATTTCCTCCTTATTAAAAAGAACCTTTGTAGTATTTGAAGACAGATCCAATAGGGGCATCCCTTCAATACAGCAAGTAGTAGTGATGTAACAGGCTCCAATGGGCTCTTGCCAAACTCCAGCTGCAATATTATTAGCTAGGGAAGATTGGTGTTCCAAGTTCCCACTCCCAACAAGAGTCCAAAATTTCCTAAGGGCATTCACAGAACAAGCCTCCCTGATTTGCCTCGACTTTTCCTCATCCCAATTCCTGTCTGCCTTAGCTATGGCCAATTAATACAACCTCCTTAATTCTCGCACTAGGGACATGTTCTAGGTTTTAAAAGCATTAGCAAGTTGACACCTTAAAGATATGCATTCGTTTGTGAATCATAGGATGTTCTTGTTCAGTTCGCCATGTCTATGTTTTGTATATTTGGAACAATCAGCAAAGGGTGTGGCTAGCTGTTCAAAATAGTTTACATGCAAAGCACTAAAGCCTCCCTCAATTCTCATATTATCCACATATGATTGAATCTTGTCCAATAGAGTTATTCATTCCTGCTTGATTTTAATACGTTTTTATCCCTAAAACCACAGGTCATTTAAGACGGCGTTTATCATTTGGAGGTAGTACCACCTTTGTTATCAAGTTACTCCTTGGGGCTTTATCTATATCGATCCAGGGTGAATTTAGTTCCAAACGTAACAAATTTTGATCACTATTACTGGTTTTAATTACAATCATATCCACTAGAGTATGCGGCAGCCTTAGATCCACTAAGATATAATCAATGCGGCTAGCTCCCAATGAAGCAATGAAGCTCAGATCTCCTCTGTCCGAATCAGTCCTCTCATTGGTGATTCCTAATCTATGTTCCATGACCAATGTGTTTAGTTGCATGGCTGGTTGTGGCCAATTCTTAATTAGAGGCAGATCGAGCGATGGAACGAGCCATAGTTTGTCCTCATTTACATCATGAATGTAATCCTTATCTAGGGGTTCGAGGGTCATATTAAGCCATCCTGCTCTGCGCAGAAACGGCTGCTCCCCTCACCTCCCTCTCCTGTTGGTATTGTTGACCTACTGCTTATCAACTCGCCGCACTGTTCATTTCTTGCATCAGCTTTGTGCAGCGCTCTCATTACTGCTAATTAACCTGCCGCACTGTTTAATTTCTTTTATCTGCCTTGTGTAGCGCTCGTGTAACATCATTAGCATTGTCTGTATATGCTCAGCCTTGTGTAGCGCTCGTGTAACATCATTAGCATTGTCTGTATATGCTCAGCCTTGTGTAGCGCTCGTGATCCACGCGCCTGTGTTACATCATTAGCATTGTGTTGTTCTGTTAAGCCTGTGCAGCGCTCGTGTAATAAAACAACTCACTTTGGAAATCTGTAACTCTGGGGGCAGCGCTCGATAACGCTACTTGGCATTCACTTTCACCACTAGCGCTTTCACTGCGGTGCACACCGAGGTTTGCAGCGCTCGAGATAATTGACCTACGCACATTTGTTTACCCTGCAGCCATTTTGCTCTGACCCCTTGGCCCGTCCCAGACCCTCCCTGCACCTAGACCCCGCCTCACTGCTGACCCTCCCACGCTCCGCCCCCTCCACCCTCCATTTATGGCCAATGCCTCCACGCGCAGCGTCCACGCGCTTCGGCCACGCCGAAGGCGCGCCAAAGGTAAGCCCGTCTACGCCCGTCCGCGCCTGGACCGCGCCCAGCGCCAGACCCCCTGCCCCTCGCGCTGCCCAGCCCTCCCGCATTACCTACGATGCCGCCACCATCCTAGCCCTTAACCCCGGTCGCGCCCCCAACTGCGTCCAAGCCGCCCCTGGACAAACCCATGGACCTTTCTCCTGCTACACCTGCAAATTCAGCGGCACCGACAACATCGCCACTACGACCACACCACAGACTCCCGACCCCAACCACCTACAATGCATCCTTCTCAACACCCGATCAGTCCACAGGCACGCCATTGACCTATGGAATCTACTAGACACCACTTCTCCGGACATCGCCTTCCTTACGGAAACATGGATGAATGCTTCCTCCGCACCAGACATCACCATTGCCATCCCGGAAGACTATAAGATCACTCGCAAAGACCGTACCAGCCACACAGGAGGAGGAATCGCTATCGTCCATAAGAAATCAATCCGCATCTCAACCAGCTCTGACGCCAACCTCGCCAACTCCGAACACCTTCACTTCCAGATCCACATCGACCCCAAAACCACACTCAGAGGCACCCTCCTCTACAGACCACCAGGACCCCGCGCAAAATTCAGTGAAGACATCACGGACTTCATCACCCCACACGCGCTCCCCTCCAAAGACTACATCCTTCTGGGAGACCTCAACTTTCACCTTGAAAAGATCAACGACCGCAACACCGCCACCCTCGTGGACAACCTCGCCAACCTCGGACTTAAACAACTAGTCACTTCCCCCACCCACATCGCATGTCACACACTCGACCCCATCTTCACATCCAGCAACCATGTCTCCTTCAGCCACACCACGGACCTCCTCTGGACTGACCACAGCTGCGTTCACTTCACCTACAACAAACCAAAACCCAACATCCACCTCCAACCCACCCTGCAAAGGAACTGGAACAAAATCACCACGGACCAAATCTCCGCATCGCTCCTTCTAAACACCCCAGCCCTCTCTTCTAACGCTAACGAAGCCGCCGCCAACCTCACCCTATGGCTATCCAACACCGCTGACACCTTGGCACCACTGAAAAAACGTCAAAACAAACCTGGCAGCAAGAAGGCCTCATGGTTCAACGATGATCTCAAGAAGTCCAAGAAACTCTGCCGCTCCCTTGAAAAGGCCTGGAAAAAAGACCCAACCACCAGCACCAAGGACGCCTTCAAAAGCGCCACCCGCACTCACCACCAACTGATCCGAAAAGCCAAGAAAACAGCATTCAAGGATCGACTTGACAACAACGCCCACAACAGCAAGGAACTTTTCAACATCGTCAAGGAATTTTCCAATCCCTCGGCCAACTCCAACGACATCACCCCCTCTCAAACCCTCTGCGACTCCCTAGCCTCATTTTTCCACAACAAGATTGCAGACATCCACAACAGCTTTGACAACCAACCCGAAAACCAACCCACCCAACCACTTGCTGATCATCTTCCCCCCGTGAACACCCTTAACGACTGGAACCCAATCTCCACTGAGGACACCATCCGCTTGATGAATTCCATCCACTCAGGATCCCCCACAGACCCTTGTCCTCATCACATCTTCAACAAAGCAGACTCCGTCATAGCACCGCACCTCCGAGACGTCATCAACTGCTCCTTCAACTCCGCCACCTTCCCGGAAGACTGGAAACACGCTGAACTCACCGCCCTTCTGAAAAAACCCACAGCGGACCCCACCGAACTCAAAAATTACCGCCCCATCTCGCTTCTTCCATTCACGGCCAAAGTCATCGAGAAAGCTGTCAACAACCAGCTCGCCACCTTCCTCGAAGCCAACAAATCCCTCGACCCCTCACAATCTGGCTTCCGAGCAAAACACAGCACTGAGACCGCCCTCATCGCAGCAACAGACGACATTCGAACTCTACTAGACAACGGAGACACAGTCGCCCTCATCCTCCTCGACCTCTCTGCAGCATTCGACACAGTCTGCCACAGCACCCTTTTACAGCGCCTCAATAACATCGGAATCCAAGGAAAAGCACTTGAATGGATCACCTCGTTCCTCACCGGAAGAACCCAGAGAGTCCGCCTTCCACCATTCAAGTCCGAGGCCTCTGAAGTCATCTGCGGCGTACCACAAGGATCCTCACTCAGTCCCACCCTCTTCAACGTATACATGAGCCCCCTCGCGGCCATAGCACGTCAACACAACCTCAACATCATCTCGTACGCGGATGACACTCAACTGATCCTTTCCCTCACCAATGACCCCAGCACCGCCAAAACTAACCTACACGAAGGAATGAAAGAAGTTGCCGAATGGATGAAACAAAGCCGTCTGAAACTTAACTCAGACAAAACAGAAGTCCTCATCTTAGGTACATCCCCCTCTGCATGGGACGACTCCTGGTGGCCGGAAGCCCTCGGAAAAGCACCCATCCCGACAGACCACGCACGGAACCTAGGCGTCATCCTGGATTCTTCACTCTCAATGAACAGACAAGTCAGCGCCGTATCCTCCTCCTGCTTCAACATTCTTCGCATGCTCAGAAAAACATTTCGCTGGATCCCCACCGAAACTAGGAAAACAGTCACCCACGCTCTGGTCACGAGCCGACTCGACTACGGAAACACCCTCTACGCGGGTACTACCGCAAAACTCCAGAAGAAACTCCAACGAATCCAAAACGCCTCAGCAAGACTCATATTAGACATCCCACGCAACGAACACATCTCTGGTCACCTTAAAGACCTCCACTGGCTACCCGTCAATAAGAGGATCACTTTCCGACTGCTTACCCACGCACACAAATCACTCTACGACATCGGTCCAGAATGCCTCAACTCACGACTGTCCTTCTACACCCCCTCCCGCCAACTACGTTCTTCCAGCCAAGCCCTCGCCACTGTACCTCGCATCAACAAGACCACCATGGGAGGCAGATCCTTTTCATACCTGGCTGCTAAAACATGGAACTCACTCCCCGCTAACCTTCGCCTTACCCAGAACCACCTAGCATTCAGAAAGCAACTCAAAACGTGGATATTTGACAAGTAATCCTCCTCCCCCTTCCTAAGCGCCTTGAAACCCTCCGGGTATGTAGTGCGCTATATAAATTCTTTGACTTGACTTGACTTGACATTAAACTCACCCCCTACAATCAGGGGATATTCAGGCTGTCTAGTGTCCAAGAGCTCATCCAGGGTTTGTGTGATGGGGGATTTGCCACCCCCTCTGGTGCCTTTGGTGTAAACGCTGTAAATGTCTACAGTATAACCTGGTTTACATCTCAGTTGAACTGCTTGGATATCTGGATATCTCTTACATGCCTGATCCAGTGGATTGATTTATTTTTAAGGGATTCCTCGTTCTCATACCTTGTAAGATAACTACATTCAGGAGCTTTAATCATTTAGATTTTGTGCTGCAGAGAGGTGAATAGGTTTGGTGGTACTGCTCAGTGAGCCGGACCCAGCTGATGTTTTAATCTCTCTCTTCCGGCTACTTCTCTAGGTCAAGGTGGATAATTGACATGTGTTGTCTCGTGTGCTATCGGGCCTGGTTTAACCCTCTACACCATGTTCTGTCCTTGCTGCTGTTTTACTACGTTGACCTGTTCTATCAACCATTGTGAAGGGAGTGTTGTGAAGTACTCTATGTGGAGGCTGCTTCTCACTGTCAACTATCCTGGTGTACTCAGTAGCAGGTGCTCTATCTAGATCATTCGCCCTTTGAAATCTGTCGGGCAAAATGTGCTTGAGCCCAGTTAGTGCCTCCATTGTTGTGGTTTTGAGGGCTCTAATCTCCCTGTGCAGGTCCAATAAAGAACTAGAAGCCTCCTGATCAACTGGCACTCTGCCAGCAGGTGGGGGATAGTCTCTTTCCTAACACCTCCCCCGCCTTCTTGCTCTCCAAAGGTATTGGTAGTTTCTGGCGGTAGTAGACTTAGGTAAATCTCTATCTATATTCAGTGAATTATTAGAGGGTGTTGCTGAGGCTTACAGAGGCTGGCTACCAGCAGTCCCTTTCCTAAACATGCTGGGTGCACGCCCGGGTTTGGGAGAGGTTCCATGTGCTGTTATGGGCTTGGATTGGGATGCAATGTCAACAGTAGATGGATCTAGGAGTCACTCGCCCTCGGTCAGTAAAACATCACTACGATCAAGTTGCGCAGTCCCACCTTGCAGGGTTCGGAGCTTTTTTAGATTTCTTAGAAGCTTTATGTGCTCTGCCTGCCCCTCCCCCCTCTCCACCACCTTCCTTTTCCCTTTACAGCCCCCAGCAGCCCTTGAGCTCAGGGAGTGGGAGGATACAGGGAGAGAGAGAACCCCCAAGTCAACGGGCCATTATGGGACTTCATACTAAGGTATGAGGAGCGCAGAAAGGCAAAGTCAATGGTCCCCACAGCAGGAGAGTGACCCGCGCAACCGGGGGAGAGTCAACACTTCATGCGCGTCGGACACGCCTCCTTCATGTTGTCAGCAGCGGCACTGGTTGAACCCTAGGACTGGAAGTCCCAGCACGGTGTGAGGATAGCAGAAAGGCAAAGTCAGTTGCTCCCACCCACAGCAGGAGAACATGAGTGGGCCTGTCCTCTTCATACAGATCTCATGTCAATAGTGTGGGCCACACTGGAGCCTGGCCCAAGGGGAGGGCGCTGCAGTGGATACTACTGTTAGTGGGGCGCCATCAGCGTGGGAAGGGGCCAAACAAGCAACACAGCCCGCTGTCTGGCAGAGGAGCTAAGGAAACGAGGCTGAAGACCAGGGGAGTCCAAGTCCAGGGCACACCCGCCCCACGATCTCCAACAAGGTCCCCGATTGGGTATCGCACTCAAGTGCCCCTGCTCACCACCAGGTTGCTCCACAAGGAGGGGGAACACAGATCCAGAAGCAGGCCCGCACGCACACTTCACCGCGCCAGCGGTCCACTGTAGATCCGAGCCCACAGCTCAACAACATCGGAGGCTGCCGCGCCTCCCAGTGGGCTCTTCACCTGCCAGCCAATGGATGGGCTCAGTTGGGCCTCGCAGGCGTCGGCAGTGCTGTTCACGCCCGCCAGA
Source organism: Lissotriton helveticus (assembly GCF_964261635.1). Lineage (NCBI taxonomy): Eukaryota > Metazoa > Chordata > Amphibia > Caudata > Salamandridae > Lissotriton > Lissotriton helveticus. Next base: position 1,179,884,859 of record NC_136072.1, on the reverse strand, counting down.
TGTTCCGAGCACTGCTGTCTAGGCCTCTGCTGCCGCCATTTTAGGTATAGCATCCAGTTCAGGGCAGTGTTTCCTTTTCATTTAATTTTTTTAGAGTCAGCAGGACCACTGCATGCTCTTATAAAATGTTGGGGCCCACATTTACGAATGGGAAAGGGCCCCTTGGGGACTCCTTCCCATTTGTGAATGGGTTGTCTCCGCCTTCACGGAGGCAGTAAAATCTGAATGTTTTGCAACCACATTCACGTCTCAAAATATTCGTACATGTTGCTGTGACTGGCTATTAGGAAGGGACGCCCTTAAAACACCCCTTCCTTACAGCTGCTCGCAAACCCTATTTTGTGAGTTGATAATAGGTTACCGACTTACAAAATAGGGTTAGTACATCGCAAAAGCTGTGTTAGTTATTGCAAGCAGGCTGATTCTCTGTTTTCAACCGCTAAAAACGGTTGTACATGTGCCCCCTATTTCCTTACATTCAGATACATATACAGCATAGGCAAAATAAGGACAACACCATTCTTGGGCTTGCTTGTGTTACTTTTCCAGGAGGACCTGGCCTGGCAGTGTGAGCTGAACTGCTCAATTCAGGCCCAATAGGGATTTGAGTACACCTGGGTCCAAACTAAGGTAGCAAAGTGGGTGAAAAACGATGGATTGGAATGCGGCCGGAACAATAGTCAGTGGCAGACAGTAATTCAAGCATTCCATTCATTCCCTTGGTTTTCATGCCCCTAATAGTCACCAAATCACATTTGGTGGAGATGCATGTGAGATATGAGCATAATGTTACATGAAGTAACTTCACAGTTGTAATTTGAAGCCTCTGTCTAATACTCTTCGTTTCAATAGTTGCAGTTGTGCAGGAATACATGCACCTACTACAATTTGGTAACATCTGTTCTTTTCTTTAGAAATTGCTTCCATTTAGTATGTATGCAAAGTAGGGCCTGGTTACAAGTGGTTTGTAATTTTGAGACCCCTCATTAAAGCAGGGGTCGAAATTACGACTCGAGTGTTATTTAATGCATTCGATAATCATTGGATGCGATAAATACGTCAACGTTTGTTAAAGTTCAGCAGGTTAAGCCTGCTGAACTGGGAAAAAGCATACAGTGTTTACCATATAGTATGTATTTTGCTGCGTTAAACACCAACATCGACATGTTATATGTTATTCGTCAAAAACTCAGAATAGATGCTATTTTTAACACATGGTAAATAGCGTAACCCGTGGTTTCGTTATTTATCTGGTTCGAAAAATAGCACCTATACTCATAATCAGGGCTTTAGACGACGATTAGTGCACACGTATCCCTATGGAAACTTACCTTTGTGAATCAGTAATCAGGAATTAGCACTGTTGTCCAGAGATCAATTAGTATCTTAATGCAGTGTTTTGTCGTCCAAAAGGGGGTGGTGATGGACGGAGCAACTGAACCAATCAAACACTCACACCCAGTGAAAAGATCTGTGTTTGATCCATCACCATTCTTTAGCCCACTCTGCCACCCCAGTTCAGACATGGCTATATGCAAATCAGTCTGACCCTGTGCCTCATGGGAACAGTCCAGCCCGAACTGCCAAGCCATGACTTCTCTGGACCGGAAACAAGCTTCCGAGGACCGGTTTCTGGCATTACAGCCGTCTTCAGCCCGGCTTGCTTGAATCCAGTGGCAAAGTGAGCAAGGGACTCACGTCTGAGCATACCCTGCCACACGTATGGAGGCCAAAGCGGTACAAACGGGGATGGTGATGGACGGAGCATCTGAACCAATCAAACACTCACACCCAGTCAAAAGATCTGGGTTTGATCCATCACCGTTCTTTAGCCCACTCTGCCACCCCAGTTCAGACATGGCTGTTTTGTCATCCAGCATCTTCTGTTAACGTGAGCAGTCTTGCAGTTAGAAAACTGTTTAACGCTTTAGAAGTCATGTTGTGATCCTTAAACAGTGTCCATAAAGTATTAAAACTTTAGATGGTGAATAATCACTTATGAGGATTCTGATCAAGAATTGAACACAAACTCATCATAACAAGTGACAACGAAGGAACCACAACACACAATCTTATATACAATAACCGTAGGGGGTCAGAGCTGGATAGAAATACAGATCATTATGTCTCTATATTTCTGCTCCTTTTCTGCAATAAAAGCAGTAACTTTCAGCTGAGGCTCCTCAATGTGGCGTTTTCTATTGATGGATGTAATGCGGCCGCGTCTGGTCGTGAGGAAGCCCGCCGCCGACTTCAGGCGGATCCAGAGCTTGGGATACCTCGAGCACTTGAAGGAGCTGAAAGGCAGCGCGGGAGAGGTTGGATTACGTGGTTTGGCGAACACTCGGATGTTGTCTTTACCCACTGGGGTTTGAAATTGGATTATTTCACTGGTTATGGTGGCACCCACAAGGGATAAACAAATGAGAACTACAGGCTCCAGCATGCACAGGGGCACTCATACACGGACGCGGAGTCCTGCATACTTACCAAGGTGTTTCTCATTCAATGACTGCCATTCTCAGCTACCGGAGACCCGTGAGCAAGATCACCTCGTTGTTCGAAACGCGGTGAGATTTTTATTTTATAAGAGACATTGTGGTGTTTGCCGTGCTGCTCCTTTTCTGCAATGAAAGCATATATATTCTATATATATATATACATAGAATATAAATGTTCACTGACAAAACAAGTGATTTCTATTCAGGTCTGGTCATATTTTACTGTTCATTAAAAATAAATGTAAAAAGCGTAGACATTCACAATACAATCCAAATGTTAAAGTGAGTTATAGTTAGGTGACAATATCAGTTATAAAATACAATCTTAAAATATAAAACTCATAAATTCACCAGTTATAGTTTCTTGAGCTAACTATAGCGTGTGTATCCCCATGCAGTGCTCCTGACCTCACATATAACATTACACATGACATGTTTACTGACATCATTCATGAGATTGCTGATAACATATCAAATGACATCATTGATGAATTCACTGACAGCAACACTGGTGACATCATCCAATGAATGTGAAAGTTTGTTACACACTTCTGGCCCTGAAAGGTGTTTACAGAGATATATCTAGAGGAACGTTTCTGTAGCCTCTGTACTTCTAATGTATGTAAGCTTTTGCTCAATGTGTGGGCTCCTAAGAGAGTTTGCATCTTTGGAGGGGATGGGGCTCCATGAAGAGTTGTCTACAGGACAAAGGTTGTGCGTAGTACAGCATCCAACACAGGGTTTGAGAGTGTGCATGTGGGGGGCTCTCACTTGAAATGTGCACAGGGTGACAGCGGTGTATTGTAGGAGCTTGGTGATCTAATGGGGCCTGGGTCTCTGGAGGGAAAGAGCTCTACTCACAGTCTGCACACTGAATGCAGACTTGCATTTTAGGAGTACGCACCCCTAATGGGGATTGGGTCTCTGGAGGGAGTGGGCTCTATGCACAGTGTTGGACCCGGCCTCATGGCGTGGTCCTACTCCTCCCGCATGGCGGGCCCCGAACGACATCGGCCCTCCGCCGGGCATCGGGCGGCCCTTGCCCGGCCCTGCACGCCCCAACACTGCCGGTCCGTTTACCACCCCGGGCCACCACTACCGGCCTAACTCCATCTTGGGCCCATCACGTCACGAACCACGTCCTGGGCACGAGGCCTCGCCCGACTCCATCTTGGACCGACCACGTCACGACCACGTGGCCTTGGCCCCAACCAAGGCCCCAGCGAAGCCCCGACATCGAGTCACCAAGATCCACCCGGGTGGTCGAGTGGCCACTCAACAGATCCCAGAGGAGGGAAGTTTCGATGGGCCTCCAGCCGTCCCCGGACGCCTGGTATCGATCGCCCTCCGGCCTCCCTGGGCGCTGGCTCCACTCCCCTGCTGGGTGTCTGGACACCATCATCCCGGCCCCTCTGACCCCCAGGCGCGAGGGTCCGGACATCAAAGGACTCCAGTCCTATATCTGGGCCAGCTCCGGAGTAGGACGCCAGTTGTATCCTGGAATGGAAGCCCTGCTGACGCTGTCGCGGCCGACACCAGAAGAACTCTGTTGCCTGTAACTTGAAGATACCCTGAGAGCCTGCTGGCGCTGCCGCGGCCTACCTTCTCTGCAACCATCTTGGGAGCCTGCTGGCGCTGCCGCGGCCCACCTTTGCTGAACCATCTTGGGAGCCTGCTGGCGCTGCCGCGGCCCACCTTCGCTGAACCATCTTGGGAGCCTGCTGGCGCTGCCGCGGCCCACCTTCGCTGAACCATCTTGGGAGCCTGCTGGCGCTGCCGCGGCCCACCTTTGCTGAACCATCTTGAGAGCCTGCTGGCGCTGGCGCGGCCCATCTTCGCCGAAACCACCTCGAGGCCTGCTGGCGCTGCCGCTGCCCCCTCTCCGTACAGACCACCTGTCGAGTCCTGCTGGCGCTGCCGCGGCTCGACCTCTCGGAACCCCCGGCTTGAGGATTGAGAGCTGTGCACAGGGTATCCCTTCCTACACCCGTACTGAGACTGTCCCGCTACCCTGTCCCTTCCTTACGAGACTTTACAGATCCATCGATCTGCCTGTATATATCGCTAAGCACAAGCAACCTTTACTCTTGATAAAGCCTAAGAACTTATCTTCTTGTGTGGTGTCCGTTTGTAGTGTTGTGGTTATTCTGCTGTACGATCCTAGGAGAGGGCCCTCACCCAGGAGGCCTCTCAGTAACGCTCAGCTACTTCTCGGCGGAGAGGTTGACCTAGGGGTGGTCAGTCAGACATCTTCTGCCTCCCCCGGGATCGCCTTTCTAACATTGGTGGCAAGCGACGGGATCCGAGCCGACGCAGACCGTACAGAGAGTGATTCACCCACTACCGAGAAAAACACACTAAGACCATGACTACTCAAGAAAACAGACCGACTACGGAATTCCAGAAAGAGAAAATGGAAGATTACAGTCATAAGGAATTAAAACAATTCTGCAAAACCTGGGCATCGCTACCACTGGCCTAAGCACCAAGGACGACTTTAAATCGGCCCAACAAGGATGGGTGGAAGCTGGTGACACGCCACCCCAGAATGAAGATAACCTGGGCCCGAACGGACGCCCGGAGACCGAGATGTCCCCAGCGGGGGAAAGACCCGCAAATTTAGGCACGGGCCTCTCCCACGAAGACGCCCGAGAACGAGAGAGGAACAGGCTCCACGAATTGGAGCTCGCCCGACTCCGGCAAGACGGAGAAATCCAGCTGGCAGAAAGAAAATTAGCCCTCGAGCAACTACGACTGGAAGGAGACCTGGAGGAAAGACGAAGACAAATAGACCTCGAAGAAAAGAAACTCATGCTCAAGCACGAGCGCGGCTTAAAGGAACTAGAATTCAAGGCCAAAACAAATGATGCCAGCGCATCCGGGGGGCAAGACCTCGCCCCCTCCTATGGATACGAAGGTGCACATACCCAAGGATGTCGTCAAAGAGTACTATAAGAACGACGACATCCAACAGTGGTTCAAAGCCTACGAAGTAGCCATGACCGCCCATCGAGTACCCCTCAAGGACTGGGGCGCTGGCCTGTGGGGGAAGTTCGTCAACGAGGGGAGAGACGCCCTGCTAGAGCTTCCCGATGCCGAGATGACCTCGTACGAACACATGAAAACAACCCTCCTCACTCGCTACGGACTCACCCCCGAAATGTACCGACAGCGGTTTCGAGACTGTAAAAAGATTCCCGGTACCACATGGGTGGAGTACGTGAACTTTTTCAGTAGAGCCTTCGAAGGGTGGGTCAAAGGCAGTCAGGTCACCACCTACCAGCAGTTGGTCGACCTCATTATATGGGAACATCTTTCCAACAACTGCTTCATCGAACTCCGGCAGCATCTCCTCGACAGCAAATTGACAGAGCCGCGAAAACTCGCTGTCGAGGCTGATAGATGGGTGAGCACCCGAGTCCCCCGGAGCCCGCTGGGAGACTACGGCCGGGGATCCCCCGGAAAACACTGACCCCGAGGCGGAGGAGGAGGCCAGAGCAGGGGCCGAGATTCCCCCCCGGGGTTCTCCCCTACTTCCACTTCGCCATCCCTGGGCCGACGGGGGGCCCCTCCCGCACGACCGGGGCCCCGTCCGAACGTTACTTGCCACAGATGTCAGCGACAGGGTCATTATGCGAATGACCCCCTCTGCCCGATGAACCAGCGACCCGGCACCACCGGTCCTCCGAACCGCCAGATCGCAGCCGCCGCCCTGGGTACAGAAGGGGGCGAGGAAGAGGACAACGACTCCGAGCAGGCCGAGTGGGAGCCCGCCGCTATGATCTTGGCGTGCCTGGGTGAACGAGACATGATCCCCCGAGTCCCGATCCCAGGAAACACCCAGAAATACCGCCAATGGGTCACCATCAATGGACACCGGGCCGAAGCCCTCCGGGACACTGGAGCCAGCGTGACGACGGTCTGCTGCCACTTGGTGACCCCAGAACAGATTCTACCCAATGTCCTGTGCCCGGTGCGGTCGGCGGACAACTCCGAGAGTTTGTGCCAGATGGCCTGCATCCCCTTTGAATGGGGGGGGTGTCGGGCATGCTGAAAGTGACCGTCCGGGACGATGCCCCCGTGGACTGCCTCCTCGGGAACAACCTGGAGAGTTCCGCCTGGGCCCACGTCGAGCGGAAAGAGCATCTGGGGATGCTAGGCCTTCCCGAGTGGGTATGTGCGACCACTCGATCCATGACCGCCCGGGCCTCCCCCCCGATCGAAGATGCCGTGCCGGAAGAACCAGAGTGGCCCGCACCTCCACCGCCCGCCGTCACCGAGGACGCCGACCATGAACCCGGCCCCCAGGGGTCCAGCCATAAAGACCTCACCGAGCTCGGCCACCTTCCAGAACTAGCTCAATGGCGCCAAGAAGGTGGCCCCACCCGCGAACAATTCCGACAGGAACAGAAAACCTGTCCCTCCCTCGAGGGAATCCGACAACAAGCCGCCACTCAAGCCGCTGGAGACCCCTCGGGGTCCCACTGGGTCTATTGGGACCACGACCTTCTCTACAGCGAGCAGAAGATTGCCGAACTAGGGGCCAGCCGGGTGCTGGTCGTTCCCCTCCGATTCAGAGACTTCCTTTTGAACTTGGTACATGATGTGCCCCTCGCCGGGCACCTGGGGCAGGACAAAACTTACAGCCGCCTGGTGACCCATTTCTACTGGCCGAAAATGCGCAACGATGTGAGTAATCACTGCCGATCCTGTCCGACCTGTCAAGCCAGCGGGAAGAGCGGGGGCAAAGTCAAAGCTCCACTCCAGCCTTTCCCCGTGGTCACCACCCCCTTCGAGCGAGTGGGGATCGACATAGTGGGACCATTGGACCCCCGCACCTCTCAGGGGCACCGCTTCATCCTCGTTCTGGTGGACCATGCCACCCGCTATCCTGAAGCCATCCCCCTCCGAACCATCACGGCCCCAGTAGTAGGCAGAGCCCTAATGGGAATCTTCTCCAGAGTCGGCTTCCCCCGAGAAGTCGTGAGTGATCGGGGCACAAACTTTATATCTAAATATATGCGGTCCCTGTGGCAACAGTGCGGGGTCACATATAAGTTCATCACCCCGTATCACCCCCAAAGAAATGGACTTGTAGAGCGGTTTAACCGAACACTGAAGGGGATGATCAAGGGCCTAGAAGAGACGCTATGACGCAAATGGGATGTCCTGCTGCCCTGCCTCCTGTTCGCGAGGTACCCCAGAAATCCCTGGGGTTCAGCCCCTTCAAACTATTGTATGGGTACCCGGTCCGAGGCCCCCTCAGCCTGGTCAAAGAAGGCTGGGAGACGGCTGTCCGGGGTGCTCCACCAGATGTCTACCAGTACCTCCTGACCCTCCGCAACCAGACTCGGAAGTTCCAGGAACTTGCCGAGGCCAACCTGGAAGCCAGTCAGGAGGAGAGGAAACACTGGTATGACCAGAACGCCTCGTCCATTGAATTCAAGCCGGGCCCGCAGGTCTGGGTCATGTCCCCGGTTGAACCTTGTGCCCTCCAGGACAAGTGGACGCGGCCCTTCAAAGTGGTGGAGCGCAAGAGCCCCGTCACCTATCTGGTGGACATGGAGTCCCCCAGGCACCCCCTCCGAGTTCTACACGCTAACCGGCTCAAGCCACACTTTGCACACACTGAACTGAGTCTGCTGCTAGCGACCGATGACGGAGCTGAAGACGACTCTGAACCTCTACCAGATCTCCTGAGCACCACCGAGAAAGACGGCTCCGTCGAAGGAGTCATGCTCTCCTCTACCCTGACCCCAGAACAGCACCAAGACTGCCGGAAGCTGCTGGGGCAATTTGCAGATCTATTTTCCCTCACTCCTGGGATCACCCGGTGGTGTGTCCACGATGTAGACACCGGAGACAGCCCACCTGTAAGACACCGAGCTTTCCGAGTGCCCGACCGAGTTCGGGCCTGCATTCAATCCGAAGTAACCAAGATGCTAGCTCTGGGGGTAATCGAACCCTCCGACAGTCCCTGGGCCAGTCCTGTGGTCCTGGTCCCTAAGGCCGCCTCTCTCGGCACGCCCCCGGAGCTCCGCTTCTGTGTTGACTACCGGGGGCTGAATGCAGTCACCAGGACCGACGCCCATCCCATCCCCAGGGCGGATGAGCTGATCGATCACCTGGGGGCCGCCAGGTATCTCAGCACCTTCGACCTCACGGCCGGATATTGGCAGATCGGCCTCACACCTGGAGCACAAGAGCGATCGGCCTTCTCGACCCCTGATGGCCACTACCATTTCAAAGTGATGCCCTTCGGCATGAAAAACGCCCCGGCCACCTTCCAAAGACTCGTGAACAGGGTGCTGGCCGGACTAGAAGAGTTCAGTGCCGCCTATCTAGACGACATTGCGGTGTACAGCCTCCACTGGGATGAGCACCTGACCCACCTCAGGGAGGTACTGACGGCACTCCGACGGGCCGGACTGACAATAAAAGCCAGCAAGTGCCAGATAGGCCAAGGGTCCGTGACCTATCTGGGGCACCAAGTAGGTAGCGGCCAGGTGGCTCCCCTCCAGCCAAAGATTGACGCCATCCGGGCCTGGGAGCCCCCGGTCACCCAAACAGCAGTCCGAGCCTTCCTGGGGCTCACCGGATATTATCGGCGCTTCATAAGAGACTATGGAAGCATCGTGGGGCCCCTCACAGAACTGACCTCCAAGAGACTACCACAAAAGGTGCGCTGGACCCCCGAGTGCCAGGTCGCCTTCGATACCCTGAAGACCGCCATGTGTACCACCCCTGTGCTCCAAGCCCCCGACTACAGCCGAGAGTTTGTGGTCCAAACCGACGCCTCGGAGCATGACATTGGGGCGGTCCTATCCCAAGTAAACCCTGAGGGAGTCGACCTTCCCGTTGCCTTCATCAGCCGGCGGCTGCTGGCCAGAGAACAACGATGGAGCACCATCGAGAGGGAAGCCTTCGCCGTCGTGTGGGCCTTAAAGAAGCTCCGGCCCTACCTCTTCGGCACCCACTTCCGGGTCCAGACCGACCACCGGCCCCTGCGGTGGTTGATGCAGATGCGGGGTGAAAACCCGAAACTGTTTCGATGGTCCATCTCCCTCCAAGGGATGGACTTCACTGTGGAGATCGCCCCGGCAACGACCACACCAATGCTGCCGGCCTGTCCTGATTCTTCCGCCTCGGCGATGAGAACCCCCAAGAAGATGGGTGACTCTCCCCTGCCTTCAGCTGGGGGGGACGCGTGTTGGACCCGGCCTCATGGCGTGGTCCTACCCCTCCCGCATGGCGGGCCCCGAACGACATCGGCCCTCCGCCGGGCATCGGGCGGCCCTTGCCCGGTCCTGCACGCCCCAACACTGCCGGTCCGGTTACCACCCCGGGCCACCACTACCGGCCTAACTCCATCTTGGGCCCATCACGTCACGAACCACGTCCTGGGCACGAGGCCTCGCCCGACTCCATCTTGGGCCCACCACGTCACAACCACGTGGCCTTGGCCCCGACCAAGGCCCCAGCGAAGCCCCGACATCGAGGCACCAAGATCCACCCGGGTGGTCGAGTGGCCACTCAACAGATCCCAGAGGAGGGAAGTTTCGATGGGCCTCCAGCCGTCCCCGGACGCCTGGTATCGATCGCCCTCCGGCCTCCCTGGGCGCTGGCTCCACTCCCCTGCTGGGTGTCTGGACACCATCATCCCGGCCACTCTGACCCCCAGGCGCGAGGGTCCGGACATCAAAGGACTCCAGTCCTATATCTGGGCCAGCCCCGGAGTAGGACGCCAGTTGTATCCTGGACTGGAAGCCCTGCTGACGCTGTTGCGGCCGACACCAGAAGAACTCTGTTGCCTGTAACTTGAAGATACCCTGAGAGCCTGCTGGCGCAGCCGCGGCCTTCCTTCTCTGCAACCATCTTGGGAGCCTGCTGGCGCTGCCGCGGCCCACCTTTGCTGAACCATCTTGGGAGCCTGCTGGCGCTGCCGCGGCCCACCTTCGCTGAACCATCTTGGGAGCCTGCTGGCGCTGCCGTGGCCCACCTTTGCTGAACCATCTTGAGAGCCTGTTGGCGCTGCCGCGGCCCATCTTCGCCGAAACCACCTCGAGGCCTGCTGGCGCTGCCGCGGTCCCCTCTCCGTACAGACCACCTGTCGAGTCCTGCTGGCGCTGCCGCGGCTCGACCTCTCGGAACCCCCGGCTCGAGGATTGAGAGCTGTGCGCAGGGTATCCCTTCCTACACCCGTACTGAGACTGTCCCGCTACCCTGTCCCTTCCTTACGAGACTTTACAGATCCATCGATCTGCCTGTATATATCGCTAAGCACAAGCAACCTTTACTCTTGATAAAGCCTAAGAACTTATCTTCTTGTGTGGTGTCCGTTTGTAGTGTTGTGGTTACTCTGCTGTACGATCCTAGGAGAGGGCCCTCACCCAGGAGGCCTCTCAGTAACGCTCGGCTACTTCTCGGCGGAGAGGTGGACCTAGGGGTGGTCAGTCAGACATCTTCTGCCTCCCCCGGGATCGCCTTTCTAACACACAGTCTGCACACTGAACGTAGTCTTGCATTTTAGGAGCATGCATACCTAATGGGGATTGGTTCTCTGGTGGGAGTGGGCTCTATGCACAGTCTGCACACTGAACGCAGTCTTGCATTTTAGGAGCATGCACACCTAATGGGGATTGGGACTCTGGAGGGAGGGAGCATGCACACCTAATGGGGATTGGGACTCTGGAGGGAGTGGGCTCTATTTGCACAGTCTGCACAGTGAGTGCAGACCGTGCATTTAGGATATTGCACACCTAATAGGGCTTGTTTGGCTAGGTTCAGTGGGTTCTACGCACAGTTTGTGCACTGAGCACAGACTGAGGTAGTAGAAATTGCTCACGTAATGGGGCTTGGGTCTGTTTGGAACACACTGGGCCCGATTCACAGAACTAACTTAAGACAAAATCCTAAATTTACTACTTTTGGTATTCACAGAAGTTATGATTTTGTCTTAAGACAGACTTAAGACAGACTTAAGTTAGGATTCTGTCTTAAGTCTATCTTAAGTCTGTCTTAAGATAAAATCGTAGCTTGTGTGAATACCAAAAGTAGTAAGTTTAGGGTTTTGACTTAAGTTAGTTCTGTGAATCGGGCCCTCTATGCCCAATGGGTAGGTGATTTTGAGGACAACAGAAGATTCCTCTAGAATAATTCAGGAATGAGACTAGAGAGTCAGATGCTCCTGTGACCTTTATTCTCCTCAGTGCTGCAGGAGCGTGTAATATCTTTGAGTAGCTTTGTTTGGAATTTATGGCTGATGAGGAATCTATAAGTAGATTTCACCTCTTATATGGAATATACATCTTCAGCTCAAGTATATACAGAATAAAAATAAAGTGGGGTTGCTGTGTTGTCACTCACAAGCTAAAAGCTCTATGGCTGTCAGACACTGGTGGAGTAAATCCATGTTTCTGTGGGAAGATTTGCATCTGTGCATTTGGAGAAAGTTCTTCTCACAATGTCCCACAAATTATACACTAACAATTTCCATTCATCGTCTACCACTCCTCCAAATATCTTTTCATATCTTTCTATATCCATGATACAAGCAAGGCAGAATACTTCAACCACACCGGTGTGCTGGCCGCAGTCTTGAGCTGTCTGCATGCTTCCACTCACTGTGTGAGCCCGAAGTCAATGTAGCCACTGGGCATCCCATCAGCTCCTGCACGGGCGTGCGTTCACTGCTGACATGCACCATTTTGTGCATGCCACACAGTGCTGGAGTAGGGGAGCACAACATGTGCCCCCTGTCACATCACTGAATGGGAAATGATGCCCAGGGCCCTGTTTGAGGCCCCCTCCTCACCATTCCGCCAGCTTATTTATGGCAGTTTCACCGCCGTGAAAAGACTTGCGGAAGGGCAAATCGTAATATGGACTACAGTGATGGACTGTGCACCGCCTTCATTCCTCCACCCTCTGAACATCGCCTGCACGGCGGATCCAGGATCCTGGCAGTGCTGGAAGTTTTGAAGTGGGCTGGTTGAGGTCCACCCACCCCACTCATTATACGCAAATTGAGCAACCAAGGTCACGGAGGTCAGACTGTAACCACAGATTCGGCGGTCTCAAGGCTGCCTAATTTGTAATGAGGTCCAATGTGCCCACATAAAATGTTCTTTAACATATCGTTGACCCCAATTTTACATAATTTTTCAATACAATAACATTTGTACTAAGTTCGAAATGTGGTTTTCAGACACAACACAGAACTAACGTACCTGATGGTTCGCCTTCACTGCGTGGAGAAGAGCAACGCATCCTGCACCCTTGGGCCTTAACGTCTACACATCGCATGACCAGGAAAGGTACTTTGTTCACCGGGGTCTGCGGGGGTCCTGCAGCCAGCTGGCACTCAAACACAGTAAACCAAAAGTTTGACTTTGCCCCATTCTAGCACGACCTAATGTAACCTTTTTTTAGCACTACTTGCTTCTAAGCACTCTATTGATTTTATTCTTTTAAAATTCAATATCTCAAATTCTTTACATTGAATTTTGTTCACTTTTGTCTTGCTTTGTTCAGAATAGAAATATCTATTTGTCTAAACCTGTGTAGAGTCTTTTTCTGGTGTATTCATTGTGTTACTATGTGAGTGTGTTGCACAAATACTTTACACATTGGATCTTTAAGTAAGACCGACTGATCTGTGCCAAACTATCTGAGGGTGAGCACAGGTTATCTTTTAGTGTTTATCTAGCTTACCCTGCTAGAGTGGTGGTTCCTGCCCGGCCTGGTTGCATAACAGCCAACCAGGTATCCCATTTCTAACAATATTGATATGCACAGGTGCCTGTATTCCCTGCACCTTGGATAGTGTCTGCCCCTTAATCAGTTTTTACTAGGACTTGCTTTTGGAAATCTATCATCTAATTTCGTTTTCAGCTCCAGCCTCCTCTCTTGTTATGAATGGATGTGCCTTGAACACCCAATGCTGCAAGGTTTATAGTGTATCGTGGAGTGGCCGGGGTGGCTGACTCCGGAGTACGGGGCTCACGGTTCGATCGCTGGCGGCAGCTCAGTCCAGCACCATGTAACTCTGGCCAATAGCTCCATTAATCTCCCCAACGGCCCGCAGCTCCTTGAGCTTGTGCTTTACAAAGACCGGGTTTAAGAAATACTGAGTTTATCGAAACCTTTCCCGAAATATTTATATTCTGCAGCAAACCAGCATTAACCACAATATTTCCCAGCAGAGACTGGCCCTGGACTTGTTCCTCAGCTTCATGAATCAAGCTACACATCTCTGTCTCCTTTAATACTTGTAATTGCTGCCTTGTGCCTTTTTGAGCTCATTATTTTTGCATTGTTGGCTGGTATTTGTCTGTTGTGTGTTAGGACTCAGGTGTGACTCCCATGGTGCAGCATCCTCATGGTGTTGTCTAGTAGTTGTGTGTTTTTTACACCAGGGGCCCCACAATGTGTGCTCATCATTCTCATGGTGTTGGCTGGTAGTTGTGTGTAGTTCACTCCGGGGGCCCCGTGAGGAGCACTCAGCATCCTCCCAGTGTTGGCTGGTAGTTGTGTGTTTTTGACTCGGGGTGCCTCACAATGTGCACTCAGCATCCTCATGCTTGTGACTGGTAGTTGTGTGTTTTTGAATCCAGGGTGCCCCACTTTGAGCGCTCAGCATCCTCCAGGTGTTGGCTCGTAGTTGTGTGTTTTTAACACTAAGGTGCTCACAATGTGTGCTTAGCATCCTCATGTTGTTTGCTGGTAGTTGTGTGTTTTTGAGTCTGGGGTGCCACACAATGAGCGCTCAGCATCCTCCAGGTGTTCGCTGGTAGTTGTGTGTCTTTGACTCCTAGGTTCCCCATGATGTGAAATTAGCATCCTTGTGGTTTTGACTGGTAGTTGTGTGTTTTTGACTCCGGGGTGCACCATGATGTTAACTCAGCATCCTTGTGGTGTTGGCTGGTAGTTGTGTGTTTTTGACTCCGGGCTGTACCATGATGGGCACTTAGCATCCTCCAGGTGTTGGCTGGTAGTTGTGTGTTTTTGATACTGTGGTGCTCACGATGTGTGCTGAGCATCTTCATGTTGATTGCTGGTAGTTGTGTGTTTTTGACTCTGAGATACCACACGATGAGTGCTCATTATCCTCCAGGTGTTGAATGGTAGTTCTGTGTCTTTGACTCCGAGGTGCTCCATGATGTGCGCTCAGCATCCTTGTGGTATTGGCTGGTAGTTTTGTGTTTTCAAACTCGTGGTGCCACATGATGTGTGCTCAGCATCCTCACGGTGTTGGCTGGTCGTTGTGTGTCTTTGACTCCGAGGTGCTCCTTGATATGCGCTTAGCATCCTTGTGGTGTCGACTGGTAGTTGTGTGTCTTTGACTCCTAGGTGCCCCATGATGGGCACTTAGTATCCTTGTGGTGTCGACTGGTAGTTGTGTGTCTTTGACTCCGAGGTGCCCCATGATGGGCACTTAGCATCCTTGTGGTGTTGGCTGGTAGTTGTGTGTTTTTGACACTGTGGTGCTCACGATGTTTGCTTAGCATCCTTGTGGTGCTGGCTGGTCGTTGTGTGTCTTTGACTCCGAGGTGCTCCTTGATATGTGCTTAGCATCCTTGTGGTGTCGACTGGTAGTTGTGTGTCTCTGACTCCTAGGTGCCCCATGATGGGCACTTAGCATCCCTGTGGTGTTGACTGGTAGTTGTGTGTTTTTGACACTGTGGTGCTCACGATGTTTGCTCAGCATCCTTGTGGTGTTGGCTGGTAGTTGTGTGTTTTTGACTCTGGGGTGCCACACGATGAGGGCTCAGCATCCTCCAGGCGTTGAATGATAGTTGTGTGTCTTTGACTCCAAGGTGCTCCACGATGTACGCTCTGCATCCTTGTGGTGTCGGCTGGTAGTTGTATGTTTTTGAATGTGGGCTTCTCCAGGATGAGGACTCAGCATCTTTGTGGTGTTGGCTGGTAGTTTTGAGTGTTTGACTCTCCGTGGTGCCCCACGATGTGCGCTCAGCTTCCTCGCGGTGTTGGCTGGTCGTTGTGTTTAATCCGGATTAGTGACTCCGTTTATTGCAGGATGAATACATCGTTTCCTGCCAGCTCATGGAATCAGACACGCTGGCACCGCCACATCCACAGGGAGTTGCTTCGTAACTAATTATGCATGGGAATCTGGTAATTACTGTTTAATGTATTCTGGCCTCATTCATCAAAAAGGACTGAAACAACCATCTCAGCCCTGGAAATAATTCATATCCTGGGACTGGAGCAAAGATTATCAGAGTAGCTGGCAAAATAGTATTTTCCTGTTGGATCGCTCTGTCTCCCCATAATGAAATGACAATTGTGTCCCTTTTCTTGTAATTTGGCCACAACGACCCCATGCAGAGTAGTCCTAACCAGATCCCAGCCAGACTCCCAGTAAGTGATTTGTAGTAATCACGCCACGCTGCTATGATGTAAGCCAAGTAGGTTTATTCACAGGTTGACAGGTAACTTGTAGATCATCATAAACTGCAGCCCCACCAGGAGCAGCGTGCTAGCTGCTCAGCCCCATCCACCAGCTGTCACTCCTCATCCAGTCACCCGGGCATTCTACACATAGCCCACGCACCAACATTCCACTTAGAACACACACGCAGGATGAGCAGCTAGGGAAAGGATAACATAGGAGAAATACCATGACATGAGAATACTCCATGATTGACCCGGTTACTTACAGGTAACCTTCATTACTCCAAGTCCAGGTTTTCCTTGATACAGTCCTCACATGCTGAGCAATCCCCGTCCCACAGAAGCTTATTCCAGAGCCGACCAGCATGGGTCCTCCAGTATGGTTACTGCTACCCAGCATTATGTGAAAAAATTCATAGGCCGTCTAACGAGTAGGTAAACAATCGATCTGACCCAATAGCAAAAGGAACATTCAAGAAGTAAATTTATAAAACAAACATACTTTTAATTAACATGGTAAAAGTCATATAGGGGCCTGAACAAAATTCAGACTATATGATGAGGTTTTACAAATATCGTAACATATACATATAAAATAATCAAAACATATACATTTAATGCATAACATTTTAAAAGAAGAACATTTTTTTAACAATTCAATAAAAAAGACACCCTGAATCATAAGTGGTGCCTAAAGTGCAATGGCGAATAGGAACTCCTATTTATTTTATATGTATATGTTACGATATTTGTAAAACCTCATCATATAGTCTGAATTTTGTTCAGGCCCCTATATGAGTTTTACCATGTTAATTAAAAGTATGTTTTGATTATTTTATATGTATATGTTACGATATTTGTAAAACCTCATCATATAGTCTGAATTTTGTTCAGGCCCCTATATGACTTTTACCATGTTAATTAAAAGTATGTTTGTTTTATAAATTTACTTCTTGAATGTTCCTTTTGCTATTGGGTCAGATCGATTGTTTACCTACTCGTTAGATGGCCTAGGAATTTTTTCACATAATTTACTTAACCTGCCCTAGGAGTCTGTTTGCACTACTACCCAGGGGGTCCTTGTTTTTCTCATTTTAATGCTACCCAGCAGCCAGCAGTATCTAAAAGGCAGGAACTTACACTCACACTTCCTATTGCATAGCAAGCCTTGAATCCAAACAGAGGACGTTATTCAATCCCTTTATCCCAGTAGCATGTAGGAGGGATTTAAGACCACAGTGAGGGAGACCTGGGCTTGAGTAATGAAGATTACTGGTAAGTAACCGGGTCACTACTTCCTCGTCCATCTTCCTCGAACAGTCCTTACAAGTTGAGGCAATGCCCAAGCAGAAAAGATTGTTTATTTAATTTTCTTTTTTGAGAATGTTATAAATCATGAATAGAAGTCAGTCCATGTGTTCGAAAGTCTTCTACTGTAGCCCCCCAACAGCAAATGATAACGTGAAAGAAATGTATGAGGAGAATTCCATGTGGCTGCAGAAAGATGTCTCTGATGGATGCTCCCTTAAAGGTCTCCCACAAAGCTGACATACCTCATGTGGATCTCTCTTGTACCTTATTGGGTAGAATGGAGCCTGAGATCTCACAGCACTTTATAATGACATATTGGATCCAGCTGGACATGGTTAATGAGGATGGAGCAATACCCCTATTCAATAGGCCAAAGGAAAAGAAAGGAGATTCTTCCTACTGAGAAGAGGATGTCCTATCCAAGCAAATGGATGAGGCTCTATGCAGGTGCAAAGTGTGTAAATCAGCTGAAGAAGGATTTGGATTGGAAAACAGGGACGATAATCTTGGGAAGAAAGAGAGGGCTAAGACGGAAAACCACTTTATCTAGGAAAATTCAGCTCAAAATAGACATGGGAAGTAGTGTTCCAGTACCCAGAATACTTCTTCATGAGCAGATAGATACCAACATTACCACTTTTTGACTGTAAGGAGTTTCATATTCAAGAGGCGCAAAGGGAGGATCCTGGAAAGCCCAAAGCACCAACGGTAAGTACGAAAAAGGAATGGCGAAGGAATCGCCGGTCATTGGAGAAAGAAACTCACCAAGAAGTGAGATGCCATAGGTAGGTCAGATTTGCTTATAATAAAATCTGGCAAAGGTGGTCTGACAGGATAATGTATGTCCCTGTTTTTGGCTGTGTGTTTGTTGACCGGTTTTATGATCCGGTGGGTTTATTTTTCCCTGGTAGTACCATTCTCTGCAGCAAGCACAAATGCATGCAGTTGCCCTGTCTTGCAAAACACAAGTACAAAACTGCCCTGATTTGCAAATGTGGGCCACTTTTTTAGTTATCTGATTCACTAATGAGGGCTACTTTTATTTTTGTATCTGGGCCTATCTTTTTGTCCTAGTCCGACCCTAACCAGAGAAGCAACTGAAGAAACATTCTCCCTTATCCCCCATCACGAAAGCCTGGATAGCTGCCCTTTGGGACCTAATGGTAGAGACTTCCAGGCCAAACAAGAAGCCATTGTTAAAAAAATTAAGACTATCAACAGGATAAAGGTAAAGGAATCCAGTGGTAACTATGCCTCATTGTGAAGACCACGTTGAAAAGGTAGAGCGTGGTTTAGACTTCATGGTAAGGTTGTCCATGATATAACTTTCCTTTATGTCCTACTACATCTTGAGAATACCTTCTCACTGTACAACTGTACAAGAGCCATTACACCCAAGATCTCATCATGAGGTGCATATGTGTGCTGTCTTTAAGGTCATGTGTGCCCTTATGTGGGTTGTTGTCTCATGTTTGCTTCTATGTGTAGAGTGCATGTGTCACTGTTTGTCGGCAGAATGTGAATGTGTGCTTGTTTGTGTTTTATCCTGGTACCCAGATGCAAAAACCTGATGTGTCTCAAAGTACCTTTTGTATATGTCATGTGGTTGAATGTATTGTGTCTGAGCTGACTTTGTGTATTGATACCTAGATGCATATTGTCTGTCCTCACATGTGTGTGTGTGTGTTGCTTACGCCATGCTGTATGTATCGTGGCAGATGGGCACCCTCTATAAAACAGCCAGCCCTACTGTCTTTGCTAATGCTTCTTTACTTCAACTTCCAGCAATCCATGGACCTGCATGTGTTTCATTGGTCATTGACCTCTCACCCACCTGTTCCTCTGCCCCCAAACATGCTCTCTTTGTTTACTACCCTTCCCCATTCCCCGCACCTGAATCTCTTATTCTCTTCACCTTATATTACCCAGAGGTGACCACTGGGTGAGTATAGTTAGGTCAGCATTTCCATTGGAAATGGCTTTTTGTTTTGATAATAACTTTGTCACCATTTGATGAGTCTTCAGAAAACTTTCGAAAAATTTGCTACTTTTGCCTAGTCTGTGCATGAAAAGTTTTGGGGTGATCCATCAAGCTGGAGAAAAAAAAAGGGGGGCACCAAAATGCAAAATGCCATTTATTTTCCATATACTTTTTGAACAGCACGTGCACAAAAACTGCTGAACGGAATTAAACCAAATCTGGCAGGAATTTAGATTGAGTTACGGAAAGCGTGCTTTTTGTGATTTGTTGTAAATCCATTCACCAGTTTTTGACAAGTCTCGAAAATATTTGTATATCTGGACGTTGGGTTGAAGGGACTCTGACCAGAGTCGCTTAAGCTCAGTTTTGGAAAACAGAGAATTATGATTGGCCCAAGGGGCTTCTTTCCTTCAGCCGGAGCCCAGAAATGAAAACAATACCACATGTTTGATGATGGGTTTAAATCAAAATGTTCCATTTTAGTTAGAAATCATTCTCATTTTATGTTGGAAGATAAAAAAATATACATCATAAACAACGTTTTTCACAATTGTTTTTTCGTTAAGAAAACCAGATAAGAAGTGAAATGCATATGAAAAGACAACAGATTAGTGAATTCTTCTAACTCTGCTTGCACTACTTTTCCCAGCAGTGCCTGCCTGTGGAGTGTCGCCGGCATCTGTACTAGGCGTAGGTTGGTGTGTGCGCCTAAGGCGTGGTACACCAGGCACAGAGAGGCCTATTTACTATCTCCTGGACTGCTCAGTTTCACAAGGACTTTCATCGGTGCCATCTAGCTGTGCGTCACACTCTACCTGTTGTGAGACATCTGAAAAAATATATGGTTGCACTTTAATATACTATTTTGTTTACATGAAAATTAAAGATTCCATGCAATTCTAAATTCACTTCCCTCATTACTGGATAGGTTTAATGGCAATGTTTTGAGAGCAAACAATTTTGCACGTGTTGCTCTAAATAGGATAAATGAATGGTTATTGTTGTTACAACTCCCATAATGCATATACAAGTTAAAACAACCATTAAAATTGAGTGACTTTTCTGTTATATATAATAAAATATCCATATTTCTTAAACTAACATGATTTAATGAAACTTTTCTGAAATCTTACCTTGCAATGTATATGGTGAATTGGAGGTATCTTTGATGGACACCTTATCAACACTCTCTGAATCTTTGCCTCAGTCGTGTTTTCTTTAAGTGTTGTTGTTGACTGCTGAGACGGTCCACCACCTGTCCCACGTGCCTCTGCCAAGCGACTTTCTACCTTCACTTTCATATGCGATCTTTAAGTCGTATCCTCTTTTCCTGATGTCTGGGATGGTGCATTGCGTCACTCCAAGGTAACTGAGGGCCATATTATCAAGAAAGGGCGATACATTATTTCCGCTTTTATCGGCAGGAAACTGCCGCTAAAGCAGCGATAATGGGCTTGATAATATGTCCTTGTGAATTCCCAAAGAAGCCCAGGTTCTGGTGTTTACCTGGGCTGCTATGGGAATTCACAAGGGCATATTATCAAGCCCATTATCGCCGGTTTAGCAGCAGTTTCCTGCCGATAAAAGCGGCGATATTGTATTGCCCTTTCTTGATAATATGGCCCTGATTTTCTCCAAGATGTTGTTCCAGATTTTATTTTCTGCTTCTCACACAGTGAAAAAGCTGTTTCCAAACAGCTCCTCATAATGGGCAACACAATCCTCCGTGAGACCGACCAGTTCCTTCTAAAAAACCTAAGCTTGTGCTTTCCAGGTGCAAGGCCTTTGTCTGCTGCTTCCCTGGACATACTTGCAGTTGTTGTCAGCCAAAGATTCCCACAGGGGTCAACTGATGTACTCCCGCAACATCACTCACTTCCTCTGTGTTACAGAACCCTAGGTGGGAACGGTATGCATTAAAACACTTACTTATAATGATGTCATTTTGTTCCCAAAAAGCGACGTCTCCTATTTGTGATTTCCTAATACCTATTGGCAGATGTAGCGCTTCCCTATCAGGAAATTGCAAAATAGCAAATGTGACTCTTACCGAATCGCAAATTGTGGAAAGTGACCTTTCATACATTGCCATTAGCATACATAAATAATACATATTCCGTCATCTGTTTGCTTCCCCTCCGCCACGTCCTTCCCCGCCCCACAGCCTCACCGCGCTTACCTGAGCTGACCGCCGCTGGGTAAAGCATACCCATCCTATAAAAAACACAGAAACAGCTACATGTTTCCTCATTGGGCCCAACACCACCAACTTCTTTATCCACACAACAGGATGAACACATTTTGAAAAAAATAAACCCTGCACCTGTTTTTCATTTTGTGTTTGGATTACCCATTGGTAAACTTCCTTACTCTAGTTCTCACTTCTCCTACAAGTATATACTTAATAAGAAATGTAAGAAAATGGATTATCATTTGGAATGGGTGACTTCCCACCCGAAGTAATAAACACAAACCATGCCAGGGTGAGCCCTTAATCTGACTGAATTAACCTGAGCTCAGCCCCCTGGTAGTTATGGCGTAGAGCAGGAAGGCTTAATTTAGAGCAACGTGGGTAGCATTTATGCAGTATCAAAAAAGTAATAAAGTCGTAATGCGACAGAATACAAATCCGAAACCAAATAAAGGAAATACAATACATTTAATGAATGACATAAAAATGACAAAATAAGGGGAACCGAAGATATGGCTTTTAAAATGTTTAATTATTAATAGCGCCAAGAAGCAGAAAGTGTCAAAGAAGGTCAATGGTTGCAGTAGTCTGTGACCTAGGCACAATTTGACGTCGACTGCGATGAAGCACAGGTCAGATACGCCAACCAGGTTAGTCCTGGTAAATGATTTTACCTTCCATCTTTAGTCCTTTAAGTCCCAATCCACCACAGCAGTACCCTTCTAAAGCCACCAGTACCTCAGGGGAGACGCTTAAAGGGTCACAGGATGTCAGGCAAAGGGCAAGCAGCAGGGTCCAGTCCAGGTCCAGTTGCAGCTGGTCAGCCGGGCAGTTGCAGGGCAGGTCCTCTTGTAGCTTGTGTGTCCCTCTACCTTTAACAGCTCAGTCTTATGACCCTTGGTGTGCACTACTTTGTTTAGGCTACCATGAGGAGCAGGTCCAGTCCTCCAGGCTTTTTCTCTGGTCACAGACAGGAGGCCAAGTTCCCTTCTGTTCTTTCTCGGGTCAAGGAGTGTTCTGCAGTGGGTGACTGGGAACGACTCATGGACATGTCCTAACGCATGGGGTGAATATTCCTGTAACCAACCACATTGTGCATTTACAGGATGGTAAAAGTCTTCAGTCACATGCAAATTGGATTCTGAGGGCTAAGTGTGTGTGGGAGAAAGAAGTGTGGCGATCCAAGTGTCCTCCCACATTTAACACTAGAATCCAGTTTGGTGCAGGCATTGAGCCCCCAAAAATCCTGGAGACAGGAGTCTAGTAGAACAGACCAGGGTTTTCCAATTACCAGTGGATACAAAAGAATTGTTTTGGCATCCTCTTTTCCTTTCTTTCAAATGTACATCCAGTGTTGCGTGTAAAGCCCTAGAGACAGAAGTCTGGCGGGACAAAGCAGATCCTGTAGCAACCACACAGAAGACAAGCAGGGTTTGACATTCAAACAGGATTTGACACTTAAATGTAAAAAAGGATGCTCACAGCCCCTTCCTTCATATTCCAGTAAGTTCAAAGATGTTATCTCTGCCCATTCAGGCCAGCCTATTTTTTGCTCCTGAGAAGTACTTTGCACCTTTTTCACATCTTTTTAAATGCTAATTATTGGGTGCAAGAATTGAGATAGCAGATGCAGATTTAGCCTCAAGGAATTTCAGGCAGGGAGAAAGGTAACTTTCTAAAAGTTACTTTTCCTTAGTAATTATTACAAATCCTATTTCACCATCAATTAGTAGTTTTAATAACTATTACAATTAGGCATTTAATTTTTTTAGTAGCCAATCCCAATCCCTAGAACCAGTATTAGAATTTCAATCTGTACTCTGGTTTTCTTCATTGGAGAGCTAGGCCTGCCAAAGTGAAAAATAGTTTTTGGGAGCTAGTCACCGCTAGGAAATGTTAACATTAAGGGCCTCATTTATGAGAAATCAGTGTGAAGCAGTGTTGCAGCACTTCTCAGTGCGTCCCCCTTGCAACATGATGGATGCATCATATTTACTGTATGACGCATAATGTCGCAAGGAATGACAGATACGTCAGCGCAAAAGTGGCGCATTGCTGGGGTGTGTCTGAAAACAGAACCCAACTCCAACAATGTGTCCTTTCACATGGGGCAAGTCCCATGTGAAAGGGCCTGTGTCAACCAAATGCCTGCCTTGAAGCAGGTGTAAACTATTGATGCATTGGCATCCTAGAAGTGGCACCGTAAAATTTTATAGATTTCACTGTGCCACTCCTACGACCCTAGCTTGCGGGGGAACGCCCACCCTGCATACATTATACCTGACCTAGGTATAATGTAGATCAGCAGTTTATGAAGTGACACATCTGGCAAGCTATGTCTCTTTGCAAATATGGCGCAACATGGCGCATTATTTGCGCTGTCGCACAAAAAGTGATGCTATTGCGGCATAAATATGACGCAAGGCCTTATAAATAAGGTCATAAATATACATATGTCCTACAAAAAAATGCTATGCACCCTGCCTTGTGGACTACATGACCTACGAAGAGCTGATTTATGAATGTTTAAAAGGCAGATTTTGTTTAGGGTTCGGCGTATCTTGTGCAATTTGCTGTAGTGTAATTATGCAAAGGTCCAGGAAAAATTATGCGAGTGTAGTCCAGCATTTTTCAATATTTTCTAAGCGCAGAATGCCCCCTCATATTAAAAATGGACAAGCAGATGTATTTTGCTCAAAGAAAATAACGCTAAATGCAACGAAACATGAACTGTAGGAGCTACGGGAACTCGTTTCCGTTCCCTTGCAGTAGGCAGTTTTTACCGTATTACTCTGAATTACACAGGAAGAGTAATCGATACATTTCAGTAGTTTTATATCACAAGTGTAACATGAAATTACCCAAAATAATCCAATTACTCGAGAGAAGTTAAAGTTTTGCCCAGGCCTGGTTTTGATATGTCAAGAGGATTTATTTTGACAGGTCCAATTGCAGTGTTTTAACTGCCACAGTCCGGCAACAATGGCCGGCCTAAAGTAAGGTTTTATACTGTCACTGGAGTGCCTTGACCAATAGGTGCTGTAGTTCACTAGTTACATTTAACCTACAGGCCCTGGGTAAATTTTGTACCATGTTCTAGCAACTTATATGTATGTTAACTGTAGCAAGTAATAGTATACTGATTTCATTATGTTGAAAGGAGTAGCACGGGCACTTTACCACTGGTTGTCAGGCATAAAGAGCAAAGAGTTCTACAGCCAGCAAGGCAAAATATTTGGGGGTGCACCATGCAAACGATGGTCCTTCCTACAAGGAGGGTCTGCCTCCTCAAGATAGACACCGCCTACAAAAGTAGTTTATTTTCCTAAAGAACCTTGGGGCATATTACCAACAACTAGCGATAATTATCGCTATGTTGGTTTAGCGGCGATATTTTTATCGCCGAGCTGCGCCGATTTTTATCGCTTAGGAACCTTGCTATTATCAAGGTATATCTCCTAAGCGATAAAAATCGGCCGAAATGCATGAATATCGCTGAAAAGTCAGCGATATTTATGCATTACCGAGCTAATGCTCTTAGCCATGTTATCCACCTACCATTGGATAACATGGCTAAGAACTGCTCAGGGACAGGTGTTAGCTTTTGGAGATAGCGATGTTAGCGACTGTTTCCAGTCGCTAACATCTTGGCACGCCCACTTTGCATGTCATTAGTGATAAATATCACTGACATGCAAAGCGGGGCCCAAGATGGTCGCTATCTCCTACAAGCTGTCGCTAACTGGTGTTAGCGACAGCTAGGTAATAGGGAGATAATTTTATCTCCACTTTCTTGGCTTTTAAAGCCAAAAAAGCGGAGATAAACCCTCTTGATAATATGCCCGCTTGAGTCTTGTTCCAACGCCTTACATGGGCCATAAGGGGGAGCATCATCAATAGGCTGTCCTTTACGTGGTTAAAAAAAAGGGTGGTGGGGTCTCTAAAAGGTGGTGTGGCAAAGATGAGTAGCAACGAATCCTTTACAAGAGGTGTGGCCTACATAACTAAAGTACGTGAACTAACATCATGTGTCTCTTAGAGTGAGCCCTCTGACCAGCATCTGGGTACTCTTCTGAGTCTTCTATTTACTGCATATAAACATATCACACTGCAACCTACATATGCCTAAAAGAAGCCACTTCTGTTGGCTTATACAATGATTGTTATCACTGTAAATATCTGAGTGGCATACATTATTTTGTTGTGAAATATTAGAATTTAGAATGTTTCTATTCTTGCAAAATGAGACTGTGAATTAATGGGGGGGCAGTATCCTTGTAATTGGGGCGGGGATGGTAACGGAGGTTGGAACGTAATACGAAAAGGGGCAGGGAGGCCCATCATTGGTGGTAATCAGTTTAATGAGGAATGGTTGGGCCCACAGCTTAATTATCCAATCCCTTGTTATAATCGTTTCAGTGGTCTCGAGGGAGTTGATTGACTCCCACCCCAGTCTTCTGGACGAATTGGAAAGAGGGAAGTGTTAGTCACCCCTGGGGAACAATACAATCTAGCCATGGATGGTATAGTCAGCCCAGGAATCATTAGTCAAGGTCCAGGAGAACTGGAACCCAGTACTCTAGTTATAACCAGGGAACCTTCCGCAGCCTCTACCTCCATTAACATTTTGTCATGGAACATAGCAGGATTAAAGACAAACCTTACCAACCCTGATTGGAATGATTTCATTAATACTCTCCATATATGTATGTTCCAAGAAACCTGGTGCCTTTCCCCGCAATATAAAAATGGTTATTCAACCTTTTTTATTCCTGCAGTCTCGGTGGGGAAAGGTCGCCCGTCTGGTGGCCTGCTTATATGGGTGAAGGTGAATTTGAATTGTGTTGTTATCTCCCATAAAATTGATTCTAATGATATTCTGCACATTACTCTTAAGAGTCAGTCTGGGGTTTTAACTTTGAACTTTTTTGTATTTATGCTAGAGGCCTTCAAGGCGGGCTTCCCTCACCAACAATAGAGCTGCTAGATGGGAGGTTATCAGACCTTCCACCCAGATCCAAAATACTAGTAAGAGGGGATTTTAATTGTACTTTTGAACCCCTAGACGATGAAGAGGTATTGGGTTTCAACTCAGAGGATTGGAGACAGACTATACCTCCCTTAACTCTCGCACCCATTAAGAAATGGACAGCCAGAGAAATCCAGTTGAATGCTCTGGTATTAGAACATAACTTACGGGCTCTTAATGGACGGACCGCGTCGGATCGCGATGGGGCAATGACCTATAACAGGTTAGGTTGCCCATCTCGAATTGACTACATCCTTTTAGATATACAATCATGGTCTGCCCTAGTTGACATGGAGGTTAGGCAATCTTCAGATAGTGACCACAATCCGTTATGTATGGAAATCCAATGGGTAAATGGGATTGGTACAAGTGAAAAACCAGAGATGATTACCAAAGAAGTTTTTCCCACAAATGGTAATCGAAAACTAAAATGGAATGTGGTCAAGTGTGATGAGGAGAAACTTAAAAGCATTAAAGAGTTAGTCTCAGAAGAAACCTGTAGCCTCACAGCCATGGTTTTAGCAACATCTAACCCTCCAGGACCTAGCCTGCTAGCCTCCTATAAAAATCTAATAACTAAATTAGGAGATTTTTTCTGCAAGAGGCCCCAGGTGAATTCAAGGTTAAACCTTGAATCTCTTAAGAGCAACCCCTGGTATACAGCAAATTGTAGAAAAAAAAGAAAAGCTATCACTCTAGCGATAAAAAGCAAGGACCCTGCAGCTGTCCAAATGGCTAGAAAGGAGTACTCTAGCAGTATAACATTAGCTAAGAAAGATTGGGAGGAGGAGCACTGGCAGCAGCTTATGGCCGCAGCCCGTGGGAAAAAATCCATTATTTTTGGGAAATTGATTAATGCTCTTGACAGAAGGGGGGTAGAGACAATTTTAAATCATATAACCGAACAGCAATGGAATTCCCATTTTTTTTATTTATATTGTGAGGACAGTCTGAAAGGCTTAACAATATCCCCAGCCATTGAACCTCAAAGTAAGCTCAGTATGAAGCTAGGCTCCAAGATAGACCCATTTTCCCAGCGAGAAGTTCAGGATGCCATCTCAAAAATATTACCAGGGAAGGCGACCGGGCCAGATGGCCTCCCGGGGGATTTGCTACTGCATGATCCTAAATTATGGGCAGAGTTCATAGCATGTTTAATTAATTTGATCCAGCATCGTCACCCTGTCCCAGAATCCTGGAAGGGTGCAGAGGTCATCAATATATACAAGAAAGGCGATAGAGATGACCCTGCCAACTACAGACCAATAAGCCTAATAGATACCATCCAAAAGGTAGTTGGCAGGGTCATCATAAATCGTACCAAATCCTGGCTTGTGGACAAGGACATTCTGTCCCACTTCCAGGCTGGGTTTAGGCGCAATGTCGGTGCAATGGACCAGGTCTTTCGATTATGTGCAGTCTATTGGAAGTCAGTATCAATCGCCAAGGGTAGTTTATACCTGGCTTTCATAAACTTGAAAACAGCATTCAATGTTATTCCACGTGCCAAACTCTGGTCAGTCCTATTTGATATGGATTTCCCCGGCTATCTGTTGCAGCTTATTATAAAACTTCACGAAGGAAATTATGCAAGGATTCGCTGGGGAAGTCAGGGCCAATTGACAGAGAGGGTACCGGTCAACAGAGGAGTGAGGCAGGGATGCGTGATGGCTCCGACCCTGTTCTCCCTCTTTATAAATGGGGTGGTGGACCATTTGAGGGAGGACCCCGTGGATGCCCCCATCCTTGCCGGCGAGAAAACACATACACTCCTCTACGCAGACGATACCCTCCTGATGTCCAAACCCCCTATGGGTTTGCAAAAACTGCTCGATCATTTTAGTATTTTTTGTAAAGATCGTGGGTTGACGGTTAATACCACCAAAACAAAGTTGATGGTATTGTCCGCTAATAAAAAGCACAGGAAGGTTAACCTCTCTTTGAGTGGCACCCCTCTTGAGGTAGTGGATGAATTCGATTACCTCGGAGTGAGGCTTTGCAATAATATGAGATGGAATTCCCATGTCTCTAAAATGGTTTTAAATCTTAAAAGGGCTTCTGGAGCGATATTAAAGAACCAGCGGCTCTCTATTAGTAGACCTATAGCCCCTGCCCTGGCAGTCTATGAGGGGAAAGCACTAGCATCGGCAGTATATGGCTCTGAACTATGGGGTGCGGAGAACACCAAAGCATTGGCAGTGGCTGAAAACAAGTTTATAAGAGACATAGTCTCGCTGCCCTCATCGACCCCCTTGAAACCATTATTCTTAGATTTGGGCAAAAGAACGATCTCTGACTTAGTCCAAATTCGCCCCTTGTTATTTTGGGTGCGCCTCAGAAGGACCCCCGAACTAGCTAATTATGCTTTAGTGTTGGATGAGCTCATTAGTCTGAATGTAGCCAATAAAATAAAATGGCTCAACATTTTAAAGAAGTTGGTGGTATCTATAGGTCTGGGTGAATCTTGGACCTCCCAAACCCCCCCTTCGAAACAAATCGTTAAAAAACTTTATTGGGATTGGGTTGAGGCAAAGGAACTAAAGAACCCAAATTGGGGTCCCCTGACGAATAACTTCCTTGAACACAAGCCCTTCAGGAAGCTAGAGTCATTTTTGGACTTTATTCAGACCCCCCGTGATAGAAATTTGTTTCTGAAATTAAGATACGGTACCCTCCCCCTCAATTCATTTATGGAAGGGTGGAAGGACAGGAGGGAATCTGACCTAAAATGCCCAGGTTGTTCTTGCCCGAAAGAATCTCTTGGCCATTTTTTGTTTGCATGTGTTGCATATAAACAGGCTAGAGCAAAATGGCTGAAGCTTGTTTGTAGGGAGCTAGGAGTTAGGGACCACAGATCAGCCATGCGTATTATTTTAACCAACACTTCCTCCATGTATATTGTTTGTGGGGTCGCCAAATACTTGGCAAGTGCTTGGTTCACCAGGTCCAAACTGCTACCCAATGCTTGATCAGTACCATTAGGAAAAGATTCTTTTATCAATGTTCCCCTTTTTACTTTTTTTATTTTGTTTTTAGTAAATGACATCATAAATGTTATGGAATTGTAATACTTGTAATATTGTCCTATGTATTTTTGTATGCTTGAATGTTTGTACTTTTATGAAATATGTTTTCGAATAAAGTATTACAACATTATTAGGGTCTGTGGAAGGGGCAATGATCTTCAACACTCTTGTTTTGTGCTTCAGACCACTTTCCTCTACAGCACCTCACTTTGTGTGAGCATACGTGCATGTGTGAATGAGTGAGCAAGCATGTGTGCACGCATGAGTGCGTGTCTGTGTGTGTACCTGTGTGTGTGAGCATGTGTGTGTGCGTGAACATGCATAAGTGTATTTATGTGTGAGCGTGTGTATGAGCATGTGTGCATGTATGTGTGAGCATATGTGTGTTTATGTGTGTGTGTATGGGTAAGCATGCATGTGTGAGCATGCATGTGTGCATGTATGTGAGCATGTGTGTGTATGTGTAAGCATGTGCGTGTGTGCATGTGTGTTTATGGGTGAGCATGCATGTGTGTGCATGAGCATGCATGTGGGATTGTGTGCAAGTGTGTGTGAGCATGTGGGTGTGTGGGTGTGAGCATGTGGGTGTGTGTGTGAGCATGCGTGTATGGGTGTAGACGTGTGTGTGGGCATGCATGTGTATGTGTGCATGTCTGTGTGAGCATGTGTATGTGTGAGATACCTCTTCCCCGCTGGTGCCATCTCTGCCTGGGCAGACTTGTCCTTGCTCTTTGAAGCGAATGAAAGACACATCTGTGCTCCCGACTTAGGACTCTCTTTAAGTGGAGATACTGCCTCCCCTTCTGCAAATGTAGCATCAGTCCCGGTGGGCAGCGCTGGCACAACCCCTCTGTCCCAGGCCCAGTTCAAGAGGAGTGCCAACGGTCTGTGGTGACCCAGGGGATCATCAAACGGGAGGGCAGCGCGATCACTGTGGAGGAAGCCTGAGAGCGTGATAAAACGGCCTCCAGAAATAAAAGAGCCATCACTGAAGCTTACGCACGCGCCCACGAGGATTCAAGACATTATTTGATTAAATTACCAAAGTCCCTTTTAATTGAAGCCCCAGTGTCTTTGTAAGGAGCGATGCTGCGGAATAACAATGCACGGCGGCCCTTGGCAGTGCCAGGCACACCGCTGGTACCTATCACAGGCCACCGGGAGAGCTCTGCTCTCAAAGGGCACCGAGAGAGGCAGAGCCTGGCAGTGCCCTGCTCAACAAGAGTGCCAGGGCGGAGTGCAACACAGCATAAGGCTGCATAACTGCAGTATACAGCACACAGGATAGCGCATGCGGCTTCTGTACAGTCTACCACACACAGCACTCGCTGAATGGCTGCAGTCTACCGCATAAAGTGCAGCGCGTGCTGCAGGCACCCAGCACAGGCTGCATAGCTGCAGTCTACTGTACACAGCATAGCGCGTGCTGCTTGGGTACAGTCTGACAAACACAGCACTTGCTGCCTGGCTGTAGCCTACCGCATACAGTGCAGCGCGTGCTGCATGCACACAGCACAGGATGTATAGCTGCAGTCTACTGCACACAGCATAGTACGTGCTGCTTGGGTACAGTCTAACACACACAGCACATGCTGCATGGGCGCAGTCTAACGCACACAGCACAGCACATGCTGCATGGGTGCAGTCTACCACACTCAGCACAGGCTGCATAGCTGCAGTCTATTGCACACATCACAGCAGGTGATTCTTGGGTACAGTCTACCGCACACAATACATGTTGCAGCAGCGCAGTCTACCACACACAGCACAGCATATACTGCATGGCTGCAGACTACAGCACATAGAACAGGCTGCATAGCTGCAGTCTACCGCACACAGCACGTGCTGCATGGGTGCAGTGTGCTGCACACAGACCGTGCTACATGGTTGCAGACTATTGCACAGCAGAGCACTTGCTGCATGGCTGCAGCTTACCGCACACAGCACATTCTGCATGCGTTCAATATATTGCACATAGTGCGTACTGCATGGTTGCAGTCAACCGCACATGTAAGAGCACGTGCTGCTTGGGTGCACTCTACTGCACAGGGCACATGATGCAGGGGTGCACTGTATTGCTCACAGCACTTCACATACTGCATGGGGGAAGTCTACTGCACTCAGCAGAAGCTGCATGGGTGCAGTGCAGCTGAGAAAGATTCTGTGACTTGTCAGACATCTGTCCCAGTCCCTGCCACCGTCCAGTGTTGACAGCCTGTTGATAACTGTCCACCATGGACACAGGGGCCTGGGTGCCTAAGTCTGAACCATGCCTGTGAGTGGCGCAATGTCCGAAGCATAGCTGCATCAGACCAGGGACCTGGTTTAGATCTCAGTGAACGGGTTATTCCGTCACAACGGTGACGAATATCCTGTCCATCGAAATATAAATCCCATCATATCCGAGGGTATTTATATTTCGCGTTATTCCGTCACAACGGTGACGAATATCCCGTCCATCGAAATATAAATCCCATCATATCCGATGGTATTTATATTTCGGGTTATTCCGTCACAACGGTGACGAATATCCCATCCATCGAAATATAAATCCCATCATATCATATGGTATTTATATTTCGGGTTATTCCGTCACAACGGTGACGAATATCCCGTCCATAGAAATATAAATCCCATCATATCCGATGGTATTTATATTTCAGGTTATTCCGTCACAACGGTGACGAATATCCCGTCCATAGAAATATAAATCCCATCATATCCGATGGTATTTATATTTCGGGTTATTCCGTCACAACGGTGACGAATATCCCGTCCATAGAAATATAAATCCCATCATATCCGATGGTATTTATATTTCAGGTTATTCCGTCACAACGGTGACGAATATCCCGTCCATAGAAATATAAATCCCATCATATCCGATGGTATTTATATTTCGGGTTATTCCGTCACAACGGTGATGAATATTCCGTCCATCGAAATATAAATCCCTTGATATCTTATGGGATTTAAATTTCGGCAGACGGAACATCGTTTACCATTGTGATGGAGTAACCCGTCCACCGAGATCTAGATCAGGGCCTTAGTATCATTGTGAGCTTGTGTGATCTTGGAAATAACCTGATGCTGCCATACTGATGATGATTTGACTTGTGTGCTCCAATTTTATACTTCAAAATATTGTCTGACATAAATATCATGTCTTAAATACCGATTAAAAAAATATAACCCCTGTTGAAGGACGTGTTCTACAGCCGCGGCCCGTGCAGGTAAAAGCAGTCGGGAGGTGGAGCCGGGTGGGAGGGGGATTTCGACAGACGACAATGAAGGAATCTTAAATTGTTTTTTTTCATCGCTCTTACCTGCAGTGGCTGCGGCTGGTTTTCTATTATCAACTTCTTTGGGGCGATATTCTATAGATGACCTTAAGGAATCGATCTCTATGTCACGATATATCCTGAGAGCGACATTCTAGTGCCCCGCCCACTGGCAGTGCCCAAGCACGAGATCCCTTTCTCCTAGTGTCCCAGCAGGCTAGGACGCCACCTGTCTTTTCTTTCTCTTTCTTTCTTCCTGTGACAACTGCCTCCTGCTCCATAGAACAGGCTGGGTTTCCACATTGTCTGTCTACAGCAATCATTGAGACGTAGACCTGGGGACATGTTTTCAGTCCCAGCATGCAGTGGAAATAAAGATTTTTGGTTTGCAAAGAATTCGTCTCCCGACATAATTTGTTTTTTTCTTTATCTGAGGAACCTGAGGGATTATGTGCAATTAGAATGTTTTATATTATTTTGTTTTCTAGACATGTGTTCATATATATTGTTGATGGTGCCACAATGGTGTGTACTCCTCCTGAGCATTTACTAATTACCAACTCATATTTATCTCCTGCACAGCATCCTGTCTGCTCGGTGAATAAACAGCTCTGAGCAGAGGCATTGAAATCTGAAACTCACTGGGGTCCCAACAAACCAAATGCAGTCACCGCAGAACAAAGGCACTTACATAACAATGCCCTGTGCTGGGGGCAATAACCCGAAGGGCCAGATTAACGAAGATCTTGCATGGACGTTGGGTCACGTAAGGCGGGCCAAGGCAACGCATGGGCTTCTGTGACATTTACTAAGCCACGCAAAGCCACCGTGTACAGCTGTGCCTGGCATAGTACATCTGGAAAGGCTACAAAAGTCGCTGCATTGCATTACTCTGCCCGGGGAAGGCGTTCCATGAGTGGGGCGTGGGTGTTTTCCAGATATCCAGCCATTGTTTTTGTTGCATACCCAGATGTCTTTAAAGGAAAACAGGCTGCATTTAAAAAGAAAAAACTTAAACTCAGCAGTTTATTTTTTTAAGAGTAGGCGGTGGTCCCACCGGAGGCAGTGGTCCGTGGACCACTGCCTGCTCTTAAAACTGTTTGTTTTCCATGCCCAAAGGAGTAGTGGCCCCCTAGGGGCTCCTTCTCATTAGAGAATGGGTTACCCCCTCCTTCAAGGAGTCAGTCAAATATGATGTTTCTGCGACCATAATTTTGTCACAAAACATTCATATTTCCCATTCAGATTCGTTATTTGGAAGGGGTGCCCTAAACACAGCCCTTCCAAATACCGTATCGCAAACACAAATTGGGATTCGGTAACATGTTACTGAATCACAATTTGTGTTTAATACATATGTAACAGCATCATTGTGGTCAAAAAACATTTCCAAAAGCAAAAGTGCTTAAAAAATATTGCCCTAGATTATTTGCAGGACAGATTAGATATGCCAGTTTACCTTTTTTTGAAGCAAAAACTATGCTTTTAAATCCAATTCTTGGCGATAATTTCACTATGTAGGAAAACTGGGGATACAATAGGACATTTGCACATTCTGGGGCATATTAACAAGAACCTCGTTAAAATTAAAAATTTTGCAGTTTTAGCAACAGGAAACTGCAGCTAAAACGGCGATAATGGGCTTGCTCATATGCGTTATAGAATTCCAATAGAAGCCCAGGTTAGATGTCCTGCTCATCTAACCTGGGCTTCTATTGGAATTCCATACCGCATATTAGAAAGCCCATTATCGACGTTTTAGCAGCAGTTTCCTGCCGCTAAAACGGCGATAATTTAAACGAGGTTCTTGCTAATTTGCCCCTCTGTTTTTATGAAGAGGCATTGCGAAAGGATGGTGATGAAACACTCCCTTCTTTTGCCTTTCTTATAGTCAATCAGCCAGGCCTTGGGACTGAAAGTACCCCAGCTTAGGTATGGCGTACTCTGCTCTAGATCACAGCTATAAGTACTTTCAGACCTGACATCCGTGTGGTTCTCTCCAACTTTTTTGCCTTTAATCCTCCTCTGTTTGCTGACTTCATTTTTGCTGGACTCTGCACACTTTCTCAGTGATATCCAGTATTATGATTGCATGTACTATTTCCTTGAACACCGAAACATTGGCTTACACCTAATTGGCACATGCAATTTACTTAAGTCCCTAGTAAAGAGGTACTCCCTTTACCCTGGGCCTGTATATTAAATGCTACTAGCGGGCCTGCAGCACTTATTGTGCCACACACCTAAGTAACCTTTTTAAACAAGTCTTAGTTCTATCATTGCAACCTGTATGTGAAGTTTGAAACTGCCATTGCGAGCTGGCAAAATACTTCTTTGGCAGGCCTAAATCTCCATATTGGCTGCTTATGGCCGTATGTAGGCCATAAGCAGCCAATACTGCAGTGTATTTAAAATATTGGGCATATATCTTTAACATTTACATGCCCTGGTAGTGAAAAACTCTTAAATACATTTTTTCACCACTGCAAGGCCTGCCACTCCCATAGGGTAACATTGGATTACCTTATTACGTTTAATAGGTGATATCTTTCAATTGGGAGCAGGTAGGACTGTCGAGCTTGGTGCGTAAGTTGTAACCCTCTTTAGATGTAAAGTTGGATTTTAAGTCACAATTCTGGAAATCCCACTTTTAGAAAGCTGGCGTTTTCTGGAACCAACCATTTGATGCCCACAATCTGTATCCTGGGTCACATGACTAGGTGTAGCTGGCAGCTGGTCTTTGTGTATGTCTCCCAGACAGTGATTCTAAGTGGAGATAGGTGTTAGCAAGAAGAGCCATCTCTGACTTGAAGAGAAGGAGAAGCTGTCACCTACTACGCTTACCTATCACCAAGGCTCTGCCTCAGCACCTTAATAAAGAGTTTGACCCTAGTCCTTTGTGCCCCCAGACAAGCTGAAGCGAGGACAGGGAGGCAAGATTACCAAAAATCTACTTCAAAGCTCGCACCAAAGATAAATTCTTGGTTATCAGACCAACTCTTCCGATTACTTCTGTCTCAAAGAAAAAGAAGGACTGCTGTGGTAGGCACCTGCACTAGTATGTCATCGGATGGACACTTGCTAATGCTTGTTTGCAGTGACTGTGTGTTGTCACACCCTCTCCATAGTTAAGTGGAATGTTGTACATGCCATTAGAACCAAGTGATGTAATAGGAGATGTGTTAAGGGTTGTGGGACCTGCGGCCGTTGGTTCCCCTTGTCCTGGTTTGATGGGTGAGATCTTCTGCTAAGAATAAACCTGATTCTTCAAACCTTCATATGCCTGTGGGGAAGTTATTCTTGGAATATGACAACTGCCCAGATGTAAAGTCTGCACTGCTGACCTTCATACCGAACAAGACCTGCTGTTGGTACAATAGGACTCTTCTACTGCTTTGAACCGCCCTGGTGAAATCAGCCTGCCTGTTTGCATCCAGAACTTATTAAGTCTCCAAGGGTCAATTGGGTTGCCCCCTGTTTTAAGACACAGGGACAGTACAGGCTTCTTAGATGTGAACACATCTCTTTGCACCTTGATGCAGTGCGGCTCAGCTCGTCATCAACTCTGATTCAGTGCAACACAGTTTGTCTTCGACCCATCTTATTGCAAGTCCCTGCAAGACCTGAGGGTTTCCTTGATGCCAATGCAAGACATTGCATCTCTTCGTCCATGGCTCATCTAACCATCACTGTGCAATGCATCTCCCTAAAGACGGTTTATCAACTCACCACTGCACAGCGCATCTCGATGCCTGGACCTCACATCGCAACTCCTCGTTGATGGCTCTTCAGCACTAGCTCACATAGCGTGGTGCAAGGACTTCACGTCTCGATGCCTAGGCCCACAAGGTACTTTCTCAGTGGACTAACCTCATTCCTGTATCCGGCCCACACTTCATTGCCGTCAGCCTGTCGCAACCAGATAACTGCAGTTGGCGCTTAATGCTTCTTCTTGATGTTGACACAACCTTTGAAATTGCATATCTCTGGTGCTACTAATTGCTTTTTTGGTCTCAAATCATTTATCCAATTTGACTATATTCTTCTCAATTGGCGTGGGATTTTGTTGTGTTGTGTTCTCAATATAATACTGCTTGAACTGCTGCATAAACACTTTACACATTGCCTTTAAATTAAGGGTAACTGCCTTTGCGCCCAGCTTCCAGAAGGTTGAGCGCAGGTTAATTTGGGGTTTGCTTGTGCTTCACCCGACAAGATTTGTGGTTGCGTCTTGAGAAGGGTTTCACCGTCCTAAAACAGTAGCTCAATGTCCTAAAGGTACAAAATGGGTAAAATCTTCTTAGATCTGCTCATCCCTCTAGACATATTGGGTCATTAGTTCCTGATGGAGGTATAAAGGAGCCCCACCTTCTAAGTATGTCTCCAGTGGATTCAAAGGGGGGGTGTCCTTTTTCTGACTGTGTTCCCCAATATGCCTCTCATTACCAATAGAAATCCACACCATTCCTTTGGTGGTTTTCTTCAGGTGGCAGATAAGAAGCTGGTTTCTTGAGAAGGAGTAATCAGTATATTGAGACAAGCATTGGTAATGTGTTTTCGATTATTCAATTAATCATTCATTCAATTTGCATCTTCGCAGCAGACAAAGGAATTAAGGCATGTCTTTTATAGCACATTCTTTAAATTGAAGCAGTTGTAGGTTTTTCACATTTAACTAGTGAGTAGAGCATTTTAGAAGTGCTGCAATATTTATTTATTTTTAAACATATTTTATTGGATTTTGAAGGTACATAATGAGCCATTGCTCAGAGTGAACATGTGAAACGTCGGATACATCCAAGGTACCTACGTTTGTGACGAAACTGGAACCCTTGCAAAACATGCAAGCAACACAACATAAACATGACACAGATAATTTTAAACCCCTCGAAATTGGTTTAGTTGGGACACATTCGACCACCAGTAACATTAATATATTGTCTAAGCTGTCCAGGGACCGGCATCTCATGAGCGAGCCATTGTATACAGGGTCTATATTCGGCAGAGGCGGTAACTCTATTCTTCGATAGATCGCCCATCTGGACCATATTTTTGGGTGTTTCTAGGGGCACCCCAAAGCCTGAAAGACCGCTATCTCTGCCCCCATGCAAGAGTCTGTAGTATATCATTTTAAGATCTGTGTAAGTATATCACATTAAGATCTCTGTATTGTGTGGAACATTGAGTATGTTCCAGAATTGTTTATATGTGTATGTGCATTCTTAGAGAGCTGTTATTAGAGAAGCTCTGTGTCTTGATAGCTGTATGACTTATTCCTCTGTGCTGGGGGTTTTAATAAAGAACCTAACTACAAGGATCTACTGGTGTACTTTTCATTGCTACACTGATTTGGCGACGAGGACCAGGAACCCTCAGTACAAGCTTCATAAGGAATTTAAATGAACTTTGTATTTTCAACAAAAGAAAAAACTACTGGGAAAATTGAAGAAATTGCACTGGCTTATTCAACTCTACATGGAAGAAAAATACTCCTGACATCCTTCTATCAGTGAGTTTTTCTATATTCTGACTTTTAATACTGCTATCTATTTCGATATTACTTCGTTTAAAAGCAGTCAAAATTAATGAGCGGCCAGCCTTTTAGCAATCTTCTTTATCTTTAAATTTAATGCGGATGACAAATGCAATCCAGCTGTGTTTATTTCCAAGTTTCCGTGAACTCAAGTGTTAGCCAGCATCGTGGAGCGCGTTGGTTACCTTTAAAATCTGAGCCGGGAGCTGCCTGTGAATCAGAAGCGTGGAGCGCGAGCTTGCTGCCATCGTTACAGCGTGTTTCCCTTCAAACAACCGGCGCGTGTGTAACAACCGGCGCGCATTGTTGTCTTCACCAGATATTCAACTGATTGACGTCACAGGTCACACAAGGGGCACACAACGTGTCGGCCATTTTTGATCATTTTTTTTCTTCTTCTTTATTCAGCGCGAACAACAGGAAATCGAGCAGTTAACCTGTATTTTTAAAAGCTTATAATTTACCGTTCTTACACACGATAACAACAGCAATTTTAAGGAATTAACCTGTGCTTTCCCAGACTTCATCGTTCTTATACAGTAAGATCACAAGTTTTTATTAAGCATTTGTTCTTGTGTTAAAAGAAAAATAAATGGATGGAGAGTCAAGAACAGCTTCC
This sequence comes from Lissotriton helveticus, assembly GCF_964261635.1. Lineage (NCBI taxonomy): Eukaryota > Metazoa > Chordata > Amphibia > Caudata > Salamandridae > Lissotriton > Lissotriton helveticus. The sequence continues at coordinate 1,179,845,971 of NC_136072.1, read as the reverse complement.
ACAAGTATTATGACAGCTTCTTCTTCACTGAGTAACATGAGTATTACCTTGAGTGATCCAATTTTTTGTTAATCCAGGTGAACCTAATATCAAATGGTTGGATTGGAAAGAATATTTTTTGAATTATATTGCCACTCTAGAGGATAATGGCAGTATTATGTCTCCAGAAAGAAAAGAAAAAATGTTAATGCATTGTTTAGGACCTGAAGGTCTCAGAGTGTATTTACAGATGCAAAAGATTGAAAGAAGTGGAGATCTGGATGTATTTAAGTGTGCTATAGCTGATCTTGATGACCATTATTCCCCAATTGTATGTGTCGCAGTTTCTAGACGCACCTTCTATAAGCGTAAACAAAATACAAATGAGACCATTGAGGATTATATCTCTGTTCTAAAGAATTTGGCCATCAAGTGCAAGTTTGGACCCCTGCATGATGATATGATTAGGGATCAAGTTGTGATGTGTAGTAAGAATAAGAATGTCCAAGACAAGTTGTGGATAGAAGGGGATGCATGTCTCAAAGACATTATCAAATTAGTTAAAAAAGCAGAACTTTCAGATAGATGTACCAAAGCAGTCTCTTCTTCCAATGAGCCAGTAACTGTTAATAAGATCAATGACACAAGGAGAGACAAGAATACTAATGTGAGACAGTCCAAACAATATCAAAATTATAAAAATTGGAAACCACACCAAAATCCTAGCTTCAAGAAAGAAGATAACTCCACTCAATTTTTTGCTTGTTACAGATGTGATAGCACATCACATACTGCCAGGTTTGATAAATGCCCTGCTAAGTCTTCTATATTCGGCAGAGGCGGTAACTCTATTCTTCGATAGATCGCCCATCTGGACCATATTTTTGGGTGTTTCTAGGGGCACCCCGAAGCCTGAAAGACCGCTATCTCTGCCCCAATGCAAGAGTCTGTAGTATATCATTTTAAGATCTGTGTAAGTATATCACATTAAGATCTCTGTATTGTGTGGAACATTGAGTATGTTCCAGAATTGTTTATATGTGTATGTGCATTCTTAGAGAGCTGTTATTAGAGAAGCTCTGTGTCTTGATAGCTGTATGACTTATTCCTCTGTGCTGGGGTTTTAATAAAGAACCTAACTACAAGGATCTACTGGTGTACTTTTCATTGCTACACTGATTTGGCGACGAGGACCAGGAACCCTCAGTACAAGCTTCATAAGGAATTTAAATGAACTTTGTATTTTCAACAAAAGAACAAACTACTGGGAAAATTCATGAAATTGCACTGGCTTATTCAACTCTACATGGAAGAAAAATACTCCTGACATCCTTCTATCAGTGAGTGTTTCTTTATTCTGACTTTTAATACTGCTATCTATTTTGATATTACTTCGTTTAAAAGCAGTCAAAATTAATGAGCGGCCAGCCTTTTAGCAATCTTCTTTATCTTTAAATTTAATGCGGATGACAAATGCGATCCAGCTGTGTTTATTTCCAAGTTTCCGTGAACTCACGTGTTAGCCAGCATCGTGGGAGCGTGTTGTTTACCTTTAAAATCTGAGCCGGGAGCTGCCTGTGAATCAGAAGCGCGGAGCGCGAGCTTGCTGCCATCGTTACAGCGTGTTTCCCTTCAAACAACCGGCGCGTGTGTAACAACCGGTGCGCATTGTTGTCTTTACCAGATATTCAACTGATTGACGTCACAGGTCACGCAAGGGGCACACAACGTGTCGGCCATTTTTGATCATTTTTTTTCTTCTTTATTCAGCGCGAACAACAGGAAATCGAGCAGTTAACCTGTACTTTTAAAAGCTTATAATTTACTGTTCTTACACACGATAACAACAGCAATTTTAAGGAATTAACCTGTGCTTTCCCAGACTTCATCAGTAAGATCACAAGTTTTTATTATGCATTTGTTCTTGTGTTAAAAAAAAAGAAATGGATGGAGAGTCAAGAACAGCTTCCACAAGTATTATGACAGCTTCTTCTTCACAGAGTAACATGAGTATTACCTTGAGTGATCCAATTTTTAGTTAATCCAGGTGAACCTAATATCAAATGGTTGGATTGGAAAGAATATTTTTTGAATTATATTGCCACTCTAGAGGATAATGGCAGTATTATGGCTCCAGAAAGAAAAAAAAATGTAATGCATTGTTTAGGACCTGAAGGTCTCAGAGTGTATTTACAGATGCAAAAGATTGAAAGAAGTGGAGATCTGGATGTATTTAAGTGTGCTATAGCTGATCTTGATGACCATTATTCCCCAATTGTATGTGTCGCAGTTTCTAGACGCACCTTCGGCCACTGCGCCTTCGGCCTGGTCACCCCCACGCTCCTGTGCCTGCTGCCACTGCCGCAGCCCCAGCCTCCCGAGGGCCGCCGAGCCCACACCAGCTGTTCCCACCGCCCCAGCCTCCCGAGGGCCGCCGAGCCCACACCAGCTGTTCCCGCCGCCCCAGCCTCCCGAGGGCCGCCGAGCCCACACCTGCTTTTCCCGCCGCCCCAGCCCGTGGCCCCGCCCCCCGACAGCCGATTGGCTCGCGCTCCCGCTTCCCCGCAGACCCTCCCGACCGGCTCCCTTCTTATGACGTCCCCAGAGCGACCGCGCAGCGGACGCGCGCAGCGGACGCGCGCAGCGGGAGCACCGAAGGTGCGCCAAAGGTAAGCCCGTCTACCCCCGTCCGCGCCTGGACCGCGCCCAGCGCCAGGACCCCTGGCCCCCGCAGACCCCAGCCCACCCGCCGGACGTACGACGCCGCCACCCTCAACGCACTCAACGCCGGCCGAACCCCTGGATGCTACCGAGCCACCCCGAGACACACCCACGGACCCTTCATCTGCCAGTCCTGCAAGTTCTCCTGCACCCGGACCTGCACTGCACCAGCGTCCACCAAGCAGAACACCAGCAGCAACCACCTGAAGTGCATCCTGCTCAACACCCGCTCCGTCCACAGACACGCCGTCGAGCTCTGGAACCTGCTCGACACCACAGACCCAGACATCGCCTTCCTCACGGAAACCTGGATGAACGCCTCCTCAGCGCCCGACATCGCCATCGCCATCCCGGACGGCTACAAGATCATCCGGAGAGACCGCGTCAACCAGACAGGAGGAGGCATCGCCATAATTCACAGGAACACCATCCGCATCACGACCAACACCGACGACACCATCGCACCCGCCGAACACCTGCACTTCCAGATCCACATCAACCCCAAGACCACCCTCAGAGGCACCCTCATCTACAGACCCCCGGGACCACGCACACAATTCAGCGAGGACATCGCCGACTTCATCAGCCCGCTCGCCCTCCCCTCAGCCGACTACATCCTCCTCGGGGACCTCAACTTCCACCCGGAGAACAACGACGACCGCAACACCACCACCCTGCTGGAAAACCTCGCAAACCTGGGACTCAAGCAGCTGGTGACCACCCCCACCCACCTCGCCGGACACACACTCGACGCCGTCTTCTCATCCAGCAAAGACATCGCCTTCAGCCACGCCACAGGACTCCACTGGACGGACCACAGCTGCGTCCACTTCACCTTCAGAAGAACGACAACCCACCACCACCAGCAACAGGTTGCCCGAAGAAGCTGGAACAAGATCACAGCCGACCAGCTCGCCGCTTCCCTGAGTCAGCACCCTCCCGCCAGCTCAGCGAACCCCAGCCAGGCCGCCGACAACCTCACGAAGTGGATCAGCAACTGCGCGGACAAACTCGCCCCTCCGAGGACCCCACCCAGCAGACCCGGCAGCAAGAAAGCCCCATGGTTCACCGACGAACTCAAGAGCTCCAAGAAGAACTGCCGAGCCCTCGAGAAAATATGGAGAAGGGAACCAACACCGGACAACATGACCACCCTCAAGCTTGCCACCCGGAAGCACCACCAACTGATCCGCGCCACCAAGAAAACTGCATTCAAGGACCGACTGGACAACAACTCAAACAACTGCAAGGAACTCTTCAACATCGTGAAAGAGCTCTCCAACCCCAACGCCGGAAACAACGACATCACCCCATCGCAAGACCTCTGCAATTCCCTCGCCTCCTACTTCCACAACAAGATCGCGGACATACACAACAGCTTCAGCATTCAACCATCGCACACAACGACCGCTGCAACGCCGCCCACCACCACCCTCCGCGCCTGGACTCCGATCAGCACCGATGACACCGTCCGCATGATGAACTCCACCCACTCCGGATCTCCGACTGACCCCTGCCCTCACCACGTCTTCAACAAGGCCGACGCTGTCATCGCACCCCACCTGCGGGACATCATCAACACCTCCTTCGACACCGCCACCTTCCCGGAGAGCTGGAAGCACGCCGAACTCAGCGCTCTACTAAAGAAACCAACAGCGGACCCCACCGAACTCAAGAACTACCGCCCCATCTCGCTCCTCCCGTTTCCAGCCAAAGTCATCGAGAAGACCGTCAACAAACAGCTGGCCGCCTTCCTCGAGACGAATGGATCCCTCGACCCCTCACAGTCTGGCTTCCGAGCCAACCACAGCACCGAGACCGCCCTCATCGCTGCCACCGATGACATCCGAGCCCTGATGGACAACGGAGAAACAGTGGCCCTCATCCTCCTAGACCTCTCCGCGGCATTCGACACTGTCTGCCACCGCACCCTAGTGCAGCGCCTCAGCAACGTCGGAATTCAGGAGAAGGCACTGGAATGGATCGTCTCCTTCCTCGATGGAAGAACACAGAGAGTCCGTCTACCACCGTACAAGTCAGAGGCCACCGAAGTCATCTGCGGCGTCCCTCAAGGATCCTCGCTGAGCCCCACCCTCTTCAACGTCTACATGAGCCCCCTCGCGCCCATCGCACGCCAACACAACCTGAACATCATCTCCTACGCCGATGACACCCAGCTGATCCTCTCCCTGACCAACGACCCCGCCGCTTCCAGAGCCAACCTTCACGAAGGGATGAAAGATGTAGCCGAGTGGATGACGACCAGCCGCCTGAAACTGAACTCAGACAAGACGGAAGTCCTCATCCTGGGCTCCTCGCCCTCCGCCTGGGACGACTCCTGGTGGCCCCCCGCCCTGGGCACCGCACCCACACCGACAGACCACGCACGCAACCTGGGCTTCATCCTGGACTCCTCCCTCTCCATGACCAGACAAGTCAACGCCGTCTCCTCGTCATGCTTCAACATCCTGCGCATGCTACGGAAGATCTTCCGGTGGATCCCCACCGAGACCAGGAAGACGGTCACCCAGGCCCTCGTCACCAGCCGACTGGACTACGGCAACGCCCTCTACGCCGGAACCACCGCCAAGCTCCAGAAGAGACTCCAGCGGATCCAGAACGCCTCAGCCAGACTCATCCTCCACATCCCCCGACGCAGCCACATCTCCGGACATCTGAGAGACCTGCACTGGCTCCCCGTCAACAAGAGAATCACCTTCCGTCTCCTCACCCACGCACACAAAGCCCTACACGATCAAGGCCCGAGCTACCTCAACAACCGCATCAACTTCTACGCTCCCAAACGCCACCTCCGATCAGCCAGTCACGCCCTCGCCGCCGTCCCCCGCATCCGAAGAACGACAACAGGAGGAAGGTCCTTCTCCCACCTGGCCGCCAAGACCTGGAACTCCCTCCCGACCGACCTGCGCCTGACCCAAGACCACCTCTCCTTCAGGAAGAAGCTCAAGACCTGGCTGCTAGTTTGCAAGGTTTTGATCCTAATGCTGATACTATAGTCACAACTGATGCCAGTAGCAAGGGGTTGGGTAGTGTCCTTACCCAAATCAATGAGAACAACAAAGAGGTCATCATAGCGTTTGCTTCTCGGTCCCTTTCTCCCACAGAAGAACGTTATTCAGTTGTTGAAAGGGAGACCCTTGCTGTGGTGTGGGCTTTAGAGCATTTCAGGAAGTTTTTGTGGGGAAGGAAGTTTATTGTTCGCTGTGACCATAAACCTCCAACGAAGTTACTTACAACGGATGGTCTTACCAATGCCACAGCAAGGATAGCAAGGTTGTCCATGAGGCTGCAAGACTTTATGTATGAGGTGCAATACATGCCAGGCACAAGAAACTTCACGGCTGATTTTTTAAGCCGTATGTCATTACCGCTAATTGAGTTATATAAAAATCAGTGGAATGATTTTTCTATTGCACATATTTCTTTCGATAAAACTCAAGGTAGTTTTACGCAAGAAGAATGGCTCGAAGCGGAAAACAATGACCAAGTTTTACTTGTTTTGAAACAATTGATTGTCAAAGGTTGGAATGGCATGGACAAGAAAATCATCAATGATGATTTAAGAGGTTTTTGGGAAGTTCGAGATGAACTTAGTATGTCCAATATGTTAGTTGTACGAGGTGATAGAATCATTCCACCTAAGGACTTAAGAAAAAAAATCATTGATCTTTGTCATGAAGGACATTCAGGGATTACTCGCACAAAACTTCGTATTAAAGAACTTTATTGGTGGCCTAAGATGGATGTAGAGGTTGAAAGATGTGTGAGATCATGTGTACAGTGTGAAGTCTCTGATAAAACCTTTAAAACTTTGAATCCACCATTAGCTCCTCCTGATTGGCCTAAATTTCCTTGGGAGGTTGTAGCTATTGATTTTATGGGTCCTGTCACTTGGCAAGATGGAGTTCAGCAGTAAATCCTAGTCTTAATTGACACATTTTCAAGATGGTTAGAGATCAGTGTAGTAAATGTGATTAATACTAAAACTGTCATTACTTTCTAGATGAGATTTTCTTCAGGGAAGGCTTTCCTAAGTATATATTATCAGACAATGGTGTGCAATTTAAATCCATGGAGATGAAAAACTATTTATTAGCTTCAGGTATACAACAAAGGTTTACTGCTCTTTACCATCCTAGCGGGAACGGTATTGTGGAAAGAGCCAACCGTAGTATTAAATGAGTATTGCAGTTGGCAAATAAGGGTAACTTATCATGGGATGTTGAATTGAAGAAATTGCTGTGGGCTTATAGGAGTACCATTCATGGCTCAACAAATCAAAGTTCCTTTTCATTAATGAGAGGTAGAATTCCACATTCTAAGATCAATCCGAGTTGGATGGATAAAAGTGGCATGACTAATTGTGATTTAACTAAAGTTAGAAAGAGAATTATGGATTCACAGACAAAGAATAAAATCTATTATGATTCCAAACATGGAACTAAAGAGGCCAGTTTATGCAAAGGTCAATGGGTTCGAGTTAAGAGTGCCAGGAAGACCACAAAAGGTGAGAGTAAGTACAGTGAACCCAGAATGGTTGTTAAAGTTATGAACAATACTGCCTTAATACAAAATGGTGAGGTATGGCATTTTAGTCGTCTTGCACCTGTATCCCGTGGTGATGTTCAAAGTAACAAAGATAAAGAGATGTGCAAAAATTTGTCATCTTGGTGGTGGGACATTACGGTGGATGAGTCTCAGGATGGTGATATCTCTTGTGATAATTCACCTTCTGGTGTTGACATTCACGAGGGTGTTCCTATATCTGGGGATAGTTCTCAGGTTAAGGAAGGTTCACAAGTGTCATCGGATGTACCTAACTTTGTGCCTAATGTATCTGTCATCAAAACTTCAAGTGGAAGAATTGTTAAAAAACCTAAAGGTTTGGAGTTGTTTGACTGTACTTAATATTATTATTTTTGTGTTTTGTTTTGTTGTAAATAAGGTAGCGTATCCCTTGTAGTTCCTTGTAAGTAGTTTATTCAGGTAAGATGGTAAGTTAAGGAGAAGAGGATAAAAGCCCCACCAGGAGCAGCCTCCGCAGGAATAAGTACAACAAAACTCTGTCTGCAGCTGTTTGAAAGATTTGAGTGTAGTTGCCCGCAGGACATCCCCCAAAGTAGTATTCCCAGCAGATTCCACTTCTGGAACCCCCTCAGCGCCGCAACAGGGCATAAATATGTACCGTACCATAGCAGCGTCATACTTGTTATGCGGCCTTGTCAGCCCATCTGTCCTACTGCATATCTCCATGTCCGAATCACTACTTTACCAGCAGGCGGCATAACATCTACGTTGATAGGAGTTGGAGAAGGGGTTTATGCTCCATTGCCCAATGTTCTAGTTTGTATGCCAGATCTGAGGGTGAGTTGTGCCACCCCTCGTTAATAACTAGTAAACGGGATGGCGCATAATAAGCATAGACGTCTGCTGCCGCAATACATCCGCAGTATGTGGACTGCGTACAAGTGCTCAATGCTACCCTGATCACCCCACCATCCCACAAGAATTTATTGTGGATGGCATTGATTTGTGGGAACCATATTTGTGGTATGTGAAAAGGAAAGTTTTGAACACTATATAAAATATGTGGTAGGGAGACCCTTTTAAAAATCGCTGACCGCCCATACATTGACAGCGGACGTTGATGCCAAATTGCCGTCTCGTCCCGCAGACCAGCCATGAGTGAGGTTATATTATCAGCCCACAAGAGTTCTGGGCAGGGTGAGACAAAAATGCCCAGATATTTGAAGTCTGTGGTCGCATGTGACAGTTGCGCTGCCCAGGTGTTGCTACCCTGGTCCCGCACAACCAGAAAAGAACCAACTTGGTGGGATTAGTATGGAGACCTGACGTTTCTCCCAATACTCTGAGTATTTTCAGGATACGGGGGCCCAAAAACCAAGGGTCTGTCATGAAGAACAGCACATTGTCGGCATAAAGAGCGATGCGATCAGAGCATGACCTCAACCAATCAAAGCCTCGGATCACCGGGTCACTCCGTACCCACATCGCCTGGGTCTCCACTGCTAGGGTGATAAGAAGCAGCCCTGTCTCGTATCACAGCAGATCGTAATTGGGGCTGATCTATGACCCGCCATGCTAACTGAGGCAGTTAGATCTGTATACAGCAGTCATACGCAGGCCTGAAGACGTGGGCCAAAGACAAGTTCTGCCAGGAGTTGGGAAGTGCTGCAATATTTAATGCAACATCTTGAGGCACTGATTAATACTAGCCATCTCTGAGAAGCAGTGTGCACCAACTATTTAGCAAGAACATGATTTTGAAATTTGCTGAACTCTTCATGATATTCTACAAGTTGAACATCTGCTAGAAGCAAGACCTGATTGTAGGGAAAGAGACTTCAAATTTGCTACAACATGTACTCATCAATCTGGTCTGGACAATAAGCCCCATTTAAGTCCTTCTTCAGACAGTTTAGCTATCTGCGAGCCCTGAAGTTACATATTTTTTTTAAAAGTACTTTAAGAAGTAGCATAGAGAAATAGTTGACTTTAGGTTGGATCCCTTCGGCAATTGGCTCTCATTTAGCTTTCTATTTTTCCATTGGTTGGTCAGGCTTTCCTTCAAGCCCAGGACATTTTGTGGAGGTTTTCTTCATTCATTACAGTTCCAATTAGGTTTTGGGAACAGAACTCTTGTAGGTAGCTCTTCAACAATGCTTTCTTGCTCTCTGTTGTATATTTCTCTCCTCCCTCATGCACGATCATGATTGCTCCTCGTACCGCTCACCTTTTCCTCATTGATTTTCATTTTGCTGTTTATCGATAAATCTTTGCCCCATCATCCCTGCCTGCCTTATCTTCTCCTCTTCCCACATATTCCCTTCTTCTTGATTGGCTTGATTACCATGATTCATCCTCACCTCTCCCATCATCCTGTCCTTCCCCCATCATCTATCCCCACCTCTTAATTTTCCACTCATCCTTCCTTGCCTTCCTCATTATCCTCACAGAGATCAGCAATCCAATGTCTTCTACCTCAACTCTAACAGCATGCCTACTTTCAATCAATCAATCAGTCATTTGTTAAGCGCACTACATACCCGCGAGGGTCTCAAGGCGCGGGGGGAGGAAGTGGGGGCCGCTACTGATTGAACAACCAGGTCTTTAGTGTCCTCCTAAAGGTCAGCATGCCTTGTATCTGTCGTAGGCTCAGTGGGAGGGTGTTCCATGTCTTGGCGGCGAGGTGGGAGAAGGATCTCCCACCGGTGGTTGTTCTTCGGATGTGCGTGACGGTAGCGAGTGAGAGATCGGCGGAGCGGAGCTGGCAGTTGGGGGTGTAGAAGGAGAGCCGTCTGTTGAGGTAGGCTGGGCCAGTCTTGTGGAGTGCCTTGTGTGTGTGGATGAGGAGCTTGAAGGATATCCTCTTGTTGACAAGGAGCCAGTGCAGGTTTCTCAGGTGGGGGGTGAAGTGGCCGTGTCGTGGTACATCGAGGATCAGTCGTGCCGAGGCGTTTTGGATGCGTTCTAGACTATTGATGAGCTTGGTAGGGGCTCCCGCGTATAGGGCGTTTCCGTGGTCGAGTCTGCTGCTGACGAGGGCCTGGGTGACTGTCTTTCTTGTATCTGTCTGGATCCATCTGTAGATCTTGCGGAGCATGCGGAGGGTGTTGAAGCAGGAGGAGGAGACGGCGTTGACTTGCTTGGTCATTGAGAGCGTTGAGTCGAGGATGATTCCCAGGTTGGGTGCGTGGTCGGTGGGGGTCGGGGCTGCCCCCAGCGCCGTTGGCCACCAGGAATCATCCCAGGCTGATGGGTTGGAGCCGAGGATGAGGACCTCCGTCTTGTCCGAGTTCTGCTTCAGATGGCTGATCTTCATCCAGTCGGCGACGGCCTTCATTCCTTCATGGAGGTTGGCTTTGGCAGTGATAGGGTCCTTGGTGAGGGAGAGGATCAGTTGAGTGTTGTCGGCATAGAAGATTATGTTGAGGTCGTGCTGTCGAGCGACGTGTGCAAGCAGGGCCATGTAAATGTTGAACAGTGTCGGGCTGAGGGAGGATCCTTGGGGTACGCCACAGATGATCTCGGAGGCTTCGGAACGGGGGAGGCGGACGCTGTGGGTTCTGCCGGAGAGGAAGGAGGTGGTCCATCCCAGAGCCTTGTCTCGGATCCCTGCGGCGTGGAGGCATGCCCGTAGAGTGCGGTGGCACACAGTGTCGAAGGCGGAGGAGAGGTCTAGGAGCATGAGTGCTGCAGTCTCCCCGTTGTCTAGCAGGGTCCTGATGTCGTCGGTGGCAGAGATGAAGGCGGTCCAGTACTTTGAGTTCCCTCACGGGAATGCTTTCCACCGAGCAGAAGAACACCTTTTCCCACCACACAGCTTTCTATTGCTCAGATCACACCCTCACAGATTAGCTCCCTGCTCCTCCCAGCGCACCCTCAACTCACTTTGACACAATCCCAGGCACCCACGATTGGAGGCTCACAGTCAACGCCCAGCCCAATATTTGTATTTTCTCCACAACCCATTTATTTTTATTTATAAAAAATTCAGATATTCCTTCATGCCTCTTTGATCTTGCCACAAAAAAACTAGAGCTAGCAATGATGGGATGTTAACTCATGACTTTCGGGTCACACTAAAGCACTGCTAGCTTAAATACAGGTTTACAATGTTTGCTTGCACATATATCCCTGCATCCATAGGCATCCCTGCATCCATAGGCATCCCTGCATCCATAGGTATTCCTACATCCATAGGTATCCCTATATCCATCGATAGCCATGCGTCCATAGATATCCCTGCATCCATAGGTATCCCCGCACCCATAGGTATCTTTGCATCCATAGGAATCCCTGCCTCCATAGGTATTCCTACATCTATAGGAAGCCTTGCGTCTCTAGACATCTCTGCATTCATTGGTATCTCTTTACCCCGCCTAGGCATCCCTGCGGCCATAGGTATCCCTGCATCAATAGGTATCCCTGCATCAATAGGTAGCCCTGCATCCCCATAAACACGTCCACCAATCCCTATCCAACCTCCCCTCGGGCTGGAGTGAGTTTGTTTGCTTCCCTTGAGGAATTGGCGCTTCTTGTGTCCAGCTTTGAATGCCACATGAGGGTGCTTTTCACACCTACTTTGAGGAATTGAAGGCTGCAGTTTCAGAGCGGGCTGAGGAGTGGGGAGGGGTCTCATTTATGAGGTTTTGCCGTAATGCAGCGCAGCAGGCCTTCCTGCTGCGCTGCCCTACGGCAAAATGGCAGGGATGCGCCGTATCTATAGGATACAACACATTCCTGTGCTTTTTGAGACACGATTTTGACACAACACGTCCATGGCCCCGCTCCGTCCGATGTCTTTTCACGGCAGATAGCAGAGAGCCCGCCATTAATTTGCCCAGTTCGAATCGGAGAGGACTGTGCTCAAAATCCTCTGACAGCATTGCGATGACGCTTGCCCTACGATGAAAAATGTTGTCAACCCTTTGGAATAACCAGATTAATTGTGGGGACACTGGACCTCTGACCACACCCACCTACTGTCTACCTCACGATAGCAGGAAGTTTGCCCACTTCACCCTCTCTGTCCTGAAGAAGACCCGCTCTGTAAGGGAAATTGTCCCTACCCTGATAAGGGTCGAAACGTAGACTACTTACCCCCACGACACCAGCTTCTAACTCTAGCCAGATTAATACAGCTGTACATAGAAGTCTGGTTATCAAGGATTGTTGGTTTTTGTTTACCATAAATATGTGGCCCCTATGAGGGGAACCACTGTGACATTGTACAAATTAGGTTTGTTACTAAATGACGATTTGTTTCTCTAAAATATCACCATCCCCTCACTGCACATCCCCCCACCACCCATTTCACCTATGTGGGCACAAAATCTCTTTGATTTTTGTGATGTATAATTGATATAACTCATAAGAAGCTTTTGAGTACCCTGTGAATAAAACATGGTACTTTGATTTGTTCTTTGTCCAAATTTGTGTTTTTATTTGGTTCTAAGGTTAAAGAATTTTTCCTTCTCTCTGTCTGGGACCCCTATGTCCATACCATTATCTACCCAGGTCCCTAGACTTTGTTGGGTTCAACCCTGTTTGATATAACGCAGTTTCAGAGTGGGCTGAGGAGTGGGGAGGGGTCTCATTTATGAGGTTTTGCCGTAGGGCAGCGCAGCAGGCCTTCCTGCTGCGCTGCCCTACGGCAAAAGGAAATGGCAGGGATGCGCCGTATCTATAGGATACAACGCATTCCTGTGCTTTTCCCCTGCTCCAGCCCACAATGGGCTGCCGTGCGCCAACGCAGGCACCTTTGCACCCTGGTGCAAGGGTGACTGTGTTGCGGGGATGATTATTATTGTACAGGAAAGGAAACCTTTCTGTACAAAAATAATCACAAGAGGGCTTTCCTCTTTCTAATGTAAAAACGAGGAGAAATAAAGAAATTTCTCCTCGTTGCACTTCCCTTATGCCTCCCACTTGGGAGGTGTAAGCTTTTGGCACTGCCTCATATTTACGATTTGTTGTAAATCTGGGGCAGGGTCAAAAACCCATGGATGTTGCTAGGAACGCCCCCAGCGACACCCATTGCACGCCTCTTTAATGCAGAACACTGCGTTAAAGGGACTGATATTTATGAGGCAGCAATAAGCCAATAAAAGTGGCTCAGTGCTGCCTGATTAATCTCACGCAGGCTTCTTCGCCAAGGAACGTCACAAAAAGTGACGTTCCGGAGGCGCAAGGGGCTCATAAATAAGCCCCTGTGTCTTTAATTTTGCTAATCCTTGCTGTGTAAGAGCCACACCCTGTTATCCAGCAGGAGGAGCTGCATATAGGCCTCACAGTTTTACTGTTTTGTTGACATGGCTGTCCTCCTTTGCATAGCTCCAGGGACCCCCTGGGAAGAGACTCACAGATTGAAGCAATGCTTTCCCGTGTGTATCTGGAATTGTGTCAATAGTTAACAGATTGCCTGAGATCACCAAATTATTTCACAAACAGGCTGGAATTAGTCATGCTAAAAAAATAAACAAAAATACAGCAATTGTTCCATTCTGCTGATTAGGAGGCTGTGTGCACCAGGGAACATTTTAATGTCATTTGGCTGAACAGAGAGAGAGTGTTTTGATACAACTGCCTGCATTTCAGATATGTCTCCAGCTGAGGCATTGTTCACACAGCAATGTAGATGAAAGAAGCGGCTCACACAGCGCCCCCCCCCCCCTCTCTCTCTTTAGGAAATAAATGAGGAAGGAGGCTTAAAGAGACCTAATAATTAAAGCAGGGAAGACACAAAGAGTGAGTGCTGGAGAAGAGGGCTGGAGAGCTGATATCTGCTTGCAAAACTTCCTGGAAGTATGCAGGGATAATGCATGGCTTGGAATAATAAAAAGACAGATGGGTCGAACAATCCAGACAAATCCATTATTGGGAGACTGATCATAATTATGGCTCCCGGTTGTATGGTATTTATATTTCCGACATTTCCGTCTGTATTTATCCATATTTATTTTTTGCAAATTCTTTTCTGTATTTATCCATTTTTATTTTGTGTTTTCTGTATAAATGAAGCTGCAATGGGTATTTTTCCTCATTTATTTGACTGATAAATGTATAAACGCATTTAAATGTCCAAAAGGTTTCAGCAATATTCAGTGCAATAGCGTTATTTGAAAACACTTGCATTGTAGAACCGCATAATTAACTGTAGATCTGCACTTAGGGCCGGATGTAGGTAACTTCCATTTAGCGAGTCCTTATTAGCGATTTTTACCGAATATCTATTAAGGACTCGCTAAATGGAATGTAGGTAGGAATCGCTAAAATATTAGCGATTCCTTAACCCCTTCCGCGCTGACAAAGCCAGCTCGTCATGGGCGTTACCTGCGCTACGCGGATGACGAGCTGGCTTTGTCATAAACAAGCCATTTTTGAAATTCCAGCGCACAGCGGGAATTCGCGGTAGCGCGGAAGCGGTTATTCCTTAATAACAAATCGGTAATTGAGATTCGTTATTAAGGAATACCTAGCCATTCATTTCTATGGGCTAGGAGGCCCATAGGAATGAATGGGAAGAGATTCACTATTTGCGATTCGGTATTACCGAATCGCTAATAACGGGAGGTATTTCAAGAGTGCCAGGGTGACCAAAGGACACCCTGTTGCACCCCTGAAATGTGCATGTGTGCACATGTGGAGCACATACATGCCCTAAGGGCATGTATGTGCGTCACATGGCACATTTAAAAAAGAAAAAAAGTGCTTTTTTAAAGGAAATCACTAATTACTACCAACTTGAAGTTGGGTGGTAATTAGCGATTCCTTAAGGATGAAGTGCACAATTTTTAGTGCTACCTACATTTCATTTAAGGAATTGGTATTTCCGATTCCTTAAAGAGCAAAATAAGGAATCGCTATTTAGCGATTCCTTATTTTGCAAGTAGGTTTCAACTCACCTACATTGCACATGGCTAAATACCGGTTGGTAACGCAGTAATTTAACGAATTTCGGCATTACCGACCGGTATTTAGCTACCTACATCTGGCCCTAAATGGGAAATCTATGTTTTTTTTTTCATTTCTCCTACCTCCCAAACTGTACACCTAACTGACCTGTCACTCATGATTGACAGTAGAAAAAATCATCCAAAGAAGATCTGTTTTCTGTATTTAAAAATAAATAAAGACAGGAAAATAAGTAGTTTTATGCCTATATTCATCTGTATAAAATCTGTAAAAACGGAAAACTGGGAGCCCTAATCATAATACAAGCGTCAACAAAGGGAGGATTTTGACTAATTACTGTAGAAGGTACGAATGTGCAACATGAGGTGCTTTGGGTTGGTCTAATATAAAAAAATATATATTATGGCTGCTAAAAAAATATTAATAGTTCATCATTACATACAAGGTGTGTGAGCTGATTATATGTAATAAGTAAACAATCATTGCAGTTTCTTATTGCAGAAGTCCTGCCACAACTACGGGACCCCCACCACAACTCCGCGGACTCCACCATAAGTGCAGAAGCCCTTTGTGAATCGGGCTCCTAGATGGGCCTTACTCAGTATACTGAAGCGTGAGAGACTACTCCCTGTTTTATTTTTCTCCAAAAGGAGTTTGATAAGAAAATATCACCTCTTGTGACTGCTAAATCCAGATTCTATGCTATGCTATGCAGATTTTTGAAGCTCATGTCTACACAAAGACTTCCCAGCACCAGCTGATCCTTAGCGTTGCTCCAGAGCTAGTCTAGACATGGGTTTAGAGGCATGGTGGGGTGAAGCCAAGCTTTAAGCATTTTCCCGAACTGAGGCTCATTGTCTAGACCTAATTCTATGGGCAGTGCGTTCCAAAGTTCAGGAATACGATGAGAGAAGGATCTTCTCCCCACCTGGTCCTGTGAATTTTGTGCACCTTCAGAGTCGGCCCGGTGAGGATCTGAATGCCCTACTGGGGGAATAGGCTGTCTCGAGTGCCCTGATCAAGGAGGGACCTTTGGAGTTAAGCCCTCTATGAGCGAGACATGGGGCATATGTATGAGGAAGTGGCAGACTAAGTGTTTGGCCATCATGGCTTAGCGCCTCCCTCCACCACTTCAGAAACGCAAGACTGCACCATATTTCTAAAGATATGGTGCAGCCTTACGTTTCCCTCTGTGCTGGCGCTACACTTAGTGGTGTAGCACTAACCAGGTACACTTGCATCATAGTGCTGCTTCATGCAGCTCACATGGAAGTTACCACATGTAATTTCTTCCAATGATTGTTTATGTGCAGGAAGAGTCACCCTCCTACACATAAACAATCCAAGCATTTTGCTTTTTCCATGTGTGCTGAAAAAGCAAAAACGAGGAGAAATAAAGCATTTCTCCTCATTTTGCCAACTTAAGAGCAGGTTTTCGCTGCCTCCTATTATGCTGCCCTTGTAAATATGGGGCAGCGTCAAAATCAATGGGTGTTGTGGTGGAATACCCATTGCCCTCCGCTTTCACGTTAAGCATTGCGTAAAGGAGGCCTTATAACAAGGCAGCATTAAGCAACACTGCCTTGTAAATAAGGCAAGGCCCCTATCGCCACAGGAACGTCACAAAAGGAGACATACCTGTGGCAATAGGGGCTTATTCATAGGCCCCATAGTGACTTGAATTATATTCGTTCATCGGTGGGAAGCTACTGAAGGGATGCCATGGCATTTTTTGCTGAGGCATGCTTTTGGATGTTCAGACGATCCTTGCTGCCTCATTTTGAATGACCTGGAGCTTTTTGATGCCATATTTGGAGGAGCCTATATACATGGAAGTCCTGTAGTCCCCCTGGGAGAGAACTAAGGATTGAATCACTATTCTTGACACACTTGTGAGAATGTCTAAGATTTTGAGGAGAGTTCTGAGGGTGCTAAAGTAAGTTACTGCGAGTTTTTTTTTCCTGCGCATCCATGGAGAGTGACTTGTCCAACCACATACCAAGGCTTTTTATGTGGGAGGACGAGGTTAGCTGATTTAACACTCCGACCACCCGATACATGGCTGAGGATCAGTTCTGTTCCCCAGAACAATCAGCTTTTCCACATTCAGTTTTAAGCATCATTTTGCCTTACACTTAGATTATTTTTCCAAGCAGGAAGACAACTGACAGTGTTGTGATCCTTTCCCAGGATTAAGGAAGACAACCAGCTGTAAGTCGTCAGCATATCTGACAATTGATATCCCCAACTCCTGAACAATATCCTCCAGAAGGTGCGTGTAAGGGTGCTGCTGAGGGCCGGGCCCTGCAGGACCCCACAATTCAATGGGAGGACATCAGAGTTTTTTAAAGATATGTCCTTTAAGAAGGAGCTGAGACGAGTAAGAGCGACATTCTTTATTACTGTTAATAACTTTGAGGTGGAGTATGTAAAGGGTGCATGAATACAATTGCAGATTGTTTGCTGAGAATGCCGAAAGAATAATTGATGTACAGAATGCAGAACAATGTCTCAAATTCACCCCAGTACAGAGATCTGGGTCTAAATCCATCGTTTTTATTTGCTCACTATGCCATTTCAGTTTGAACCCAGCCATATGCAAATCAGTCTTGACCCTGTGCCTCATGGGAACAGTCCAGCCTGAACTGCCAAGCCAGGTCCTCCCTGGACTGGAAACAAGCATCCTAGGACCAGTTTCGGGCTTTCAGCCCTCATCAGCCAGGATAGCAGTGGCATAGAGAGCACGGGACCCACATCTGAGCATACCCATCCCACTCCGGGTGACAATTGTAAAAAGAACAATTGATGGACAGAATGCAGAACAATGTCATATGCATATAGCTGGGTCTGAACTGAGCTGGCGAAGTGAGCTAAAGAATGATGATGGATTCAACCCAGATCTGTGACTGGGGGTGAGTGTCTGAAAAATCGCAGCGCTCCGTCCATCATCTTCTTTTTGCTTTGTTCGCCCTAAGTTGGCAGAGTATGCCCAGACATGGGTCCCTTGCTCACTCTGCCACTGGATTCAAGCTAGCCTGGCTGATGAAGGGTGTTACTCAGATACCGGTCCCAGGATGCTTGTTTCCAGTTCAGGGAAGACCTAGCTTGGCAGTTCGGGCTGGACTGTTCCCATGAGGCACAGGGTCAAGACTGATTTGCATATAGCTGGGCCTGAACTGGGGTGGCGAAGTGAGCTAAAGAACGATGATGGATTCAACCCAGATCTGTGACTGGGGGTGAGTGTCTGAAAAGTTTCAGAGCTCCGTCCATCATCTCCTTTGTTTTTGCAATAATTTTTAAATGACACACACAAAAGCCAATCCAAAGCATGAGAGGAGTCAGACCCCACAAAGTGCAGACAAGAAATCACCTAACAGCGCAAGTGCTGTATAGGCTCGACCTAAAAATCTGGCAAAGCGCATAGAGTTGGTGCAGCTGGTTCAATTTAAATCAATCAACGTATAAAATGCCTAGTTCCGAAGTGCAAATAATGTTTTATCCACAGGTTATAGTGAACCATTTTCAATAGAATTTTCTTTAGATTACTCCCAGTTGATTTTGACCTGGGGTCTCATCATCTTCCATGCTGTTCTTGTGCGCAATACCACCGGCTGAAAGATATCTTTTGAGTCAATTTGGTAGGAAAATGAAGGTGATCCTCTTACAGCTTGGAATGTTGTGTTTAATAGAAAGAGTCCTTAAGAAAGTTTTCTGCATTTTTCTAAAGAAAAGCTAAATGTGCATGACAGAGTCTCAGAGGGAACAATTTTTATATAAAGGGTTCTTATTTATGTTTGAAATATGTGGTCAAGATGAGTTTCATGTAAGGTTTTGTGTTTAATTGTAAAAACTGGGATGGCAGTGTACCGCCCAGTATTGATTCTTGATTTTCTCGATGGTTGCTGTGAGCATACTCCTGATGTAACACAAATCCTCTGACTGAAGTAAGGGGTTGAGCAAGGCTGGTGACTCTACAAGGTAAGCTTCTGCTCTAAGGGATGAATTCCTGCAATGCTGTTTCTCCAGTAGGCAGTTCCTGCATTAGCCAGGCAGTCCACAGCTTTCATTGCAGGGGTCTCACCCAGGCTGTCCCCTGGCAAGGAAAACAGCAATCAGAGATCCTGGCTCGAGTGCTAAGGTAAGTGTCCCCCATTATAATTGGATCCAGTCAATGGTACACTGACTTGCGGCACCACACCTATCCTCAAATTGATTAGGAGGTTGTGTAATCCATTGGTCGCGATCTAGGACCAATTTGAGCCAGTTCATTCCCGTTTGGCACCACTGCTTCCTAGATTGGCCAAGCCACGTACTTTGTCCTGCAATGTCAGCTGAAATGAGGCATGGGTGTTCTAACTCCATGTCTTGGAGATGCAAAACAAAGGCACAAAAGTTGTAGCGACTTCTACATGTTCAACTTGTTAGGGATAACTCCTCTAGGAGGAGAATGGAGCAAGAAGGGGACAGACAACAACCGTATATTTAATCCTAGAGTCCGGTCCAATTTAATGGACTTCAGAAATGTCTTGAAGGAGCCCTGCAAATGGATGTATGACGGTACGACGCGTACCGTCACAACGCGTGCTTCAACACCACGTCCCTTACAACGCAAGTCGTTACCACGACTTGCATTAGGGGCGCGGATTAAGAATAGTATAATTTACTATTCTAACACCAGTCCCCGTGGACACTAGGGAAGGTGTTGGAATAGTAAATATACTATTCTTAATCCTCTAGCGCCCTCCAGCGCAAGTCGTGGTTACGACTTGCGTTGTAATGGACGCGTTGTTAAAGCCTTGCAGAGTAAAATCCGCATGGTAAAGGATGTTTCCCCCTGCAAATCATGTTGCTATCTGGCAGGCTCTCTCCAACCTTCATCTTATGTACCATTTGCATACAGAGGATCCTAAATGGATTCCTGCCACTATTGAAAAAAGCATTACACACATACTCCATGTTCCTAAAAATCAATACACTCACATACTCTCCATACATGTGCTCCACAACCTACACAGAGCCAGTGCTTATTTTGAGGGGGAGGTTTCGGGTGCTCAGCAACAGCACTTATTTGTCGACACCAGCCCTTATATTGCACTCATCATGAGCACCGGTTAAGGACACATTAATTTATAGTAGAAACAGGGAGATTAAGTGATTTGCCATAATCAGAGGATCTTCAGCATATGCCAAGACTCAAACCCGGTTCCTCAGCTCCAAAGTTGGCAGCTCTGACCCTTACACATCCTCTCCCCACTTGTTGGGTTTCATGGTTATTAGTTGGTTATCGTATAGGCGGCTCTAATAGGCTCAATGGACTGGTGCAAGCTGCCTCCTGATGAGAGCCCCGGCACTTCTTTTTTCACAAATTAGCCATGTCACAGAGCTTGTTACACTGGCTTTCCACACTCAACTCGTCTTACATTAAAAGGTAGACATTATAGGTTGCAGCCTATCACACTAATGCAAAATGTACAATGTGTGAGAGACTCTAGCAGGAAGGCTCACCTAAGACATGAGGCCAGATGTACAACCATTTTTAGGCAGTCGCAGAGGGGTATTTTGGCCTTTTGCAACCATAAAAAATGGTAGGACAATGTTCCAACCCTATTCTGGGAGTAATGTAATTGCAACTCGCAAAATAGAGTTAGTGACTAGCTATTAGGAAGAGGCATTCCAGGGCGTCCTTTCCTAATAGCGACTCTGAACCCTTTGTATGCATTTGTGAATGGGTGCGCAAACATTCGTTAAGAGCAGACAGTGGTCCCAGGGACCACTACCTACCCTTAAAAAATCAAACAAAAATGCATTTCATGTTTTTCAAATGCATCCCGTTATCCTTTAAGGAAAATGGGTTGCATTTAAAAAAAAAAACTGCTTTATTGACAAAGCAGTTCCAGACATGGCCGTCTGCTGACCCCGGCAGGCCACCATCCCTGGGAGTGCCAGCCATTCCCAATGGGGTGGCAAATTGCGATAGCCTCATTATTATGCAAATGGCATGCAATTTGCGACCCCATTTACAATTGCAAACAGTGTCTCTGACATTGTTGTACATTGATGTTTTCGACTCGCAAATTGCGACTCACAATTTAATGCAATTTGCGAGTCACAAACATCACTGGTCATACATCTGGCCCCAAAAGTCCAAATACAAGAAGCCAGTGGGCAAAAACTCGGAGTTATCAATGGTTAGAACCAATTCGTACTATTCCATTCCACACACACCTTGTGGCTAAGGTAGTTGTGTCGCACAGTTCCCTTGTATGAGGCTTGTGTGGTTTGGATACTATAGAATGTTAGAATTTGGAGTGAAGTGGACCTGTGAAGTCTGTGCCTGTTTTTCTTTTCCTGTACTCCTTAAAACAACTGGCTCAGTATCCTGTAAACAGACCCATCTTTTGATCACTACACAATGTTCTCCTTCATGATTTTCCTCTGCAGCAAGGCAGTCTCTGTGCACTGCAGCAATCTCTTGCCACAGCTTGCTATGCAAACATGCGCAGTGTGCAGCACACCAAAGTCGTCGATTTGTTTAAAAATCAGGCCAGGCCAATGCATTTTGCTTTCATTTTGCAGCATGTAATAATTCATGACATTTTTTTCTAATGTGGCTGCAACAAACAACAAGGTGGTAGAAGGAATGCTTGAGTTCATCTCAGCCACTTGTAATTGCTCAGGACCACAAACCAGTCCATCATTTTCCACCCACTATCCACTCCAGAATAGGCCACCTGTGTGCAAATCAGCACTGCTCCTGCTCCAATAGGAACAGTCAAGCTGGAATTGCGTTCTGGCTCCCTCCAGATGGGAACAGAAGCAACAGGTATGACCACACATGGGACCTGTGCTCACTGTGTCATAGGAATCGGGCTACGCCTCACTGATGAGGCCAAAACTGGTCTGGGCTGCTTGTGTACCCATCTTGAGGTGCCCTGGCTTGGCATTTGAAGCTTGGCTGTTCCCACTGGAACAAGGCTGAGGCTGGTGTGCATAAGTCAGGTCTCTGTCTTGAGTGGCATGTGGGCAAAAATCAAAGGACTGGAATGCAGGTAATTAGCAGTGGCTGAGATTAATTGAAGCATTTCACCCATCCCCTTTTTCGTTTTCCCCAGCGCATATGCCTAAACCTCGATCGGTGCTCCCGGTGCCAGAGGACTCACGCGACAGCTCACTGATGAGGCCTAAGTGGGCAGAAACCGGTCGTTATCGCTTGAGTCCCTGTCTGAAGGGGATCAGTCACCTATGAAACCACTGGTTCTTGGAAAGGCATGTGCAAGAATGGGTGCCACACGTACAACAGGAATAAAGGTTGGATGTCTAATCCAATTTCACCAGCTCTGCACTGATGAAGATAGATGAGGAGGAATCAGGGAAAAGCTGCAGATCTTGTGAGGTACTACAGATACATCTTTGGATATTATAAAGAATTCACATTTGGGTGGAGATGAAAATTACCACCTGGATCTTCACCGAACATTGAACACATGTTGTCTTTGCTTGTCATAAAAGGCAGTGATGCTTACGTCCATGACGTCCGCCTTCCCTGACTGCAAACGCTAGGGTCACCCGGAGAAGCAGCAGACGTACAGGAATTACTTGTCCCTGGTAACAATGATAATGGAGAGCAACTGGCTGGCCAGGCCCCAGGGCCACATTTCTGGTGCCATGTGTCCTAATCTGTTAGCCTGTTTGTATTCTGTGACCTTTTAATTGGTCCCTTTTTTCCTGCTATCTTCCATTTCAGAGTGATCTTTCTTTTTCCTGCTCTTTTTCGCCTTTCAAACTTTAATTTTTTATTTGTCTTCAGTTCACTTGTGTTTCTGCTTCATTTCTAGGATTTCCCTCTCCCCTCTTTACTACAGCTCTGCAGTCTCTCCCCCACTCAGCTGGCCTAACTCTACAGTTGCTATCACATCTTCAGCTGCACAGTTTCTTCTTTGTTTTAGTTTTCTCTCAGGTCAAATCCATTCTTTTCGACACCTGTCTAGTGGGTGTGTAGTTATACCGAGGAAGGAATGCCACTGATTCACCTTCCAATTTACCTTAAAAAAGAATTTGTAAGTTACCTGTTCATTTTAAGGATTTTGTTTTATCTTAATGCTATTTACTTTCTATGATGTTGTATTTCATTATGTCATACAAATTGATTTAATTTTGAAATGTTTCATTTTATGTTTCCCCTTAAGGGGGAAGATGTGTAATGTCCTGTTCTTTTATATTTCTTCTATTTCTATCTATCGCCACCCCGCTCCCGCCTCCCAGCTGATCCTCCCTCCCACTGGACCATAAATGGAAGAGTGAGCACGGTGGTGAGCAGTGACCTCTGTCCCTCATGGCCGGTCACCCCACGCACCGTGCACACTCCCCGTGAGTGAGCCCGTTCCCGCCAAGTGCCGCCGCTACTCGCAGCTGTGCTCCCGGCCCTCGACCGCCGGAACTGCATCTGCCCTGTTTGCGCTATTTGTACCCCTGCTAACCTCGCTGCATTTTTGCCTCCATGTAATCTTTGCTTTGCTCTGTGCCATTCCCTCCTCCTGTTCTCCCCTGTTGTTGTGCTGCATTTTTGCCTCCATGTAATCTCTGCTTTGCTCGCTGTGACTCTCTCCTCCTGTTTCCCCCTTGTTGTTGTGCCCAGCCCCTGCCGCGTCATCCCTCTGCGTATATTGTACTTCTGCTAACTTTGCCGCATTTTCGCCGTGTTTACTTGGTTTTGCTTCTGTGATATCCTTCGTCCGCTGTTTATCCCTTATTGTTGTGCCCAGCCCCTGCCGCGTTTCCCGCCACCTCCCCGCTCCCCGCCGCTGCCCCCCTGTGGCCCCGCCCCCTTCCCTCGCTCGCCCTTCCCATTCGCCACCCCGCTCCCGCCTCCCAGCTGATCCTACCTCGCTCCGCCCCCCCACTCTCCACTTATGGCAGAGTGGCGTACGTGCAGCGTTGACGCGCAGCGGGCGCGCCCCAAGGCAAGCCCGTCTGTGCCCGTCCGCGCCTGGCCCGAGCCCAGCGCCCGGACCCCTGGCCCCCGAAGACACCAGCCCACCCGCCGGACCTACGACGCCACCGAACTCTTCGCCCTCAACGCCGGCCGAGTCCCTGGATGCTACCGAGCCACCCCAAGACGCACCTACGGACCCTTCAGCTGCCACTCCTGCAAGTTCGCATGCATCCGGACCTGCACCGCACCCGCAAAGCAGAGCACCAGCAGCAACCACCTGAAGTGCATCCTGCTCAACACCCGCTCCGTCCACAGACACGCCGTCCAACTCTGGAACCTGATCGACACGACATGCCCAGACGTCGCCTTCCTCACGGAAACCTGGATGAACGCCTCCTCAGCGCCCGACATCTCCATCGCCATCCCAGACGGATACAAGATCACCCGGAGGGACCGCGTCAACCAGACTGGAGGAGGCATCGCCATCGTCCACAAGAACACCATCCGCGTCACGACCAACACCGACGACACCCTCACAGCCGCGGAACACCTGCACTTCCAGATCCACACCGACCCCAAGACCACCCTCAGAGGCACCCTAATCTACAGACCCCCAGGACCACGCACACAATTCAGCAAAGACATCGCCGACTTCATCAGCCCGCACGCCCTCTCCTCCGCCGACTACATCCTCCTCAGGGACCTCAATTTTCACCTAGAGAACAACAACGACCGCAACACCGCCACCCTGCTAGACAACCTCGACATCCTCGGTCTCAAGCAACTCGTGACCTCCCCCACCCACTACGCCAAACACACACTCGACCCCATCTTCTCATCCAGCAAGCACATCGCCTTCAGCCACGCCACCGGACTCCACTGGACGGACCACAGCTGCGTCCACTTCAGCTTCAGAAAGAACACGATCCACCACCACCAGCAACAGGTCACACGCAGAAGCTGGAACAAGGTCACAGCTGACCAGCTCGCCACAGCCCTGAGCCAAGACCCCCCCGCCAGCTCAGCAAACCCCAGCCACGCCGCCAACAACCTCACGAAGTGGATCAGCAACTGCGCAGACGAACTCGCCCCTCTGAGGACCCCGCCCAGCAGACCCGGCAGAAAGAAAGCACCATGGTTCACCGACGAACTCAAAAGCTCCAAGAAGAACTGCCGTGCCCTCGAGCGAGCCTGGCGCCAAGACCCCACACCAGACAACATGACCACCCTAAAGCTCGCAACCTGAAAACACCACCAACTGATCCACACCACCAAGAAGACCGCATTCAAGGAACGACTGGACAACAACGCACACAACAGCAAGGAACTCTTCAACATCGTCAAAGAACTCTCCAGCCCCAACGCCGGAAACAACAACATCACCCCCTCACAAGACCTCTGCAACTCCCTCGCCTCCTACTTCCACAACAAGATCGCAGACATACACAACAGCTTCAGCACGCAACCGACGCTCCCTACGACCGCAACAACGCCCGCCACCACCACCCTCCGCACCTGGACCCCGACCACCAACGAAGACACCATCCGCACGATGAACTCCATCCACTCCGGATCCCCAACCGACCCCTGCCCTCACCACGTCTTCAACAAAGCCGACGCTGTCATCGCACCCCACCTGCGGGACATCATCAACACCTCCTTCGACACCGCTACCTTCCCGGAGAGCTGGAAGCACGCCAAACTCAGCGCCCTCCTGAAAAAACCATCAGCGGACCCCACCGAACTCAAAAACTACCGCCCCATCTCGCTCCTCCCGTTTCCGGCCAAAGTAATCGAGAAGACCGTCAACAAGGAGCTGGCCGCCTTCCTCGAGACGAACGGATCCCTCGACCTCTCGCAGTCTGGCTTCCGGGCCAATCACAGCACCGAGACCGCCCTCATCGCAGCCACCGACGACATCCGAGCCCTGCTCGACAATGGGGAAACTGCGGCCCTCATCCCCCTGGACCTCTACGCGGCGTTCGACACTGTCTGCCACCGCACCCTAGTGCAACGCCTCAGCAACATCGGAATCCAAGAGAAGGCACTTGATTGGATCATCTCCTTCCTCGCCGGAAGGACACAGAGAGTCTGCCTCCCCCGTTCAGATCCGAGGCCATCAAAGTCATCTGCGGAGTACCACAAGGATCATCACTCAGCCCCACCCTCTTCAACGTCTACATTAGCCCCCTCGCGGCCATCGCACGCCAACACAACCTCAACATCATCTCTTACGCCGACGACACCCAGCTGATCCTCTCCCTCACCAACGACCCCACCACCGCCAGAACCAACCTACACGAAGGGATGAGAGACGTAGCCGAGTGGATGATGAGCAGCCGCCTGAAACTGAACTCAGATAAGACGGAAATCCTCATCCTGGGATCCTCACCCTCCGCCTGGGACGACTCCTGGTGGCCCCCTGCCCTGGGCAGCGCACCCAAACCTACCGACCACGCACGCAACCTGGGCTTCATCCTGGACTCCTCCCTCTTCATGACCAGACAAGTCAACGCCGTCTCCTCATCGTGCTTCAACATCCTGCCCATGCTACGTAAGATCTTACGGTGGATCCCCACCGAGACCAGGAAGACGGTCACCCAGGCCCTCGTCACCAGCCGACTGGACTACGGCAACTCCCTCTACGCCGGAACCACCGCCAAACTCCATAAGAAACTCCAGCGGATCCAGAACGCCTCAGCAAGACTCATCCTCGACATCCCCCGACACAGCCACATCTCCGGACACCTGAGAGACCTGCACTGGCTCCCGATCAACAAGAGAATCACCTTCCGTCTCCTCACCCACGCACACAAAGCCCTACACAACCAGGGCCCGAGATACCTCAACAACCGCCTCAACTTCTACACTCCCACACGCCAGCTCCGATCAACCAGCCACGCCCTCGCCGCCGTCCCACGCATCCGAAGAGCCACCACAGGAGGAACGTCCTTCTCCTACCTGGCCGCCAAGACCTAGAACTCCCTCCCGACCCACCTCTGCCTGACCCAAGACCACCTCGCCTTCAGGAAGCAGCTCAAGACCTGGCTGTTCGAGCAGTAGCGCCCCCCCCCTTCCCCAAGCGCCTTGAGACCCTCTGGGTGAGTAGCGTGCTATATAAATGCTTGATTTGATTTGATTTGATTTGATCTATATTCTATCTCTTCCTTCTATTCTAGAATTCACCTTGAATTCATTCTCCTACTGATCTTTCACTGCGCTAGTCTGCTATGCTGTGGGTCCGTTATTCTTTGATTTAAGACTTTAAATAAAGTCTCTTTACTTGGAAGAACATTTTACTTCTGGCATTCCTTCCTCGGTACATATTTTGGTACCAGGAGTGGGGTAAGAAGATATCGTCTCTTCTCAGAGATAGAATAGAGATAGAAGTAGAAGAAATATAAACGAACAGGACATGACAGTAGTCTTTTAGTAACTTCCCTCACTCATCAGCTCTCCGCTAGCGCCGGACACCTCCTTGGAGGTACTGTTGCTTTCATTCGGTCTGTCCATCTTCTGTAAGGCTGTCTATTGTTGACTTCACAGGTTTTTGTTGCATTTTACCCCCTCCTCGCTCACCCTTTCCCTGCTTATCCGCTGCTCTTCATGCCATCTTTTTCGGTTGCCCTTTCTGTGGACCTGTCTTTCCTTACTTTTCTGATCTATTTTCCTGTAACCTCCTCTGTATCTGCATAACCCCCTGTGTGCTTTGCACTGGCCCACTCTAATGGTTGCTCTCAGAGCTGCCACTTGATCTCTGTGGCAGCACAGTGACCCTGGGTCAGGTTGACCTCAGCCGCTAAGGACCATGGGTAACAGCAGCCCTGTCTCTAGAGCTTGGACAAACCCTCTTACAGAAGATTAAGAAGAAAGACATCAGATAACTAGGAATAGAATAACACACCCTGCTGAAACGCTGCAGGTCATTTTGTGTAGGAAGTTCACACAAAAGTGATGGATGAATGCTTAAATTAATCTCAGTCACTGGCAATTGCTCAAAGTCACATCCAACAGTATTGCGCACACCATGCCACCTTAACTTGGACCCGCCCAGCCATATGCAAATCAGTCTTGACCCTGCTCCAATAGGAACAGCCCAGCCAGACCTGCTGCCCCAGGTGCTCCCTGACTCAGAACTAGGGCGAAACTGGCCTTGGGTTGGCTGTGTTCCAGCCCTAAACCCCTCAGTTTGGAATAACCCCAAGGACAGTGTATCCTGTCACTTTTTTCGGTCATTCGACATTATGATCGTCTGTCTCTGGTATTCATATACAAAGCTCCTAGAGGGGCCTTTATACTGATGCTAGGCGCAGAACAATGACGGTCATCCCATTTTTGGAAAGATGTGCATTTGGAAAAGGTGATGCTTAAATAAAACCAGAGCAACATCATTTATCCAAGACTGTAATGTGGTTAATTAACGTTAAGCAAAGGCTCTGAGCCCTGCACGTGGGCCTCATTTTAATTGGTTGAAGGATGAACTGGCCGCCATTTTGAATCTCTCATGGGTGTGCACAGCTGCTGTCTGGCCACACTCACGCCTAGCTGCAGTCACGAATTAATACACAGATAGAATGCATTTATTCACCACACATTTAATTTCCAATGTTCCTCATAAAAAGTAGAATTTTAAGTCACTGTATTTTCTTTCCTTGCAGCATTAATTTGACATGATATAAAGTTTTCTAGATAGCGTGCCCTAATTATCATTTACAAAAATATAATCTAATAGAAATATTGGGGCATATTACCAACAAGTAGCGATATTTATCGCTAACTAGGCTTAGCAACGATTTTTTTATCGCTAAGCATCGCCAGAAATTATTGCTGGGATAACGTTTATCTCCAAAGCGATACATTTTCCAGCGATAGCGTGAATATCGCTGAGAATACAGCAATATTCACGCATTAGCGACGAAATGCTCTTAGACATGTTATCCACCTCCCATTGGATAACATGGCTAAGAACTGGTCTGGGCAGGTGTTAGTTTATGGAGATATTCGCGCTTAGCGCGAATATTTCCATCGCTACGCCTGCCTTGCTAATAGGCGATAGCGACGTTAGAGACTGCTTTCAGTTGCTAACAGGTTGGGTACGCCCACTTTGCATGTCATTAGCGATAAATATCGCTGACATGCAAAGCAGGCCCCAAACCGCTCGCTATCGCCCAAAAGCTGTCGCTAACTGCTGTTAGCGACAGCTTGCTAATGGGGCGATAGAATTATCGCCGCTTAGCGGCCGTATACGGCCGCTAAATCGGCGATAATTGTCTATCGCCCCCCCTTGGTATTATGCTCCACAGTTTTCTAGATAGCGTATCCTAATTATCGTTTACAAAAATATCAGCTGATAGAAATATTGTTTCCTAAATATTGTTTCTCAAAAATTGCTTTATTAGAGCTAATACCAGAAAATCTGCAGGCAGTTGAGCAATATTTTTTTGCTATATAGGAGTTAATAATATAAAATCTGCACTGAATGGCAGAATATTTTTTATAAACAATATTTAGGAGACGACATTCATGTCGGATGATATTTCTAACATACGACCAATTGAAGCCAAGTTTTCCTAACCTGGAGCCTGCCTGGAGATGAAGGTATATTTCAAATATATTAACTATAAATGGTTGGCATCCTCAGGGCAGCCATGGCCCATGGTTCCCTGACACCTCAGATTCAGTTCTCTGTGCAGCCAGCCTTCTCTGGGAGCTGAACCTCTTCTGGGGTCTGATGCGGAAAAGGCCATAATTCTGACAAATGACCCTTTCTGTGGCACCGTGTGGATGATAACAACATTGAATCAGCAGCCAGGAGCTCCAGTTAATAAACTCTGCCTCTTCTGATGGATGGGGAGGGAACCCTGTTCCCTGGCAGGAGTCAGGGTTACTGTGGAAGAGAGGCATCCGTCACACACCGGGCGCTGCTGATTGGTCAGCGGTGGGTCAGGATGTGAAAGGGATGGATGGGCTGCCACAAGAAGGGCGAAGGTGCCCCCTGTGCAGGAGAAAAGCATCTTTAACCGCATGCGCGCTAGCGGTTTACCCGCTGCATGCTGCGATTTTAAAAATCCCGCGTTACCTGACAAGGTCAGCTCGTCATCCGCGTAGCGCAGGTTACGCCCATGACGAGCTGAGCTCGTCACGAGCGTAGAAGGGGTTAACTCCAGCTGTCATGGTAGTTCCGGCTGAAACTGCATAAGGCAGCTTATATATGGTAAGATGGGGACAATCACATCTGAATTTGTTCACGAAGCTTATCTGTTAAGGAGTTGACAGGCATTTTCAAAATTGTTTTTAAATTTGTTTCCAGCCGTGCCAATCAGTTCCCCTCACTCCTTTGTCTATTCTTGAAATGAAGTGACACCATTTCTGGAGTTTAGTTTTAATTCATATAAAACACCAAGGAAAGGATAATGACTCAGCCATTTCTATCTCATTTCTCCAGAGTCCATTAACACTTCAGGGGGCCTGAAACTGAGCCCTGCGTTTTTAGATGTTGTTCCATATAATTGCCTCACCTTCCCTTCTGTTATCTTTAGTCTGTCTCCCACTGTGGTGTTACCAAATGCTTGTCAGAAGCCCTAGCACTGTTTTGCAAAAGCAACTACCTCGATAAGTGAGTGTGCAGAGACAACCACCGCCCACCAGGTCCACTGTGATGGACATTTTAAAAAAGAAGTATCCTGGTTTAACCCTTTAAACACTTGAACGTTTAATCTACATAGTGACAGCGGAGTGAATGGTTGGAACTGGAAAAAAGACTATGAGGCATATGTATCAAATACTTTATTTGCGAGTCTCAAATAGCAATTTTTTGAGAATCGCTATTTGAGAATCGCAAACGAGGTGTATTTAAAAGTTTGCAAATAGTTAGCGATTTCTTGGCATTCCTTAATTGCGATTGGCAAATTGCTAATCTCAATTAAGGAATACCTTCCCATTCATTTCTATGGGCCAGGAGGCCCATAGGAATGAATAAATTTGAAGACATTCTCAAGTTGCGATTCGCAATTTTAGAATCGCAAATTGAGAATACAATTTTATGCACCTCTGAAATGAGCATTTGTGCGCATGTGGCGCACATACATGCCCTTAGGGCATGTATGTGCGCCACATGGCACTTTGAAAAATGCCAAAAAGTGAACTTGAAGTTGGTGGTAATTTGGGATTTCTTGAGGAGAAATCGCACAACTTAGGTGCTTCATACATTTCATTTAAGAAATCGCAATTTGTGATTCCTTAAATGTAATCGCAAAACAGAGAATCGCAAATTTTGCAATTCTCTAATTTGCAAAACACTTTTGGGATGATACATCGCAAAAGGCCTTTTACCGTTCGCAAACGGGCCGATTCTGAGAATCGTCCCGTTTGCGAACGGGAAAAGGGCTTGATACATATGCCCCATTATGAGTGATGGTCGGCGGGGGTGGAGGGGCAGCCAATCAGAGTAGACCGTATCTGACATTTGCATGCCCACTGAGCCTACAGACAGTATTAAGGTTCAAACATCCATGAACCTCCAGTGGTCAGACCCTGCATGCAGAGCACGAGTTCAGGAGCTGTAAGGGAAGTGCTACATGGAGCACAGGGTGTGGTGACAACCGGACCCTACACAGAGGGCCTGCCACTCACAGAGGTTCTTTGGTCTTGGAAATGGGTACAGCCCATACCTAAAGGCCAAACCTGAAGGTTGGTCATGGCGAAATATTCCGATGCTGTTAAGTTTGGAGGCATGAATGTGGTGTCCACAATGAAAGGCCAAAGGAGGCACCTGCTTCCAGAAAGTTCTATGAACAGCTTAGAGCATAGGGTTCTAAGTGTAGTTAAAGCCTTCCATTGTGGGCTTGTGCATAATGGGGAACAGCCATTACATTGTAGCTGTTACTCTGCATGCCATTACAAAGAAAGCATTACAACACATGCATTGTAACAACGCATGACCAGCACAACGCAATTTTTTACAACGCATAGGCCTTTACAACGTATGCCTTTACAAGGAATTTTGTTGCAAATACATAAATGGTAGAGGGATATGTTATGTTATGTTTATGTCTCTTTTATAGCGCACGGCTACCCCGAGGGGTGTCCCGGCGCTTTGGCAAAGAGAACTTAGGAGGAGAGCACAACACAGCCGCTCGCAGAGGCCGAAAGAAGATCATCAGATCCTGTGTCAGAGGCGATAATTTTGCCTGACGGTGGAACCCACAATATTGCGACAGCATGATGTGCTTTCAACCACATGCCACTAGTAAGTGAGTATTTTCCTGCTCATCTACATGTAGCTAGTTTGTTGCAACGAGTGTTTCGGCGTTTGGATGAGTATTACATATGTGTACAGCTGCATGAGGTAGTAGCTTGTGTGTATTGACGTTGGGACATTGTAACGTCATCTTGAAGGGAGCAAGTGACTCACTATGTGTATCACTTGCGTGTTGACTCTCATGTGTGGACTCTACTGCAACACCCTCTCCTTGTTCCCACTGGCTGTGGCGTGTGGCAAATGGTGGTGTTTGGTGAGGGCAAACGATAGGGTGATGCACAAAGTTCATAGGGCCATATTAGCTACAAACTGTGAAAAATATCGCAAAGCGCACTTAGCGTGAAAATGTTAATCGACAGCTATCGCTGGAATATATCGCCACGCTAACGCTGTATTAGCAACAATTAGCACTATGGCGATATAAATTCCAGTGATAGTGGGAGGGAAGGGCCAACATTGCGACTAAACCAGCGATGTTGCATGGGGAAGGGGGAAACCCTTGCTGATACAACCCTGTGGTCGAATCAGTATAATCCACCCCCATGTCAGGTATGGTAAAGTCAGGAAAATAGCAGGTGATAAAAAACCGCGATGACCCCGGTTAGCGCAACTTTTCACATCGCTAACTGGGGCCAGGGACTCCTTGCTAATAGGCGATCGGCCTGTTAGCTCTTGTTTACCAGGTCTGTTGGTTGAGAACGCCTACTTTGCATGTCATTAGCGAAGAATATCGCTGACATGCAAAGCGGCACCGAAACCGGCGCTATCGCCAGAAAGCTGTCGCTAACGCCTGTTAGCGACAAGCTTGCTGCTAGGGGGATAAATAAATCGCTGCTTTAGTGGCAAAAAGTGCTGCTAAAGCGGCGATAAGGCCCTTGGTAATAAGCCCCATAGTCTGTATCTAGAGAACTCAACACATGGCTGATTGTTGTATGAACATAATTTGGGGACAACAAAGTGTTGGTGTGTAGGTTCGATGTGATACAGTGTCTCTGCCCATGCATGACATGTTCTGGGAGCATGGGAACTGGTCCCGGAGTACTCTGTCCATGTCAGAATGTTACGCACCCACCGACTGCAGCATCGACAAGCAATCCACATAAGAAACACATTCTAAAACATCAATCATCATCATATTCTGGTCCCAAGCACGGAAAAATCAGAATGGCGTTGTCTCTGTCAAGGAACAAAGTGAATAGCGTTGTCCCTCCTTTGAGGTTTTTTCTTTTATAAGTCTGTTACATCTGTCCAAATGAGGTGGCATCACACCACCATCGAAAGACGATCACATGTCCATGTCCTCATAGTGCCACCTAAAGCGCTCACAACATTAAGGACATTTTCCATGCTAGTCATTAGAAACCAGACATTTTGAGTCCGCATACACCTGGTACTGGAGGAAAAAGTAACAATTGTTGCAAACTATAGCAGTAGCTGAAGTCCTGTTCCCACGGGCATAATATTGCAGAAACATTCAGGAACGTCAAGGTGCAGGCATGTGCAGAACAAATAAGCAACATTTCTCAACAAAGTAAATGTCCCATTGTATTAAATCAGGGAAAGGTCAGCAGTAGGGAGAAGCATTTTGAAAAAGAAATAAAGGCCTTTAAGTTAGCATCGCTCATTCAAGTGAACTGATCTTTAAATAAATATCACACATAGATGAAATAAGGTCAATTCAGTTAGTAAATTCATATACTTCAACAATTAATATTACATGGAAATAGCTAACGTTAGATATACCCTACTACTGCAATTTTTCACGACATTCATATAAGTGCAGGAGCTCTAAATTCATTCTATAAAAATTGTTTTTATATTTTCATAAAATATAGCATCTCTGGTTATACGCTAAAGAGTTTCAAACTTATCCTTCGTTTCTACACATTTTTGCATCGACTTATGTATGTGGTGCACATTGACATAAAATCATTGAAACATTAGGCCTGTCATTTAACTTAAAAAATTCCATTAAATTATGTTAATAAGCAACATGTGCATTAAAAACTCTTATTAGTGCAACTCATTTTATTTGTATTTATATTGCTCTATATGTGTGCTCCTTTCATCTTGCTTTTGAAAACACGCTTTTACGGTGTTTCTACTGCTCTTGTCTTCATCTCGTGTTTTACAATCCATAATGTGTGCAACATAAAATTTCAGTTTTGATGTGTTCTGCTGATAACTGTGTCATGTATTATGATTTTTAAATGGTGCTGGATCACAGTATGTCAAACAGGAACTATTCAAAAATGTTGGTATGCCAGGGCTAAGGAGCATTTATTCCATTGGTCAAAGAGACTGGGAGTGTCTTAGGGTGTCCCCCACTCACAGGCTGGTGACCCTTTCAAATCTTGGCATCTGTGATCCGTGAGAAAGACCTGAGGAGGATGGATTGCCTTCTATTTGAAATCCTAACACAGAAAGATCTCCAAGGATCATAAGACTGATCCCTTAGGTGGTTCCAGGAACATAAACAACTAAACAAGCTGAAGAGGACATTACTGTGAGAAAATCCCAGTGAACCAGTGGCAACAGGACTGGATCTGGACTTTAAGGTTGACCTCTACCTTACATCCTGAGAGTCTGTACAGATTTCATGCAGCAACCCTCAGCTGTACAACTCAATACTGGTTAACATTGGAACACTAACCATGATGCAATTCCACAGTATCATGGTTGCATCATACAATTCTAAATATTACCACAGTCTCTAAATGCCTTTCCCCTAGATCCAAGGGGCCTGGGAACAGTGGTTGTTTGGGCACCAGAAGAAAGTTTGGAAAGTTTTGAAAACGTTTGCTACAGAGCTTCAACAATACATGCCACAAAAAGTATCTGACCAGCAGTGCCTCTGATCTGCAGTGGACTTCTCCAAACCTCAAAAAAAAGACAACGTCCCATTTCAGCAAGAAACCTCAAAAGTTCCGGAAAGCCATGGAACCAACTGCTTAAGATATCCAGCCTTCGGTTCCACGGCACTGGACACAATTTGAGTATCTTAGCAAAACATTCAATGCTTTTCTTCAAGAAAGTAACATAGTGCCTGTCGGAAGTGGGATTTAGAAATAATCCAGGGCAACATTTTTATTGCGCCAGCATAATTTGAGGAATTATACATTATGTTTTTGACTCAAATTTCCCAAAAAAGACGACATTACCTGTTTTGACATAATTCTACACCACTTTTGGTGATTATTTACTGTGAACACCCTATTTGCAGGAAACATATAACATGAATGCATGGGAAAAACAGAAAGCAAGCTGCTGTTGTTTACACAAAATGTCTTCTTGCTTCAAAAACGGAGCAAGAATGAATTTTGCGGTAAAATGTTGTGTTAAATGGTGGATTTCTGCTTTGCATTACGTGTAATTTTGGGAAACTTGTTGCAATGTTGCATAATTTCTCAAAAGCAAATTACACATTACACACATTAAAAATTCACTCACCCCTACTTATAAACTTGAATTAACTTTTTAACTTCCAGACTTTCACCAGATCAGTCCACTTGGTGTATCTGACCCTGGCTCTATGGCAGTCAGCCTGCTGAAATTCCTCCCTGCTGATGGTATACAGTGACAACCGGCATACATTGTGCACAATATTATTCTTGTCTCACTTTTATTCTTTAAAAATTCTTATATTTGGTTTCTATTTTTGATTTCTTGTTGTTTTGGTCTTATTTCCCTATCTATTGTCTCACTTTTTTAAAATTGTCCTGAAGTTTTGTTTTTTGTGTGTGTCGAACACTGTAGTAGTATTTTTATTGATTGATTATTTAAAATCTTTACAATAATAATTGCGAAATTATGGACATTTCAATTAAGATACCTCATTAAAATGGTTTTTAAATAACAGTAAACCTTTAAAATTATACACACGCGTTATAAAACTCTTTTATATTTCGCTAGTTCCTATGTTTAAAAGATTGTCAGAGAGTACAGTCAGTTTAAAGATTAAGATTATATCATTCTAATTTTTTTCCATGCAGTTTTTCAAAATTTTGTAAAAGCAGAATTAATGAGTACATCGTCCGGGCAAAGACAGTGAAGCAGTGCTTGTCTACAAGTCCTTATCGCTCTTTCATTAAAAAGCCTTTTTAATAGAGGTAGTCTTTCATTTTTCAGTTCTGGTGACCTTTTCTACTGTTTATGCCCTGCATAAATACTTTACACATTGCCTTTGATTTAAAACAGACTGCTTTGTGGCACATTACCAGGGATTGAGCATAGGATTATTTAATTTAATTTTTGTGACAACTAACAGGTGGAGGCCTTATCCTTTGAGGTGGACACTTGTTCACCTCAAATATTAATCCACTTTCCTACAAGTATTGCTGTTACAAAAAGTTTGGCATTGGCTCCCTCCCTCTCCTACAAATTATGGAAGCGCTATGAGACAACAGAGTTTAAAGACGCCTTGGAAAATAATATGATCTTGGGTGATGCACATGCGGTCTTCATTTCACATCAAAGCGCAGAGTCTGTGCTTGTTGCTGCATGATCAGAGCTTCTTCCGACAGGTGATGGAAGTTGGAAGAAATCCAGGTCACAGGTAAGATGGTGTATTATTGGGCCCCAATTGTAACCACTGGAGTTTTTCACCACTGGTGTCCTAGGATCCCCATGCTGCATAACCCCCAATTGGAAGTCATGTACCCCTTTCTTAAAACTTGTCTGTAAGGGCAGAGAAGAAGACCAGTCGAAGGAGCCGTAAAGGGGAGTAACTGTGGGCTAGAGACCCAGAACTGAACAAATAACGAATAATCATTTGACGCCCAGTTAGTGTTTTTTTCATGACAAGGAAAAGTACTCGATTACGCATATTAGTAAATACTATAAACAAATTAAGAAAGATATACAGATGGCAGGTTTACAGTCCCTAAAGGTTCTCAGTCACAGCTAAATTGTAACGTCAATTTGTTTTTATTGTGATGCTTTTTAAGATAAAATGTTATCGAAATAAAGCCTTCTACAACAACAACAGCTAACATGAGGTTCACACTAAAGAAGGGTTGCACAGGTCACGTAGCCCCTACATGTACCCTGGACCATCTCATTTGGAGGCACCTTTAACGGTTTGTTCACATCCAGCCCTGGCCTCTGAAAACACAACACCCCTCATGAACCTAGCACTGCACGAGGAGTGCATTAATTAAAAGTCAGGCCTACTTACTTCATTGGACTGTCACTATAAGAAAGTCACCCTTTTTAGCCTGTTCACTCCCATTTTTTGGTGCTAAATGGAACTGGTGGTAGCTGACTCTGACTGTGTCCTGGGCTCTGCCAGTTAGGCCTAGGGCCAGTGCTACGTAAAACACAAACACATGCATTGAGGTACACTTATATTTGGCATTATCTACTCTATAAATCCCTAGTAGATGATAGTGCCAGGGGATGACAACTACCTATAAGTCCCTAGTATATAATAGGGCATGGCGGTTTAGTGGCCAGCAGCCTTTGTTGCATTTGCATGTGTGCACGTCAGAGGCCTGAGGTCAGTTTAAAAGCAGCCCTGTGTTGCAGGGCTGCTTTTAAATGTAAAATTCACTGGACACTCAACATTGATAGCATGGGCACTTTAAAAGTGTTATTCTACCTTATTTGTTCGCTGTGGGTACCCCCAAGGTCTCCCCTAGCTGTTCCAGGGGTGAATGGTCATGTAACTATAAGCAGGGCCCCTATAAAATATGTGTTATGAACACTTGAGAGTGAAAGCTGCCTATTTTATTTTTCCCCAGTGTGGGCACTTAGAAGTAATAATGCATTTTATGAACTCCCCAAGTCTTCCCTAGATGTTCCAGGGTTGGGGGAACACCTACAGGACGAGGATGCCCCCCTGCTTGTCCACAAAGAACACTGGACAACTATGTGAGGGGTGCATTGCCTCTACTTCTGCTGCCTGAAACTACAAGAAGAAGGAGGATTGTCCTGCTGAAATCCTGATCTTCACCCAAGGGTCTGCTTGGTAAAGACTGCGCCTGCTGCACAATCTGGGACTCAAGCTCTGTGGACTTTGCCTGGCTTCAAGAAGGAGTAAGGAGTGGACTCCCTGCAGCTACAGGTTAACAGAGCTGAACTGACCCTCCTCCTGGCAGAGTCTCCTTCCTGGAGTGCGTTCAGTGGAGTTTTAAGGGTTGACCAGATGCATGTGGGAAGTGAAGTCCAGGCCAGCCAAGGATTATCTAGGAGATTCCAAACCCTTAGATTTTTGTTTTGGACACTTGGAACCCACCAGGAGACCTCTGGAAAAACCTCCAGAAGTTTAAGAAACTTTGGAGAACTTTTCAGAAAAAGCTCCAGGAGTTGACCGACTTGACTGCAAAAGCCAAACTGGCTACCTTCAACTGTGACCCGACCCAGATTCCAGGTTTGTCCCATTGAAGAGCTCTGGCGGTCCGACTTCTAGAGTTTGATTGCATTCTCCCTGAAAGTCAAGGCGGCAAACACTCAATGAATCCGGACTGATGGGGAGCAGCGAGGGCCCTCGATGGAAAAATCTCCACACAAGTTTCTAAGTCTGAAGGTAAAATTTTGACAGAGGCCTAGTGCGTCGGGTATCCGAGCAGGGCTCCATCGCGTTCTGCCTCAATCTTTGACTTTGTCCCGATCAAGCCTGATCAGAACTCCAGAAGTAGCACTATTGGTTTCTAAGCACTAGAAAGTGTTTATTTTTTAACACCTTGGCTGCTAGAGGTTTTCCCCCCGGTGCTGACAAGTCAGATTTACCATTGTGCATGACAAGGTCAGCTCGTCATAAGCACACGACCAGTGTACTGCATGACGAGCTGAGCTCGTCATGAGCAGCGAAGGGGTTAAAAACACATAACACTGATTCCCTACATTGGATTATCATGGATTCGGTGTCATTTTAAAGATACAAATATTTCCTATTTTTATCAACTGTTGTGGGATTTTTATTGTGTGTTGTGTCTTAATTATTTACTGTATTGCTGTTTTCAACTGCTTTACATGCCTGTCTCTTAAGTTAAGCCTTATTGCTCTGTGTCACCTACCAATGGTTGAGCAAGGGACTAATTTATAGAGACCCTATTTAGGACCCAGCACTGTGTTGGTGGCCTTGTTGCTGGTGGTAGGTGCCTACCAACCACTCTTTCTGACCCATCTTCCTACATCAGCCAACCCTGCCACTCTCCAGCACAGACTTCAGGAGATGGGGATATTTGATAATATTTTTTGTTGATTTTGATCTTTTTGGTGGGATGAGTGTGAGAAAGTAGTACTTACCCAAGGTCTTAACTTGTGATGTCCCACAGGGGTCCACACTATGTCCAATTGTGTTTAACACTTGGCTACCCTCTTCCAGTGGCGGCTCGCCGTGGGAGTGCTGCTGGGCGGTGGAGCTGGGGAGGGGCAGGGTGGGGGGGGGTAGTGCAGTCTGACATACAATCGACAGGAGTAAGGTAAGTAAGTAAATAAATAAAGCAATTTATCTTACGGACGCTGCATCGCCAACTCGCCAATGTAGCACGTGTAAGGTAAAGTGTTTTATGTAATTACTTACCTTACTCCTGTCCGTTGTATGTCAGACTGCACTACCCCCCACCCTGCCCAAACCTCCTCCCACTGCCCCGCAGCACTCACAGGGTGAGCCGCCATTGCCCTCTTCCCATGATGCTATTTCTTTTATTGAGTTCTGATGAAACCTAGGCCAGCCTAAAGCTTAATGGCTGAAGTTACCAGGGGGGTAGTTATCAATGGTGCAGGAGCTGCAGTGACACAGGGAGAGCAGGGGCTTGATGGACCCACTGTATCAGAAATATGGCTGTCTTTGTTTACCAAACCAGGGGATGGGGAAATTTTTAGCTATTTACATCACAACCCATGACACACATGCTACTGTTTGTTCAAGGTTAGGAGGTGGAGGGGTTCCCACTGGTTCAGCCTCATGCAGAAAAGGGAGAAGTGATGACTGAGGGTTACCCCTACCAGCCTAGCAATATCTGACCTATGGCCAGCTGAATTTGGATATTGTTTGGTTTCAAGAGTCACAGTTAACAAATCAGGCTTTAAAACTATTTTTCCTTTCAGTTATCTGGTCAGGGTAACTTAGTCATTGCTTCCTGTTCCTGCCACCCTAAACTACTGAAGACCTTCCTGACCTAGCTCACAATTGGCTGCAAAGTCTTCTGTTGTTAATTAGCCTGGGATTAATTATGACAACATAATTTATTTCGGCTTACCAAATCCCACCTCCCCCTCTCCGTTACACCCCGAGGCACCTCTAATCCATCTGATTTCAACAAGAGAGGGCAACCCAATAACCCAGATGGAACCTGGGAAATAGGATTTATGCAAATTAAATATCTTCCCTTAGGGGCTAATGCAATTTAAACTGTCAGACAAATTTGCTACAGTACCAATGAAAGCAAAGGCCTACAGAAAGCCTAACCTCAAATTATATTTAATGCAGAACATTTATTAAAAAATGGCAATATAATAAATTAAATTGAAACTGTGGCAATTCAATTCAGACAGTGCGGATTTATTTTTTCAGGGCCTGGTGCCTTGTCAGTGACAGTAGAACTGAGCGTGGGCTGAATTTGACATATCAGTTGAAAAAATATTCTGAAAATGCAATGCCCAAAGGTGTCCTTTGTCCTGTATCACTTTAGTAATGTACTTCTTTACCTTGGCAATATGTGGGTGGACATTTTGGGAATTTCCTATCTTTGCTGCAAGGGCCCACAATGCTAAGCCAAACTGAACGCTGAGAGCCAATCAGGAGGGACATTCACCTTCTTTACTTTCGGGTCTGCTCCACTGATCCTGGTACCTGCTTACCCAGAGAGCAAATCAGAACGGAGCTTACAGCCACTGGGAGTGACGACCAGGCCACCCAGCCACGTGTCTGATCATTCATGAAAAGTGTCTCTGGGACAGTGAATGTAGTTCTTGGCTGCTCCGAGAGAGCTGTGTGAGACCGCTGTCGCCTCTGGTTGTAGCCAAGGAAGCCCCTCCCCCTTTTCTCCTCTCTCCTTAACAAATCAGTTTGTAATGGTTATGATAAATCTCTTTACTGATCAAGTTGATTTTATCATTGCCCTTTTAAAAATGCCACTTTTAGAAAGATGGCAGTTTTCCGCTCTTAGCCCTGTGTGCCTGCAGCCTGGCTCCAATAACATCTGGAATGTGCGGCAGCTGGACCCTTGTGTATTCCTTCTAGACAGCCACACACAAATGGAGCTTAGGTGTGACTGAGTGGCCATCCATATCCTGATGGGTCACCCTGAGCAGGATGGGAGGGAGGAGGTGACATTTACACCTGAATACCCTGTGTGCTGTCCCCACACAAAATGGCTGCCACCCCCCTGGAGTGAGCATGAAGCCAGAGCTGGGAGGGAAGCCCTCTGTGCACTTCAAAGCCCCTCTTTGAAGTCACCCCCACTTCAAAGGAACACCTGGGTATAAGTACTGTGTCTTTAACCTCACCAAATCAGACACTACTGGACATGCGAAGAACTCTGCCATGAAGAAGGAATGCTGTGCTGCAACAAGGACTGCCACTCTGCTGGACTGCTACTCTGGAAGAAGTGCTTTTCTGCTGTGCTGCCCTGCTGCCTGCTACCCTCTACCCTACTGAGGAAGGAATAAACCCATCTCATTTGAACCCAGGTGACTCCAAGGGCATGCTGGCTTGCACTCAATTCTAAGTCTCTGGGACATCAAAGACTTCTCATCCTACTTCAACAACACCTGGACTTTGTTTGCTGCAAGTCTTGCCCTGCCGACAGTCCTGGGCCCTTGGAAGTGGGTATTAAGTGCTGCAACTGTTAACTCG
Source organism: Lissotriton helveticus (assembly GCF_964261635.1). Classification (NCBI taxonomy): domain Eukaryota; kingdom Metazoa; phylum Chordata; class Amphibia; order Caudata; family Salamandridae; genus Lissotriton; species Lissotriton helveticus. The sequence goes on along the minus strand of NC_136072.1, from coordinate 1,179,803,818 downwards.
TCAAAGAATTTTCACCGTTCAGAACTGGCGCATCTCCCTCAAAGCATCTCCGTTGCTGCATGGACCACGCATTGCTGACTGAGCGTCATATCGCCTCCAGTTCCCTATGCAACGCAGTACCTTGCCTCATTGAGCCCTTGTTGGATACAGCCTGCAGCTATATTCTGCTGGAAATTTTAAAGTGACTAAATCCACATATAGAAATTTTCACCACAACTTCATTCAGCAGCTTCATGATGATGAAGTTTCCCCCTTGGACACAGCTGGCTGCCTTATCCCACTGAAGTTTACCTTCTTGGCCATTTTTCTTCAACATTTCTTCTGAATCTGGGGTGATGGGGGAGTGGAAAATATATTTTTTAAAGAAACACCTCCTCATGGCCGCCTCTATCCCTCCTCTGTAGTTGCTTCACTCACGAGTACCGAAAGCACACAGGCTCTCCTGAGCCAACCAGAATGCTGCAATTCAGCATTGTTATTGATCTGAGTGCTATGGATTGGTGCTCAGACGGGGATTGAGAGCTTGGGCATGTCCTCCACCCAGGTTGTGTATTACACCCCATTGGAGAACTGCCCCACCCTAACCCAGCCCTATAGCTCTGAAATGCAATGCTATTATCATTTTATGTTTATTTTTTCCAGCTCTGAGAGCAGTGGGGCGACACCACTCTGCTTTAGCGGAGGAACTGACACTGGTTTTCTTTGCTTTTTCCATGTCTTTTCATCAATTTTTCGAGAGCAACGCTTTTCCCTCATTTTTCTCTGCTTTGTCCTTGCCTTTACCCCTATTTTTTGAGTGCCTTCCTTGCCTTTCCCTCTTTTTCACTGTTTTCTCCATTCTTTTTCCCCCATTATTTTTATGGCTTTTCGGCTTGCTTTTACCTTGTTTTCACTGCTTTCTCCTTGTTTTTCCCTCATTGTGACTGAATGAACAGATCACCACGAAGCAGTTAGCAAATCTAGCACCTTGAGACCCTCATGGGTGATTTGCCACGCTTTATAAATCCTTGATTGATTAATTGATTGAGGACATGAGGTCTCTTATCTACAGGCAGCAGTGCCTGCAGAAGAGATTAGCACAGGGCTGCTTACTCACTCTGCTGGCCAAGATCCCCTTTGTTGGTGAAGAGTTGTCCTTCTCTTCACCAACACCCTGGTTACCCCTCCCACAGTCAAAGGTACTGTTCATGGACAGCGCTGCTTGTAGGTAATATTATATGGGGAAGACATACAACTTTGCTTGCTCCATGTCAGGCGTGCAAGATGCTCAGTCCTAGTTTTCTTCTTTTCAATCTTATTCTACTAGGGGCCATATTAGCAACAAACTATCGCAGAGCGCACTTAGCGCGAATTTTTTTATCGCCAGCTATCGCTGGAATATATCGCCACGCTAATGCTGTATTAGCAACAATTAGCGCTATGGCGATAAATATTCCAGCGATATCGGGAGGGAAGGGCCAACATCGTGACAAAACCAGCGATGTTGCATGGGGAAGGGAGATAACCTTGCTGATACGACCCTGTGGTCGTATCAGAAAAATCCACCCCCCATGTTAGGTATGTTTAAGTCAGGAAAATAGCGGGTGTTAAAAAACCGGCAATATTCCCGGTTAGCCCGACTTTTCACGTCGCTAATCGGGGACAGGGCCTCCTTGCTAATACGCATTAGGCCTGTTAGCGGCTGTTTACCAGGTCTGTTGGTCGGGAACGCCTACTTTGCATGTCATTAGCGAGAAATATCGCTGACATGCAAAGCGGCACCCAAACTGGTCGCTTTCGTCAGAAAGCTGTCGCTAACGGCTGTTAGCAACAGCTTGCTGATAAGGCGAAAAACAAATCGCCACTCTAGCGGCAAAAAGTGCCGCTAAAGCGGCGATAAGGCCCTTGATAATATGCCTGTTAGTTTTATTTTTCTTGATTGGGTACCGTAATGGTACATCAAGCAGCTTCCTATAGTGAGGCTACATCTCGGTATGAGCACTGCAAGGTCCCTACAGAAATAGGCCCTAGCTTTCTGATGAGGAGACACATTTCCATGCCATTGGGACACCACTTTTCCAGTTGTAGATTTAGTCAGCGTAGAGATATAATGATCAAAACATATGTTGAGAGAACATATGATTCTGAATCATAAATGTATCTTATCAACCTTCATGACTTCAGTACATCAGGCTGACCTCCAGGATGCCACATTCTGGACACTGGCTCGCCTAACATCATTAGGCCTTAAGGAAAACGACAGCTGCTGGAACTGGGGTGCTGTAGGAGGAGACCTCGCATACCTAATATCTTTCAAGTAGTAAGGTTAACAAATTCTGGGGGAAGGTGCTGGGCTTCATCAGCGAAGCCCTAGGATGCACTCTACAACACTCATTTGCCACAACTACCACCGCTCATAACACAACAGATCTAGCCACACAGCACGACAGGTACCTACTAGACTTCCTCCTGATGTCAGCAGACAAAACAGTACTAGCCAAGTGGAAATACACCACTAAAGCCACATTCAAGGAGAGGCTGAATTGGGTCACATTTTTAAGAGGGGCAGACATCACGGCACTAAGACAAACACCCTGGAAAAACCCCGACCGTGTTATGTGGTCAACACTAGACAAATACTTCAGCTCTTACAAGCCTCCATTAATCAACCATACACGCCTGACCAACTGCTAACAACCCAGCGCAGGGAGTGTAATCGAACACTAAACAGCCGCCAAACACATCTTTGTTTTGTCTTTAAGACGCGGCACACGTACACACGCAATTACCTATATGTTCAATGTACATTTTTTTTAGGCCGATTGAAGAAATGTTGGGCAGACACAAATGTAAACCATGCATCCCTACTGGCTAGCCCATATAACTGCCTATTCATTATGTGTCACACCGTTTTTATATTTTTGTAATGTGAAAATACCAATAAAAAAATATATATATATATATAAAAAAAAAGAATATTCCTAGACACACCAGAGCCACAAAGGGCCAGGATCTGCCTCTGTTATAAACATAATCAATTTAAAAGTTATATGTTATTGACAATTAAAATACTAAGTGAAAATTAAGACCCTTGGTATTGGCCTTTGGTGGATGTAACAATTTCTCAATTGATATAATGGCAAACGTACCTACATATCTCCAGATTCGTACATTAGTAATTATCCTCGTTACAAATTGATACTGTGGCGAAAATCTTCCTCTTATATAACCACAGCAAGAGTCATATTTAGATTTTGGAATACAGAAAGTCTGTTAAAATGTCACGGATATCCCGTCTATCGTATTACAAGTGCCATGAGACAATAACACTTGTAATACGATGAACCAGATGCACTTGTAAAATAGCGAAAGGGACATCCGTCTCATTTCTGTCAGAGTATCCTATCTCTCAGACTTTAAATATGACCCTAAGTGTACTCCACCAGCTTTTTAGGCAGTTCTAAGATTTGTGGCCCATGGTGGCCAGACAACTTGTTGATGATTCTACTCTAGGACTGAAAGTTAGCAGCCAGTTCTTAGGTCATAGGAGTGCCAAGCCAAGGTACTTGCTTTCTGATGGGTTGGCACTGTGTAGATTGTACTAGTCCAGTGACTCAAGTCTGTCATGGGGGGTTTTGTGCATTTTTTTTTAAAGAACTGCACCCTTGACAAGAGTTGTTATCTAACTTGGTTTTTGATTCTTTAAGGTATTTTGGACTCCAATATTATAGGCCCCTAGAGAATTCTGGATTGTTTCAGAAGGTCACATGTCTTCAGCCTGGTTTAGGGGTTCTTTTCCTACCTTGCTCAGTTGTAGGGGTTTACTTTTGGCTTAAGCTTTTTAGATACACCTGTCACTGCCCTTTGTAGGGTTCTCCTCCTTTCTCAGGCGTCCCTACTTTCAGTTGGCTGTGTCTGTCATAGAGGGCAGGTGCAGTGACCACTTTCTGCTATTGCATGATAAAAAGCTAGAATCTTGATCAATTACTTTGTTGCAATAGAAAAAAGATTACTCTTTTAATTTGAATGCTAAGCAACTGGAAGTAGGTATTTCTCAGCCACACCAAGTTGGTAATTTGAGTACCATTATATTTGTGAATAGTAATTCAAAATATTCAGAACTATACAACCAGCACTTACCATAAAGTGCTCTATAACTCTGGAGCTGCAATCACCTCAAAGTCTTCTTCTTCCTCCACCGGTCCCCATGGGACAAGAAGCCCAATTGCTGTTTTAGGATGTCCTGAGCACATAGAACACCAACCAGTAGGAACCCTTGGTCACAGAGGGACCATCTACAGAGCTGTATATTGCGACTGGAAAAAATTCTCCAGTCCAGTCTAGTAGAGTCTTTGGAATAAAATTATAACATTTGAGACAATCTACTGATCAGACTAATTTGCTGACGTTTACTCAATAAGACTCAGGGACTCTGCATTTTATCTGTGTGAAAATTTGTAACTGAAGTGACCCTTTAAAAGTACCCATGCATAATAATAGTGAAAGTCGAGACAGTGTCCTGACGAAGGCAACTTCCCAAAACATGCGGAGTTCCATCTACTGCCGACGCTCCTTTCTGTCCATATATGATCTGGACCCTGTCATGAATGGAAGAGAAAATATTGTATCATTAGACAACAGTATCACTATGTTTTAATCTCTTATTCATTTGATTATGAGTCATATGTCATAATATGTGATGATGCTTTGTGATTCTAAAAAATACAGAATTATATATTTTTGATAGCCTGTTGCTTGTTGTTCACCCATTTCGTTACTTCTGTTTTATTTAGTTTTGGCCCATCCCTTTATCTTATTATTGTGACTTTCCTTTCTTTCTGGAAATCATTCTCAACTTCTTTTAGTATTCATTAAAAGGGTGGGGGTCTTTCCTCAGGTTCTGTAGGTCCCTAGCACTTCTCTCTGGAATATTGAGTTATATCTGGCAACATCCTGAAGAGGGCAGCCATGCCAAGGTGAAGTGCTGGTGGTTGCTGTACATGGCCAACCTTTATTAAAACTTTCTCTTACCTACTTCATGATCCAACTCCTATACAGGTTTGTACCTCAGTGAAGCTGGTAGAGCTGGGCCAGAGTCAGTCTCATGCCATTCTCTGGGCTGTAAGGGCGATCGGGCTGAGGTAAGGTCAGTCACATGTCAGGCTTGCTCCACTGAAGTGGCCTACTTCAGCACTACTGGACTATAAAAGGCAGCAGGACTTTGGGAAATCTCCTGGTTGAAATTCACCTACATTCGCAATCGGAAGTCCTCCATTGCCCAGGGGGTTCGACCAACAGATGTCAAGCTACAGGTAGGGTGAAAGAATTCATCATGTTGATGACAACTGCAGGAGAAGTTAATTTGGCAACAGGCACCATTTAGAGAGGACCAGAAAGCATCACAGGAGTCATCGGATGCTGGCTGGCTCGCTCATTTATCATTTGTCAAATTACTTTCTTCTGTTCAGCTCCTTAAGTGGAAAAATATTGGAGCAGAAGCATCACTGTATTTCAGGAGAGATCTGCAGCAGAGAAGTGCAGGCTGGCAATTAATGGCAAAGAAATGACAGCCTGTTCGCTGACAGCAAGCAGCTGGAAGCTAAGAACACAGAATGATTTACAATTTACAGCCATTCTGGCACTTCTTTATAACTCTGAGACTTTTAATTGTTTCCACAGTAAGACCAGATCCCAGTGTGAAGTCACTGCAGCAGGAGAGCTCTCAGGGTGAGTTCATTACAGCGAAGGAACAAGGGGATGTTTGCATGGTAACACTAGCCAGGGCAGGGACTCGCGATTTTAAAGTACAAATTGGCTATTAGCTTGCAAGGTTTTCACCTAACTAAATGAATGAGCAATGAAATCCACCGACTTTATTTTCCTACATTTCCCTCTAATTTGTACCAAAATGTGTCCGTGCATCAGATTCAGCTCCAATTGTGATGTGAACTCTGGGAGGGTCGCTCCTGTAGAGAGCCATCCGGGGTGTCCGAAACATTGTTGAACCTGTAACACTCCTCAGGGCGGGCTCCACCGAGGAGATAAATATACGGCCTGAAGACCGCTTGAGGTCTTCGCCCAAACTAAGGGGTCTATTAGCATGGCGGGCGGATCGCCACCGCCCGTATGGCGGTTGCAATCCGCCCTCCATTTCTGTCCACCCGCCTAACATTTCCCCCCCTCCATATTACAATGGCGGTGAGGACCCATGCGGACGGAAAGACCATACGCCAGTTTTCCACCGGTAGGCAATCTGCCAGATTTCCTACCATGCGGAATAGACATGCAATATGGTGGCGGTGCCTCCATATTACGATGATGGCGGTCCCATGCCTTTCCATGGCGGAGACTCCACCATGGAAAGGCATGCAGAGAATGCCTTTGGGGCCTGGTGTGGGCCCCCAGGAAGTTGGGGTGGTTGCTGCAATTGGGGGGTACCCATGGTACTCCCCAACATTTGCAGGCAAAAGGTGGCAGGCACCATGCGGTGCCTGTCACATTGTGCATGCAAATGCACAGCATGCCCTCTTTACATTGTGGCGGGTGCCACAATGTTCACTATACAGGATGCGACCGCCATGGTGGTGGTCGCATCCTAATTGGTGGTGCGGGACCGCCGCAACACTGCCGGCCGGTCCTAGCACCGCTCCATCCGCCCGCCATCCTAATAGACCCTTAAGTGTTACACTGTGTGTGCGTGTGCCTTATTTTCAAAGGGGTAGGCCTTTCTGCGTCTGCTAACCAGATATCATGCTGGCGACGTGGCCGGTGCCTTGCTTGCTCACCTCGTCTTCTCCTGCCGGCATCGGTGTTGGTCTGAAGCATCCACTCACTGTACAAAGGGCGCCCTCTAGTCATTGTCTGTAGCGGCGAGCGCTGTGTGTAACCGAAGCCTGACGCCTGTTCCAGCCAACTGCCGGAGATCCCAGCATCTCGGCAGCCGTCTGCAAAGGTGGGTGCATCCCCAAAGGCATTACCCGGCTGTCTCCTGCTGCCGGCCTCAGCGTGCACAACCCACCCGATGCTCCAAGACGAAGCAGAGATTCCTTTATGGATTCTGGATCCTGGCTGCACTAAGACAGTGCCCGCCCAGCAGGAGCACAAGCTCTAGGACACGCGGTAGTGCACAGCTGCCCTGAAGTAGGCTGCATCCATCACATGCCACGTCGGAGGTCGGCCGTGTATCGGCAAAGGGCCTAGAAGTGTCCTGAGTTGGTGCCCCCCTGAGGTAAAACGCATTTAGCATAGCGGACAGGACGCACATTGAGGGAGGAAAGGAGCATCCTAAAAAAAAAAGCAAGAAGGTTTACAGCAAGAGACAAAAAGAAGAAAACAAACCAAAAGTAACAAACATAAAGGGGAAAGTGACAGAGATAAATACCCCAAGAGGGTGAAAACCATATATAGAGGCAACGCTCAGCACACAAGAGGCCACCATGAGCACACACCCCCAAGCGGGCACAGCCGGCCCTTCTGGAGGCACAGCTGCACCACAGCAACGCTGCAGTGACACCGCTCCCGCCTTTTAGCGAGCTTGCTGACCCCATGACAGCAGCCCTCGCTGAAAATCCTGGATAGGATGGCTTAACCACTATTTCAGGGGCACCAGGGAGACAGACGGAGTGGTCAAAAGATCGCTACTCCTGCACTACAGAGTTTGCGGACTCTATGATCTCTTAGAGACCCTCCCAAACACTGGCTATGAGGATGATTTCAACGCCGCAGTGGTCGATCTGAACCGGCATTTAGACCCCCAAATAAATCCAGATTTTGAGCGGTTCAAGCTGAGACAGACCACAAAGTATGAAATGGAGTCAGTCGATGTCTTCTACATCCGACTGCAGAAGCTCACTAGCACGTATACATTCCAAGATCAGAGGGAGGAAATACGGGCCCAAATATTCAAAGGATGCTGGTTGGTGCTGCTACGGAGGCTTATTCTGTGACAACCGGAATGTCTCTCAACGGCATCTTGGTATTGGCCAGGTCCCACGAACTGTCTAACTCCCAAGTGGATGAAATTAATGGCAGCCCCCCAACAGAGGTGCAATCGCGCCCAGAACTTTCCGATATGTTCAGATCAAAGAGGAAAGAGTGGATCATTCAAAAATGCCCGAGCCCTGCCAGTACTCCCCTGAAGATGCCAGGGAGTGGGTCCTGTGGAAATTGTGGAGTTGAACACCACCCGACCTATGCTCCCGATGTGGCAAACCAAACCACTTCATCAAAGTATGCCAGAGTGGAACATCCTGTGCATTTTTCAACAGGCTAAGCGGGCCCTCATTCAACCTCAGACAGTTGTCGATCGATGATCACAGCGCACAGGAAGACACCACACCCTCAGGGCATGGTGGCAACATGGTGGCGACATGATGGTGGAGGATGGCGACATGTGCACAGTGTCATTCGCCCTCCATGCGGACTGACTGCAGGGACCGCCCCCCATGTGCACTCTCGGAGTATCAGGAACCACAGTGCAGGTGCTCATCAACACCAGGGCATCGGTGAATGTCATGGATTCAGAGCAATATGAACGCCTCACCCAACGCACCCACTCTCTCCACTTACGCACTGATCTAAATCTACGTGGGAGATGCACCCGCTCCCTCCGAGAAGGGCAATTGAGGTGGAGGTGGTCAATGACAAGCATGCTACATGGGATAGGTTCCACAGGACTTAAGGGAAGAAAGGCACTCTCCTCAGCTGCCACACGGCAGAGGACTTGGTACTTTGCCAACCAAGTGCACAACTCCCACACCAATGCTATCCTTCGTGAATCTCCGCAAATGTTCGAGAGATTAGGAAAACTCAAAGGGAAACAGTTCAAATTGCATATCGACTCCTTGATCAAGCTGACAGCACTGAGGCACAGAAGGGTGCCTTTTTACATATGACTGCAGGTGGAAGAGGAGTTGAAGAGCCTCAAAGATCTCGGCATCATTAAATGGGTCACAGGCCCGACCCCATCGGTGTCGCCCCTCGTCATCGCCTGAAGCCTAAGCAGCTGGGGGCCATCCAGCTGTGTGTGGACATGAGCCTTCCCAACCAGGCCCTGAAGCAAGAAAGACATCAGACACACTTGATGGATGACATTGTGGCTGATCTCAAATCCTAAATGCTGGATACCATCAGCTGGAACTCTCCCCGGCGAGCAGATATATCACTACATTCTCCACGCACGTTGGCTTTAGGAGGTAAAAGAGGTTAAGCTTTGGGGTGTCGTCGCAGCCAAGGTCTTCAAATATGCCATCTGGGAGACCCTGTCTGGTCTACAGGGAGTCATAAACCTCAGCGACGACATCCTGGTGTTCTGAAACACTCATGCACACTTGCGGGATGCACTCCAGCGACTGGCAACCAGTGGACTTACACTAAACAAGGCGAAGTGCTCCTTCTATCAGGAATCCATATATTTCTTCGGATACATCTTCTTGCGAGAAGGACTCTAGGTAGATCCGCAGAAGGGCGCTGTCACCATTCGGGCAGCTCAAGTACCCACCACTGGGATGGCCACGTATTGCAGCCACTTCATTCCAAAGCTAGCTTCCCTGTCGGAGCGACTGTGAGCTCTCACACACAGCGGTGCACCCTGGAGTTGGACCCTAAACACTAATGTGGCTTTTCATGCCATCTAACAGGTGCTGGTGGACAAGACAGTGATGACATACTTTCACCCGAAGCAGTGCACCAAAATAGTAGTTGACGCGAGCCCGGTCAGACTGGGTGCAGTCCTACTCCAAGAATGAGAAGAGAAGAAGTGGGTGCCCTCACTTATACCAGCCGAGCACTTTCAGACACCGAGATGAGGTATACCCAGATTATAGGGAGGCACTCGCCATCATGTGGACGTGTCAGCATTTTCATCTCTACCTGTTCGGACACGATTTCTAGGTGGTGACTGGCCACAAACCGCTGATCCCCCTGTTCTCTGGATCGTCCAGATTGGCCTTTCCAAGAATAGAAAGGTGGGGTGTCCAGCTCCAAGCCATACCGTTTTGACGTTGTGTTTGGTCCAGGAGCCGGCAATCCCGCCAACTACCTTTCAAGACACCCAGTCACGGCTGACAAGCAACAACTTCAAGCGGATGAGGAGGGCACCAAAGAGTTTATATGGATGGTTTCCAAAGAGGCATGCCACAAAGCACTGACACTGCAACAACCTTGGACAGCAACCTCGTTAATGTCAATGAGGCACTGCAGTCAAGAAGGTGGAAACACTTTGTATACACCGAGAACCACCAGGCAAGGCAGCAGCTATGGAGAGTCCTCAGTGAACTGAGTGAAGGGGTGCATGGACTCCTTCTGCGCGGCCATGCTATCGTCATACCAGGCAAGCTATAGGGTCAAGTCTTGGATCTAGCACACGTTGGACACCAAGGGATGGCCAAGACAATAGAACGCCTCTGCAGCAGCGTGTGGTTCCCGGAATGATGCAGAGGTGATCCGGAACTGCCACTTGTGCACGATCACCAGTAGTGACCCCACTCCACCCCCCGGTCATCACGGAGGAGCCCTGCAGTGAGCCATGGTCCAAAGTGAGTATCGATGTCGGGATCTTCCCTGATCGCCGCAGCACCGTAGTCTTAATGGACTCATATTCAAAGTTTCCTGTTTTTGGGATGGTGTCGTCCATGGAATTCGCCAAATCCAAGCTGTCTTAGACAAGATGTTTGCACTACTGGGCCTCCCTGATGAGATCAAATCCGACAACGGGCCTCCGTTCCAGGGGAGAGAGTTTCAACAGTACCTAGCGAGGAAGGATATGCAGATAGAATATCGAGGTGGAAATGTTGACTTACACAAATATTGAGTTGGAACTATCGTGGCACAGAAATATCGACAACAAGAATATTGTGGTCAAGAATATCGACGTTAATGTAAGAAGTACTATCGTTTCCAAAAATAAAGTTGTTTAAAATATCGATTTTTTTAATTAGTGTTTTGTATTTTAGTATGTATTTTAAATGTATGTGATCTAATTTTTTTGTATAAGTATTGTTTTTGTTTTTTAATATATGGTTTAAATTTTTAGTAGTTATTCATTTTATTTTAATTAAATTTTGCATTTTTTAGTTCCGTAATGGGTTGTGGGTTTATAGGGGAATAGGGTGTGAAGAAATTTAACTATAATTATTTAATGATTATTTTTTATTTAGTAATATCTATTTAACTTAGATTTTATAGTGTTAATTGTGGGAAGTAATTGATTAATAATGAATTGGTTGTTAATTAATATTAATTAATGTATTGTTCATCAATTATGGTAATTGTGTTCTTTTTTTGGAGCGGGTTGTGGGGTTTATAGGGGTAAAGGGTGGGAAGTAATTTAATTATCATAAATTAATGATTTTTTAAAATTTAATAATATTTATTTAATTTAGATGTTATAGTGCTAATTGTAGGAAGTCATTTAATATTTTTAATTTAGATGTTTTTTGTTAATTCTGTGGTGTTATAGGGTAGGAAATAAAAAAAGATTACATTTATGTAAATGCTAGTTAAAATAAGTTACATTTATTTAATATAATATTTACAGGTATTTGTCATATCTATTTAACATTATATTATGTTTCTATGTTTTAGATTTTTTAAATATTTTTATATATTTTTCATTTTTTTGTTTATTTTAAATTTTCTGTTGGTGATATTTGTTTGTTTTTAATTTTGAACTGACTAGAGTAAGAATATTAATGTATACCCCTCCGCTATCCAAGATTTACCTAGTGTTGTACTCACTGGAGTGGGAAGATTAATTTTTATTCCTCTACTAGCCAACACTTTACCTACTGTTGCACTCACTGGAGTGGGAATAGTAATTTCCACACCTAGGCTATCCAACAATTCCCCAACTGTTGCACTCACTGGAGTGGTAATACTACGTTTTATCTCTCCGCTATCAAATCAAATCAGGTGTTTGTTAAGCGCAGCTACTCACCCGTAAGAGTCTTAAGGTGCTGGGGGCGTGGGGGCGTGAGGGGGGTTCACAGGTTCCAGTCCATCAAGGAGGGGTTCTGTCGAAGAGCCAGGTTTTGAGGTTTCTTGTGAAGATGGGGAGCAATGTTATCTGTCTGAGGTGGAGCGAAAGGTCGCTCCAGACACTGGCCGCGCGGAAGGAGAAGGAGCGGCCACCCGATCTGGTATTTCTGGTGCAGGGGACCATGGCGTAGGAGAGCTGGGCTGATCGTAGGGTCCTTTGGGATGTATGTCATTTGAGTCGGCTGTTCAGGATGCTGGTCCGGTGTCATAGAGGGCCTTGTGAGCATGGGTTAGCATCTTGAAGGCTATCCCTCGCTTTCTCTACTGTTGCACTCACCGGAGTGTAAATTGCAATTTTTACCCCTCCGCTATTCAACATTTCCCCTATTGTTGCACTCACTGGAGTGAGAGTACTAAGTTTTACCCTTTTGCTATCCAACACTTTCCCTACTGTTGCACTCACTGGAGTGGGAATAGTAATTTTTACCCCACCGCTATCCAACCCTTTCCCTACTGTTGCACTCACTGGAGTGGGAATAGTAAGTTTAACTCGCAGCTATCCCTCACTTTCCCTACTGTTGCACTCAATGGAGTGCAAAATGTGAGTTTAATCGAGTGGGAATAGTTTTATACCCCTTCGCTATCCAACATTTTCCCTACTGTTGCACTAACTGTAGTGGGAATATTTATTTTTACCCCTCAATGGAGTGCAAAATGTAAGTTTAAAGACTATTAAATACTTTTATGTTTTACTTTATAATATAATGTGTTTTTATTAAATTTTATATCATAGGTGTATGTATATATACATATTTACTTGTAAATTTTTATATATTTATAATAATTAAAAATAAATTAAAATGAATAGTTTATTATTTGTTTCGAAGTATATATATATGTATATGTTCAAAAAAAGTTTCCCATGCTTGAGAAAGCCAACGCAGTCAGAGGAGTATCCTTTCTTTATTGCAGGTAGGCAAAAAACAGCGCATTGATTCTTCCAAGTCCAAAAAACAACACCAAACATGTTTCGGGCCAGTTGCCCTTGATCACTGGCTTCGACACAGACCCCCACAGCTGCTCATTTTTAATGTCATGACTCCGCCTTCGATAACAAGTGCATTCTGGGCAAAGGAGTTCGTAACCATAGTGGGATTCTTTACCGTAGTGGTGGCAGCCGGTTCTGTGTCAACAAACTGCATTCCCCATAGTGAGCTGGCCTGGAGGAAAAACCGCATTGTTCTGCCGTTTATATGTGCCCACAATAGCTGGAACCTCCGACTCCACAGACCCCTGGTTGTGTAGATGGGTCCGCGGCCAGCGAGAGTATGCGGGGGGCTTTCTCGCGACGAGGAACGCCGCATTTCATATTCAAAAAAAGTTTCCCATGCTTGAGAAAGCCAACGCAGTCAGAGGAGTATCCTTTCTTTATTGCAGGTAGGCAAAAAACAGCGCGTTGATTTTTCCAAGTCCAAAAAACAACGCCAAACATGTTTCGGGCCAGTTGCCCTTGATCACTGGCTTCGACACAGACCCCCACAGCTGCTCATTTTTAATGTCATGACTCCGCCTTCGATAACAAGTGCATTCTGGGCAAAGGAGTTCGTAACCATAGTGGGATTCTTTACCGTAGTGGTGGCAGCCGGTTCTGTGTCAACAAACTGCATTCCCCATAGTGAGCTGGCCTGGAGGAAAAACTGCAGTGTTCCGCTGTTTATATGTGCCCACAATAGCTGGAACCTCCGACTCCACAGACCCCTGGTTGTGTAGATGGGTCCGCGGCCAGCGAGAGTATGTGGGGGGCTTTCTCGCGACAAGGAACGCTGCATTTCATATTCAAAAAAAGTTTCCCATGCTTGAGAAAGCCAACGCAGTCAGAGGAGTATCCTTTCTTTATTGCAGGTAGGCAAAAAACAGCGCGTTGATTCTTCCAAGTCCAAAAAACAACGCCAAACATGTTTCGGGCCAGTTGCCCTTGATCACTGGCTTCGACACAGACCCCCACAGCTGCTCATTTTTAATGTCATGACTCCACCTTCGATAACAAGTGCATTCTGGGCAAAGGAGTTCGTAACCATAGTGGGATTCTTTACCGTAGTGGTGTCAGCCGGTTCTGTGTCAACAAACTGCATTCCCCATAGTGAGCTGGCCTGGAGGAAAAACCGCAGTGTTCCGCCGTTTATATGTGCCCACAATAGCTGGAACCTCCGACTCCACAGACCCCTGGTTGTGTAGATGGGTCCGCGGCCAGCGAGAGTAGGCGGGGGGCTTTCTCGCGACGAGGAACGCCGCATTTCATATTCAAAAAAAGTTTCCCATGCTTGAGAAAGCCAACGCAGTCAGAGGAGTATCCTTTCTTTATTGCAGGTAGGCAAAAACAGCGCGTTGATTCTTCCAAGTCCAAAAAACAACGCCAAACATGTTTCGGGCCAGTTGCCCTTGATCACTGGCTTCGACACAGACCCCCACAGCTGCTCATTTTTAATGTCATGACTCCGCCTTCGATAACAAGTGAATTCTGGGCAAAGGAGTTCGTAACCATAGTGGTATTTTTTACCGTAGTGGTGGCAGCCGGTTCTGTGTCAACAAACTGCATTCCCCATAGTGAGCTGGCCTGGAGGAAAAACCGCAGTGTTCCGCCGTTTATATGTGCCCACAATAGCTGGAACCTCCGACTCCACAGACCCCTGGTTGTGTAGATGGGTCCGCGGCCAGCGAGAGTATGCGGGGGGCTTTCTCGTGACGAGGAACGCCGCAAAATCCGTCGTTCCTCGTCGCGAGAAAGCCCCCCGCATACTCTCGCTGGCCGCGGACCCATCTACACAACCAGGGGTCTGTGGAGTCGGAGGTTCCAGCTATTGTGGGCACATATAAACGGCGGAACACTGCGGTTTTTCCTCCAGGCCAGCTCACTATGGGGAATGCAGTTTGTTGACACAGAACCGGCTGCCACCACTACGGTAAAGAATCCCACTATGGTTACGAACTCCTTTGCCCAGAATGCACTTGTTATCGAAGGCGGAGTCATGACATTAAAAATGAGCAGCTGTGGGGGTCTGTGTCGAAGCCAGTGATCAAGGGCAACTGGCCCGAAACATGTTTGGCGTTGTTTTTTGGACTTGGAAGAATCAACGCGCTGTTTTTTGCCTACCTGCAATAAAGAAAGGATACTCCTCTGACTGCGTTGGCTTTCTCAAGCATGGGAAACTTTTTTTGAATATATGTATATGTATATATATATATATTACATTTTATATATGTATGTTTACATTTTTGTTTATTAAATTAATTTCTTTTATTTGTTAAAATGATGTTTATTAAATCCAAATATTTGTTTTGTTAATTTTATTATTTCATATATTTAACATTCTTTTTTACATATATAAACAATCGATATTTTGTAGATCGATATTTTTACATCAATATTTTTTTCCGATATTTTTATACTTACCATTGTAAATATAGGATGTTGATATTTTTGACATCGATAGTTATGACTCAATATTTGTGTATGGGGATATTGTGGGCTTCAATATTCTATCAGTGAACCAGATTTAATGTTACTGTTTTAGAAATAGCACTTTTAGAAAGTGCACATTTGTTTGCACGTACTGCTCTGTGTGCCTGAAAGTCTGTCTTTAATACACGTCTAGGGTGGGTGACAGCCACACAATGTGGATTCCCTCTAGACAGCAACAACACAGGAAGGATAGGTGTGTCTCAGTACCCATCTACAGACATCTGCAATCTGATAGCCTTGCTTATTGAGGATTGAAGGGAGGGGTGAACACTTTACTTGAATAGGCAGTGTCATGATCCCACACAAAGGACTTATTACCCCTCACAGATAACCCGGAAGACAGGACTGGGTTTAAATGGATACTTGTGAACTTCAGAGTGCTGCTTTGAAATCACCCCCTACATCAAAGGCACTTTTGGGTATCAGTACTGGGTTCCTGACGTCTTAAACTCAGACACTACTATACTGTGGATTAAGCTCTGCCAAAATAACTTCTGTCCTGCTTAAAGGACTCAACTGAAATGTGCATCTGGAAGGCCCACTTTTGTGTTTGCTGCCCTGCTACCTGCTGCTTTCTGACTCTGCTGAAGGAAATCTGGATTCTGCCTTCACTTCAAGTGATCTCCAAGGGCTTGTTGTCTTGCCTCCTGTTGCCTGTGACATAGGGGTTTCAAAGTCTGTACCCCAGCTCCTGTGCCTAGCTCACTGGAAATGGCCCAGATACTAGAACACAGACTTCAACGCATTGCCGGTCTGCACGTAGAACGGGTGCATCGATCTAGTTGCAAGAGTAAATTTGGCTTTGCCTCCAGAGATCGATGCATCGCACAGCATATCGCGGCGGCTGTAGCTTGGTGAGATTTATGCATCCCTTGACTGTGTGGCAGAATCTGGTGAATTGCTCGACACCGCTGGAGTTGGACACCTGTCTTTGGAACTGACGCTTCTCCTTCACTACACAGAGAAGATTGATGCATCCCACTGTTTGCGATCAGGAAAGGTACTTAGTTCACCAGGGATTGTGTGGGTCCTGTAGCACTCCATCATTGTCGGCTTGAACTTTGACTTTGCCCCTGTCAAACGTGACCTAAAGTAACCTTTTTAGCACTAATTGCTTCTTGTCCTTTACTGCATCTATTCCTTTAAAAGTCAATATCTCAAATTCAACACATTGTTTTTTTTTTTTGTTGTAGTCTGGTTTTGTTCAGAATGTAATAATGTATTTACTAAGCCTGTGTGGAGCCTTTTTGTGTTGTATTCATTATACTACTGTGTGTGTGTTGCACAAATACTTTACACATTTCCTTTTAAGATAACCACTCTGAATGTTCAATGTATTCAATAATGTCCTTCATATATAATCGTTATTCTTCTCTAAATACTCACTAACTGAAATAGGAAAATGTTGCACATTATGAACGTTGGCTGTGTCCAGCTCTTTCAATATGATTTTGTGTAAGAAATCCTTCAATGGATCACAGCCTAATGAGAAATCTCCTCATGTACTAGAGGGGTTCTGCTGACTTAGGGGCTCATTACGATGTGGAACGGAAGCCCATCAGTACTGTTGCCTGAAAAGTTTTATTTCCCCGCTCCGGATGCGGTCATTGCGACCACCGAATTACAAAGGTCCAACCTAGGCCACTTCCCGTCCGCCGCGGTCTATCATGCTTTGCACGTTCTTTGCTTACATAAGGGTGGTGGAAGGAGCCAACAGAGTAAGACCGGATTAAGATGTTGCAAACAGCCCTTACCACCGGCCCGTAAAAACAACCACTTTGCAGATGGCGGAAACACAACAACGGAGAGGAAGAGCTGATACAGAACCCATCTAAACCATCGGAGCCGCCATGGATCCTGCGTCACATGCCTACCCGCTGCTCTACCTGCTGCACCTCCAGAAGACGTCGCCGCGTCCAACAGCCGAGGCACGTACCAAACATCTCTACGCATGCAACCCCTGAACAACCACAACTCCCAGTAAGCATGGCGGCACCACAATGAATGTGGCAACCTGCCAAATGCAAAGCGCGAGGCCCATCCAATCCTCATTAGTGACCCTTGGTGCCCCTGAAGGTAATTGGGGCCAATGACGAGCCCCACAGGTGCAGAGCATGCACACTGCAATGTCAAGCAATGTACAATGAATGCCCCCATTGGCTGATGGCTCATTCGCATACTGGCTGCCACACCGCAGTGACCCGGAAGCTGCATTCGCAACCCAGCATCATTCAAATGGGGCCAATGCGTGTCATCGCTGCGGATGTCAGCTATCGCGCATGCGAGCAGATTCTGCATTTTCATTGGCGCCATGCAAATTACATCGCACATCACAACTCATTTGCCTAAAGTGAATGGTGAACCCCATGTGTAATGTTGAGGGGCACGAGGCCCCCATGCATAGAAAGTAACCACACAGACACCATACATGTATAGGAGAACTGGCCCAGGGCGCGTGTGTCCGGTCCCATTTGTTGGCAGGGTCACATGTCCAGTGACGCCTGTGCTGGGTAGCTGTGGGGTGGGGGGTAAACTAGCCCTTTGGGAGTGGCTGGTGCATGAGAACAACTAGAACAGTGACCAGCTGGTCACTACACTGTGAAGGCATGAGAGAATGTGACCTTTGAGTCAACTCTTCGCACACATGGTATGTCCAAGAAAAGTAGAGGTAAATTACATTCATTGTCAGGCCTCGGGCCAGCTTGGACTGAAATGAGGGAATGAGTCAAAAAGTACAAAGGTCCCTCGCAATGTACCAATTTTGCGTAATTAAACATCCAACCTGTGAACATTGGTTGTATATCCCTTGACATCTGACTGGCCTCCCTTGGCCAGGGGTCGTCTTGTGAAGAACCAGTGACATAGGCAGACAATCAGAGGTGTCCACTGTCTGTAAATCAGACAGACTTGTAATCCCTAGCACTCCCAAAACACATACTGGTGTGGCATGCAGTGTGCCTGGCTGCCATTGCCTTCAAATTTTCTCACACATGTCATAGGAGTGCAAATGTGGAACAACCAAACATAGCTCTGACTGATATCATCGATCATTGTCAGCCATGTGGACATGTATACACAATCCATGTGCATTTGTGCCTCATTCGGGTTGACATTGCAATGCCTATCATGAAAATTCCTCACACACTCATGCAGGACTGACCCCATAATGTCCACATGTGTCTGTCCACCGTACTGTGTATCCATGTTGCGTTGTCCAGATGACACTCACTGCCCTCATCCCGTAATGTTTTTGTGTATTGTTGGACTAAAGCTTGCGCTCATGCAGTGACAGCAGCTACATGCAGCTCAACACTAGAGCTGTGTTATCTAACAACAGGGCACCTCATTCTTGATGTAGCACTGTACTATATGCCATTCACATTAAAATCGATGTCGTAGTGTCAGTATATCGAGTGAGTGAAGAAAAACAATGTCTGAATGCAGGTCACTTGTGCATTTCAAGTGACCATGAGTCCTGTCAATGTTGTGGTTGTGTGAGTCTCTGGGTAAGCTGCTCACCACATCTCATCTATAACTCAGCCTATGCTTGTGTACCCTCACATACGTAGGAGGAGACCATTCTTCTTCCGACCTATCTGCTACCTGGCGAGGATGTAGGACAACGAAATCATCAGGAAAATTCATTTCACCACACACTACAAAACCTATGTGCCCAGTTGGAGGCCCATTTGAAGCCCAAAAGAATATATCTGGCTGCATTGTCTGCTACAATGAAGGTTATGGCTGCACTGCATTTCTTCGCTACTGGGTCTTTCCAGTACACTGTGGCCAGCGCCAGTGGGATGTCACAGCCCATGTTCAGCAAGGAGTTGCGTGACATCCTGTCAGCATCGATGCTTTACAAGGACAGACGTCCATTTCCTGAGGAGGCATGAATTGACAGCTGTGAAGGGGAAGTACTATGACCTAGGAGGCATTCCAAATGTGTGTGAGCCATTGATGGTACCCACATTGCCCTTGTTCCACCACAGGCAAGCAAACACATCTATAGGAACTGCAAACACTACTACTACATCAACGTGCAAGTGGTATGCCAGGCAGATCAGATTATCTCACACGTGTGTGCAAAGTATCCTGGCCCGGCACATGACTCCCACATCTTGCGGAACAGCACCATGCCCCAATTGATGGCCAATCTGTACCCCGAGCAGACATGGCTTGTTGGTGAGTGGGCTGTGTCAATGACTGTGATGTGTGTTTGAAATACGGCTCAAATCACATATTCAAATCACACTGTTTGCCTGTATGTCTCACAACATGGTGACTATGTGTATCCAAATTGCCCATGGTTGCTATCCCCACTGCAGAATCCAACAATGCCGGGGGAAGTTCTATACAATGATGCACATGGGAGGACACGCCGTGTCATGGAGTGCACTTATGGACTGCTGAACTCAAGATTTATGTTAATGGTGCACTTATGTACTCACCTCAGAAGGTATGCCAGATGGTAGTCGCCTGCTGCATGCACACAACCTGGCCTTGCACAGAAGGATCCCCATGATTCTGGACGATGATGAATAGCAGCAGCCCCCCGCTCCCAGCTCATACATGATATATGCCCAGTGGCGATAACTGTGGTGAGGAAGAAGGCCTTGACCAGCATCCCCAGCTCATTGTCAACAACTTCAGTTGAGTGTAAGTTAACAATGAGCGACTATGATTGTGTCTGTGTGCCTTGCTGTTGTCTGACAAAATTTGAGAATTGTTACTGGCATTTTCTACACAAACAGGACTATGCACAGAATTAGAGAACTTGGGCAGGCAGGGACTGAGCACCCAGAAGACCCAATCGCTATAGTGCCTCTCTAGCTCTCCTACTCACTCAGAGGTATTTACGCATGTGTACACAAGTAGATAAGTTGAAGACAAGAAACACTTTGAAATGTGCATGTTTACTACAGTGTCAAAACATGCAACATACGTGCCACAACAAGTTGAGAATGCATGAGTACAAAAACAGTTACCATAGTGACACATCCATATCACAAGTAGCAAGATGTCATATCAATAATCCCTCTGCACTGAGACTCACACGCATATCCTCCCTCCCCTTGCTGGGAGGAGTTATATGAGATGTTCTAGGTCTATGGGCTGTGTCAGCAGACCCCATTCCTCAGCCAATACATGGTGAAATGTACATTCCATGTGCTGTGTCGCTCTCATCACTGGATGGATCACTCCCCAAGGGTGGGGCAACTAGCCCACCTCCCCATGACAGCTAAAAGACACCCGTGACCTCTAGCAGCTGTGACACTTGGTTGAGTCGAGGTGCTAGGGCCTGACCAGAACAGAATGACAACAGACAATGTCCTCCGACCACAGACAGAATGGGCAGGCAGTACTCCTGGACCATGCAGAGAACAAGCTCTGCGGATACTTATCATGTGACAGACAAATACTAATGTACTTTCAAAATAACTACTCCATGTACATTTCGTGTACTACACCTGCATGATGGAAGCTGGGCTCATGCCAGTCGACAATGTCCATGACGATCAGATGATAGCCTCCCCTTGCTCAGGTCTGTGGTACCAAGCAAAACAGACCGCAGAGGTCAGCAGATTCAAACCTAATGCAGACAGGACCAAAGTCAGAGAGCAGAATAACAATTCATGTCAAGAGGCATGAAAAAGGTAAAAGTATATTGAATTAGTCATCAACAGTTCCTGTTGCTGTTAAGTAGTTATGAATCAAAGATGGCACAGGCAGCTTTGAAGGCAATCAGTTCCATAAGACGATCCAAATCATCTTCAGCAAAAAGGACCGCTATCCAATCCAGCAGTATGAAGGAACAGATGTGTTCCTCGCACCACGAGGATGAAAGGAGCATCCCATGGCAACCTGGGAGATGTTTGATGTAGGCCTGGCACAGGTGCCTTTGCACAAATGCACATGCGCAGCTGTCAGCCTTTCTGACTCATTGAAAGGCAGTGATTTGAGCCGCATGCATGTCCCCCAGGTCACCCACAAACTGGTCCATGTACTCCACATGTTGTCCCTAGTCAATCAATCAAACATTTGTATAGCGCGCTACTTACCCGGAAGGGTCTCAAGGCGCTTTGGGGAGGGGTTGGCTACTGCTCGAACAGCCAGGTCTTGAGTTGTTTCCTGAAGGGGAGATGGTCCTGTGTCAGCCGGAGGTGGATGGGGAGGGAGTTCCATGTCTTGGCTGCCAGGTAGGAGAAGGATCTTCCTCCGGCGGTGGCTCTTCGGATGCGTGGTACGGAAGCGAGGGCGAGGCTTGTAGAGCGTAGCTGGCGAGTGGGCGTGTAGAAGGTCAGGCAGTCATTGAGGTACTTGGGGCCCAGGTCGTGGAGAGACTTGTGTGCGTGGGTAAGGAGCCTGAACGTGATCCTTTTGCTGACGGGGAGCCAGTGCAGGTCCCTCAGGTGGCCGGAGATGTGGCTGCGTCGGGGGATGTTCAGGATGAGTCGGGCGGAGGCGTTCTGTATGCGCTGGAGTCTTTTCTGTAGTTTGGCTGTGGTTCCCGCGTAGAGGGTGTTCCCGTAGTCCAGTCGGCTGGTGACGAGTGCCTGGGTGACCGTCTTCCTGATTTCGGTCGGGATCCATCGGAAGATCTTTCGGAGCATACGCAGGGTGTTGAAGCACGATGAGGAGACGGCGTTGACTTGTTTGGTCATCGAGAGGGAAGAGTCCAGGATGAAGCCCAGGTTGCGTGCGTGGTCGGTTGGCTTGGGTGCGGTGCCCAGGGCAGGGGGCCACCAGGAGTCGTCCCAGGCGGAGGGCGATGGTCCCAGGATGAGGACTTCCGTCTTGTCTGAGTTCAGTTTCAGGCGGCTGTTCTTCATCCACTCGGCTACGTCTTTCGTCCCTTTGTGCAGGCTCGTTCTGGCGGTGGCGGGGTCTCTGGTGAGGGAGAGGATCAGTTGGGTGTCATCGGCGTAGGAGATGATGTTGAGGTTGTGCTGGCGTGCGATGGTTGCAAGAAGTCTCATGTAGACGTTGAAGAGGGTGGGGCTGAGTGATGATCCTTGCGGTACACCGCAGATGACTTCGGTGGCCTCGGATCGGAACGGTGGGACTCTCTGTGTTCTTCCGGCAAGGAACAAGATGATCCACTCCAGTGCCTTCTCTTGGATCCCGATGTTGTTGAGGGGTTGGACTAGAGTGCGGTGGCAGACGGTGTCGAACGTTGCAGAGAGGTCCAGGAGGATGAGGGCCGCTGTTTCCCCGTTGTCGAGCAGGGTTCTGATGTCGTCGGTGGCTGCGATGAGGGCGGTCTCGGTGCTGTGGTTGGCTCGGAAACCGGACTGTGAGGGGTCGAGGGATCCGTTCGTCTCGAGGAAGGCTGCAAGCTGTCTGGTGACGGTCTTCTCGATGACTTTGGCAGGAAAAGGGAGGAGCGGGATGGGGCGGAAGTTCTTGAGGTCGGTGGGGTCCGCTGTTGGTTTCTTCAGTAGGGCGTTGAGGTCGGCATGCTTCCAGTTCTCCTGGAAGGTGGCTGTGTTGAAGGAGGTGTTGATGACGTCCCGGAGTTGGGGTGCGATGATGGAGTCGGCCTTGTTGAAGACGTGGTGGGGGCAGGGGTCGGTTGGAGATCCGGAGTGGATGGTGTTCATCGTGCGGGCTGTGTCTTCGGTGGTCACTGTGGTCGAGGTGCGGAGGGTGGTGGTGGGGGGCGCTGGTTCGACGGTTGGGTGCGTGGATGGTGCGTCGAAGCTGTTGTGGATGTCGGCGATCTTGCGGTGGAAGAACGAGGCGAGAGAGTCGCAGAGATCTTGTGAAGGAGTGATGTCGTTGTTGCCGGTACTGGGGTTGGAGAACTCCTTGACGATGCTGAAGAGTTCCTTGCTGTCGTGGACGTTGTTGTCCAGTCGTTCCTTCAGTGATTTCTTCTTGGTGGTGCGGATAAGCTGGTGGTGCTTGCGGGTGGCTTGTTTGAGGGT
Organism: Lissotriton helveticus; assembly: GCF_964261635.1. Lineage (NCBI taxonomy): Eukaryota > Metazoa > Chordata > Amphibia > Caudata > Salamandridae > Lissotriton > Lissotriton helveticus. The sequence continues at coordinate 1,179,780,412 of NC_136072.1, read as the reverse complement.
GGTCATGTTGTCTGTGGTCTGGTCGAGGAGCCAGGCTTTCTCGAGGGTGCGGCAGTTCTTCTTGGAGTACTTGAGTTCGTCGGTGAACCAGGAGGCTTTCTTGCTTATTGGTCTGCTGGGAGGGTTCTTTAGTGGAGCGAGGTCGTTGGCGCAGGCGGTCAGCCACTGTGTGAGGTTGCGGGCTGCTTCGTTGGGGTTAGTTGTGCTGGCGGGTGGGTTCTGGCTGAGGGAGGTGGTGAGCTGCTCGGCGGTGATCTTGCTCCAGCTCCTGTGAGGAATCTGTTGCGGGTGGCGGTGGGTCGTGGTTCTTCTGAAGCTGAAGTGGACGCAGCTGTGGTCGGTCCAGTGAAGTCCGGTGGAGTGGCTGAAGGTGATGTGCTTGCTGGATGAGAAGATGGGGTCAAGCGTGTGGCCGGCGTAGTGGGTGGGGGTGTTGACCATTTGCTTGAGTCCGAGGTTGGCGAGGTTGTCCAGCAGGGCGGTGGTGTTGCGGTCCTTGTTGTTCTCCAGGTGGAAGTTGAGGTCCCCTAGGAGGATGTAGTCAGTGGAGCGGAGAGGGTGCGGGCTGATGAAGTCCGTGATGTCTTCGCTGAATTGTGTGCGTGGTCCAGGGGATCTGTAGACGAGGGTGCCTCTGAGGGTCGTCTTTGGGTCGGTGTGTATCTGGAAGTGGAGATACTCGGCGGCGGCGAAGGTGTCGTTGGAGTCGGTCGTGATGCGGATGGTGTTCTTGTGTACGATGGCGATAAGCATGGGCGTAAAATCCGTTCCGCTCGCGGAATTTGCGGATTTTCGGCAAATTCGCAATCCGCGAACTCTAGCGAATTTGCCGAAAATCCGTAAATTCGCACGCAGCGGATTTTTTTTTCTTGGTGATACAATTTTGCGGCGCGCGGCGTTCACTTACCGTCATTCAGCGTTTGCCGAGTTGTTTTTCTCGATATTTTGCGAGTGCTGTGCCATTTTGGATCTTGCTGCGAGATCCCGTGGGAGTTTGGCGACCGCGATTACGTCATCGCGCTTGCCACCTTGCACAGCGAGAGTTTGTCAACGTGAGTACGCCGTGATCACGTATCGCGGGAGTTCACAATTGCGAACCCGTAGATGCGGCGGGCAGCAACAATCTGCTGGATATTTGGATTTGAGGCCTTTTTGACTTTCTTTGGATCACTTTTGGATTAGAAATTTCACAAGTAAGTTTGTTTGGGGCATTACAGTTGCTGCAACTACAATTTTGGAATTTTCGATTTTTGGGCTGTTGTTGGGGCCTTTTGCCCAGGGGTACTCAGTGGTGGGTGGACTTAGTCTTCCTGTGGGGTGTCTTGAATTTAAACATCATGGAGGGCCTGGATGGCTTGGGATTGTGCTGATTTTTCTGTGATTTTCGTTTTTTTGGGCTGTTGTTGTGGCCTTTTCACCAGGGGTAGTAGTGAGTGGTGCATGGGCCTAGTCTTTCTGTGGGGTGTCTTGAATGTAAACATCATGGATGGCATGGGATTTTGCTGATTTTTCTGTGTTTTTCGATTTTTTGTGGTGTTCATGGGGACAGGCCATGTGGGTGGGGTCCATTTTGAGTGCTGCTACAGGCAGGCCCTGGCCATGTGCTGGGAGGCAGGGGGCCATTTTGAATGCAGGCAGTGTTCTTAGGTCTGGAACCATTTTGCCTAGCTTTCAACCTTTATGCCCAGGGGTAGTGAGTGTTGCATGGGCCTAGTCTTTCTGTGGGGTGTCTTGAATGTAAACATCATGGAGGGCATGGATGGGATGGGATTTTGCTGATTTTTCTGTGTTTTTCGATTTTTTTGGGGTGTTCATGGGGACAGGCCATGTGGGTGGGGGCCATTTTGAGTGCTGCTACAGGCAGGCCCTGGCCATGTGCTGGGAGGCAGGGGGCCATTTTGAATGCAGGCAGTGTTCTTAGGTCTGCAACCATTTTGCCTAGCTTTCAACCTTTATGCCCAGGGGTAGTGAGTGTTGCATGGGCCTAGTCTTTCTGTGGGGTGTCTTGATGTAGATGTAGATGTAGAGTCCATTTATAACGCGCTAGCAATCGCTCCAAGGAGCATCTCGGCGCCAATATGAGGACAACCAGATGAAAAAGTTGCCTTACTGCTAAGGAGACCATAGCCGGGATCACACTAGCGCTCTGGCCATTGGGTCTGGAAGATTGTAAATCCAGGTTTTCAATTGCTTGCGGAACTCAGACTCCTTGTCCAGTGCTCTTAATAGAGGGGGTAGGGCATTCCATGCTTTGGCCCCCAACACCGCTAGGGATTTGCCCCCGCGGGTTTTGAGTCTGAATCTAGGGATGGTCAAAAGATTGGCATTGGAGGATCTTAGTGCGCGATTTGGACAGTATTTTACAAATTTATTTCTTAGGTAAGTGGGGCCTGAATTATGCACAGCGCGAAAAGTGATAGTTAAAACTTTGTGGAGGACCCTTTTAGTTATAGGCAGCCAGTGTAGTGCATTGAGGGCTTTGGTTGCTGAGGATCTTCTTGGCCATTTCAGAACCAGCCTTGCAGCTGCATGCTGCACCATCTGGAGTTTATGAGTAACCATCTTATTGGTGCCAGCATACAGGCTATTGCAATAGTCAATGCGGGAGGTGACTAATGCAATCGTAACAGTTTTCCTTGCTTCGAGGGGCAGCAAGTCGAAGAACTTTCTAAGCATTTTTATTACCCCGAAACAAGTGCCTGCCACTTTTGACGCTTGATGTTTGAAGGATAGATCGGCGTCAAACTGTACCCCAAGGTTGCGAGCCGAGGAGGTAGTGTGGGGTGGAATTTCTGCCTTCTCAGGCCACCACAGTCTGGGGATGAAATCATTATTTGAGCCTATGGGCATGATCTCGGTCTTTCCTGTGTTACATTTCAGGTGGTTTTTCCGCATCCACTCAAAGGTGGCCGTTAAGCAGCACTTAAGCTTTTCCTCCCAGGCCTGGTTGTCTTTGCCCATGACCAGGATTAGTTGGGTATCGTCCGCATATGCTATTACATCTATGCCGTAGGACGATATCAGCTGAATCAGGGGTGCGGTGTAAACATTAAACAATGTCGGACTCAGACTGGAGCCCTGAGGTACTCCCGTTGACAGTGGCTTCTCGCAGGAACGGAATTCCCCCAGAGTCACCACTTGTCTCCTGTCACTAAGAAAGTTTTTTATCCACTCTAAGGCAATACCTTTAATGCCAGATGTTATTAATCGGTCTATTAAGATGGCATGTGAGACCGTGTCGAAGGCCGCCGACAGATCTAATAGTATCAGGACGGCCTTCTTGCCTTGGTCTAGAGCTGAGCGGATAGTTTCCGTAGTGAACAGGAGAGCCGATTCGGTGGAATGCTGAGTTCTGAAGCCAGCCTGATTGGGGTGCCATACTTCATTATTTTCCAAGAAAAGTGTCAGCTGTTTGTTAACTGTGGACTCAGTGATTTTACACAGAGCTGGAAGTAATGAGATCGGACGTAGATTGGATAGTGTGAAGGGGTCAGGAAGTTGTTTTTTTTGTAAAGGTTTTACAGCTGCCAATTTCCACTCGGGGGGGACATAGGCGGTGGACAGAGAGTTGTTAACGATAACATTTATGTCCGGGTTGACAATATCCGCAATAAGATGTAGGAGTGCTATAGGACATGGATCAAATGGTGATCCTGATTTGGTTGCCAGGATGGCCTTTTTTGTCTCTTCCAGGCTGATTGTGCGGAAAGCTGTAAGCTGGGTGACTTCCAGCCTAGTAGTTTCGTCCTCACATATTTGATCAAAGCTGGGAGCCTCAAAGTCTTTCGTCAGACCCTTAACCTTTTCCTCAAAAAAGTCTGCGATGGAGTTGCAAAGCATTTGAGAGGGGGGGATGTCCTGTGTTAGACATTTGGGTTTACTAAAATCTTTTACAATATTAAAAATCGCCTTCTGTTTACAGTTGGCTGTTGCTATGGCTGACGTGAAATACTTTGTTTTTGCCTGTTTGATTAAGGCATGATACGCTTTCTTGGTCTTTTTGTATTTGCTGCGTTCTGTGCTGAGGTAGTTCTTACGCCATCTACGTTCAGCCCGTCTTAGTTCCCCCTGTTTATTTTTGAGCTCTAGGTCAAACCAAGGGGCAGATCTCTTCTTATTCCCGGGTTTGAGCTTACGTCTTCCCTGTCCGGTCATATTTTTTAGTTCTGTCATCCATTCCCTAAAGGTATTTAGGTTTGGGGGTCCGGGTAACTTAGTTCTACACTCTCTGGCTATTGGTATTAATTCTGGATGCTTCATGGTGGCCTTCCAATCCTCGTGTCTGGCCTGGTTGCTTTTGCAAGTATTCTTTTTGTTGGCATTAGTCTCTGGTGTAATCGAAAAAGGCATTAATACATGATCAGTCCATATTTGGGGTTTCAGCTGGTCTATTGTTAAGGTGTCTAAGTTGGTAGCAATACAATCAATCGTGTGTCCCGCCTCGTGAGTGGCTGGAGTATCACATATTTTAAGACCCAATACTTCCAAGGTTTCTCTGAAGGAGGCAGTAGGTGCCTCAATTATAGACTCAAGATGAATATTCACATCCCCCAACAAGGTGAAGTTTGAATATCTGAGTATCAGTGGGCTTAGTGCTTCTCCCACACTTCCTAAAAAGTCAGTGCTAGTGCCGGGAGGGCGATAAATTAATGCCCCAGAGAAAGAGAAGTTGTCATGAATTTTAATACTAAAGGCCATCCCTTCCGCCCCTTTTAAATCATGGAGTTCCGTCATGACACACCCAAAGATATCTCTGTGTATGATAGCCACTCCCCCTCCCCGTTGCTCGTTGCCTCTGTCAACCCTCTGGATACCATACCCTAAAGGTAGGGCCTGTACCAGATCAGGAGTGCACCAGGGTTTGAGCCAAGTCTCTGTAATAAAAAGACAATCTAGGTTGTCGTCTATGAGGAGGTCATATATGTGCTGGGCGTGTCTTGGTAAAGATCGAGCGTTTATTAAGCCCGCTTTTAAGGAATGGGTGGGGGGGGGGTATGTGTTGCAAGGGCGGATACCTGAGACCATGAAAATGCGACATGGCATTTATGACAGCTCACCGGACCTATCCAGTCCGAAGGGTCTAGGTTGTGGTAGTCACAGTCGTGGTCTGGTTGTAGGGTTAATAGTTGTTGCCTGCTGTAAGTGTCTTTACTGATCCCAGCAGAGTCCTTAGCCCTTTGCCCGGCCCGTGCGCGGACGGGCGCAGACGGGCAGGACTCTGGCTTGACTCCGGCGCGAGTCCGGCGCGTCCGCTGATCGCGTCCGCTGCGCGGAGTCATGGCTGTCTATTTTTATAGCGGTGACTCTCGCCCCTAAGGAAGGCTCGCCCTACCTAAGATGGCCGCCGCAATACTTCTAGCCTTGCCAGCAGGTAAAAAACAGCCCTGAAATCGGCTGTAGTGTCTGGAGGAGGCAGCGCTCTGTAGGAAGAGTGCACCCAGTCAATTTAGAAGGTCAGAGTTTTAAAATAATGTTTCTGCCCGAAAATCGGCCGAAACACCACAGCGTCGCGCTAAATCAGCGCGCTGGTGCAGGGGGGAGAGGACACAAAGGGCAAGTAAAAAGCAATGAACAAATGTATTTTAAAAAGATAGCAAGAGAGAAAGAAAGACCGCCCGGCTCAAGCCTCAGGCGATAATAGCAGTAATGGTAAGCCAAAGTCCTTCTTTCCTCTTTATAGCGGTGACTCTCGCCCCTAAGGAAGGCTCGCCCTACCTAAGATGGCCGCCGCAATACTTCTAGCCTTGCCAGCAGGTAAAAAACAGCCCTGAAATCGGCTGTAGTGTCTGGAGGAGGCAGCGCTCTGTAGGAAGAGTGCACCCAGTCAATTTAGAAGGTCAGAGTTTTAAAATAATGTTTCTGCCCGAAAATCGGCCGAAACACCACAGCGTCGCGCTAAATCAGCGCGCTGGTGCAGGGGGGAGAGGACACAAAGGGCAAGTAAAAAGCAATGAACAAATGTATTTTAAAAAGATAGCAAGAGAGAAAGAATGACCGCCCGGCTCAAGCCTCAGGCGATAATAGCAGTAATGGTAAGCCAAAGTCCTTCTTTCCTCTTTATAGCGGTGACTCTCGCCCCTAAGGAAGGCTCGCCCTACCTAAGATGGCCGCCGCAATACTTCTAGCCTTGCCAGCAGGTAAAAAACAGCCCTGAAATCGGCTGTAGTGTCTGGAGGAGGCAGCGCTCTGTAGGAAGAGTGCACCCAGTCAATTTAGAAGGTCAGAGTTTTAAAATAATGTTTCTGCCCGAAAATCGGCCGAAACACCACAGCGTCGCGCTAAATCAGCGCGCTGGTGCAGGGGGGAGAGGACACAAAGGGCAAGTAAAAAGCAATGAACAAATGTATTTTAAAAAGATAGCAAGAGAGAAAGAATGACCGCCCGGCTCAAGCCTCAGGCGATAATAGCAGTCTTGAATTTAAACATCATGGAGGGCCAGGATGGCTTGGGATTGTGCTGATTTTTCTGTGATTTTCGTTTTTTTGGGCTGTTGTGGCCTTTTCACCAGGGGTAGTGAGTGGTGCATGGGCCTAGTCTTTCTGTGGGGTGTCTTGAATGTAAACATCATGGAGGGCATGGATGGCATGGATGGCATGGGATTTTGCTGATTTTCCTGTGTTTTTCGATTTTTTTTGTGGTGTTCATGGGGACAGGCCTTGTGGGTGGGGGCCATTTTGAGTGCTGCTACAGGCAGGCCCTGGCCATGTGCTGGGAGGCAGGGGGCCATTTTGAATGCAGGCAGTGTTCTTAGGTCTGCAACCATTTTGCCTAGCTTTCAACCTTTATGCCCAGGGGTAGTGAGTGGTGCATAGGCCTGGATCTCCGACCGACCCCTGCCCTCACCACATCTTCAACAAGGCCGACGTTGTCATCGCACCCCACCAGCGGGACACCATCAACACCGCTACCTTCCCGGAGAGCTGGAAGCACGCCGAACTCAGCGCCCTACTAAAGAAGCCATCAGCCGACCCCACCGACCTCAAGAACTACCGACCCATCTCACTGCTCCCGTTTCCCGCAAAAGTCATCGAGAAGACCGTCAACAAGCAGCTGGCCGCCTTCCTTGAGACGAACGGATCCCTCGACCTCTCGCAATCCGGCTTCCGGGCCAATCACAGCACCGAGACCGCCCTGATCGCAGCAACCGATGACATCCGAGCCCTGCTCGACAACGGAGAAACAGCGGCCCTCATCCTCCTAGACCTCTCCGCGGCCTTCGACACTGTCTGCCACCGTACCCTAGTACAGCGCCTCAGCAACGTCGGAATCCAGGAGAAGGCACTGGAGTGGATCACCTCCTTCCACGCCGGAAGGACACAGAGAGTCCGCCTCCCCCCGTTCAGATCAGAAGCCACCAAAGTCATCTGCGGCGTTCCTCAAGGCTCCTCGCTCAGCCCAACCCTCTTCAACGTCTACATGAGTCCCCTCGCAGCCATCGCACGCCAGCACAACCTCAACATCATCTCCTACGCCGACGACACCCAGCTGATCCTCTCCCTCACCAAGGACCCCGCCACAGCCAGAGCCAACCTACACGAAGGGATGAAAGAGGTAGCCAAATGGATGAAGAACAGCCGCCTGAAACTGAACTCGGACAAGACGGAAGTCCTCATCCTGGGTTCCTCACCCTCCGCCTGGGACGACTCCTGGTGGCCCCCCGCCCTAGGCAGCGCACCCAAACCAACAGACCACGCACGCAACCTGGGCTTCATCCTGGACTCCTCCCTCTCCATGACCAGACAAGTCAACGCCGTCTCCTCATCGTGCTTCAACATCCTACGCATGCTACGCAGGATCTTCCTGTGGATCCCCACCGAGACCAGGAAGACGGTCACCCAGGCCCTCGTCACCAGCCGACTGGACTACGGCAACGCCCTCTACGCCGGAACCACCGACAAACTCCAGAAGAGACTCCAGCGGATCCAGAACGCCTCGGCACGACTCATCCTGGACATCCCCCGTCGCAACCACATCTCCGGACACCTGAGAGACCTGCACTGGCTCCCGGTCAACAAGAGAATCACCTTCCGTCTCCTCACCCACGCACACAAAGCCCTGCACAACCAAGGCCCAGGATACCTCAACAGCCGCCTCAGCTTCTGCGCTCCCAAACGCCAGCTTCGATTGACCGGCCACGCCCTCGCCGCCGTCCCCCGCATCCGAAGAGCCACCACAGGGGGAAGGTCCTTCTCCTACCTCGCCGCCAAGACTTGGAACTCCCTCCCGACTCACCTCCGCCTGACCCAGGACCACCTCGCCTTCAGGAAGCAGCTCAAGACCTGGCTGTTCGAGCAGTAGCGGACCCCCCCACCCCCTAGCGCCTTGAGACCCTCCGGGTGAGTAGTGCGCTATACAAATGCTTTGATTGATTGATTGATTGATAGTCTTTCTGTGGGGTGTCTTGAATTTAAACATCATGGATGGCATGGGATTGTGCTGATTTTTCTGTGTTTTTCGATTTTTTGGGGTGTATAACTGAACTGATGTTCCTCTGTCTTCCATTGCTTTTAGGTGCACAAGACTCAAGAGAACCACCAGTGCCACCATGTGTGCAGCATAACGTCACGCGACGTCACGTCTGGACACAGACAACTCTGCAACTCGTGCAACTGCGGCCTGCTGTTCTGACCTGCTCTGAAGAAGATGGCCCCAAAAAAAGTTCCCCGTAGCTCCTCTAGCAAGAAAGTTGCCAGTAAGGAGCAGAAGAAGCAAGTTACCAAGGAGACTGGTGTGCCGGCCGCCACATTTTTTGGGAGTAAAAAAAAAAGTACGCCTGCAGCAGCAGCGGGATCTGCTGGGGACCAAGCTGGGAGCAGCACCCCCGCTCCATTGGGCTCAGTGCCACCACCACCACCACGCCAACTTAAGTCCAAGCCCTTGAGTGCTGCAGAGGCACTTAGTCTAGTTGTTCAATCACCATCGACCAGTGATGTTGGCTCATCGCAAGAAAGTAGCAGCAATCTCCCTCAATCAACACAGGTTGTTGTAACTCATCTGACGAGTGTTGAACAACCACAGCCGCAACAAAAACCACATGTGCAAGTACAAGCCCAAGTACATGTGGAAGGAGAGGCAGCGCAAGGAGATGCGCAAGCAGAGGTGCATGGAGGGTCACAAGTGCCCACAATAGTTGTTCCTCCCGAAGTAGGGGCACATCAGGAAATCGACAATCAAGGCGAGGTATCATTTGAGGAAGCCACTCCTCCTGATGATCTTTCATTGTCTTCCACACCCCTAGCAAGGAATAGATCAAGGGTGGTGTCTACATCTTCTTCAAGCACACCTCCTTCTGATGATACTGATCAAAATTGGGAACCAGCACCATTGCCATCTGAGAGTGAGGCACACCATGATCTGACAAAGGTAGTTAAGCGTAAAAGGAAGCTCGCCCTAAGTCTCAGAGTTATGGAGTATGATGAGGCTCAACAAGAAGTGGCGGATACTGCTGCTGATGAAGACTCTCACAACGACGACCCATTCATCATAAAGGTCACTGCAGCCCCAGCGGCCATGCAGCAAACAGACATTTTGACCCTAGCCCGAAAAGCTGCTGAGCGTGATGATGATGTTGTCGACGAGGAGGCAGTGGAAACACCACAATCATTGGAGTTAACTAGTACACCAACACGTACCGCTTCCATATTTCTTCCTAGCCAGAAGGGACCTCCATCCACCTCGACCTCAATTAGTGGTGGTGAAAGTGCACAACGTACTAAAGTTCGGCAATCCACATGCTCCACTTCATGTGGCATTAGCAGCATGACCACCACCACCAGTATCGCTGCCTCCTCCGGCCCCCACAGACAATTCAAGTCCCCAGTTTGGGACTTCTTTAGTGTTTGCCCAAAAAGGGAAAAGTTCGCCATTTGTAGCATTTGTAAGCTTGCAGTTAGTCGTGGTAAGTTTGGTACCAACTATGGTACCGGAGGCCAGAGAGGTCATCTTAGGAGACAGCACGCTGTCCAATGGTTTGCGCACCTAAAGGAGATCAAAGAAGCCCGAATTGGAAGTCAAGAAAACGTTGATGTTTCATCTGATGATGACGAGGAGGAAGAAGACGTGCCAAACACCTCACTTACACCCAGTACCCCTGTCAGCAGCACACCCCATGTGAGGCACACTAAGAGTGTGGGAGCGAGTGAGACACCAATGCGAAAAAGTTCATCAGCGAGCATAACTGGGTCAAAGAAGTCATCATCATCCCGTAAATGCTTGGTCCAGGGCAACATTAGAACCATGTTTTGTTCAGACGCGCCATACGAACGCAACCACCCACTGACGCGTCTGTATAACACTAAGCTGGCTAAAATGCTAGCTCTGGACCTTCTCCCTTTTTCTTTTGTAGAAGCGGTTGGTTTTCTAGAATTAGTGGCAGCGCTCTGCCCTAAATGGAAGGTTCCTAGCCGGTTCTATTTTGCCAGAGTTGCGGTTCCAGCACTACATGAAGATGTGCTGGAGGTGATTGGGGCAGCTTTGCAGAAGAGTGCTGTTCACACTATACATCTGACAACAGACATGTGGACCAGTGGCGCAGGCGCTGATTACATGTGCATCACTGCACACTGGGTCTCTTTTTCAGGGGTTAAAGCAAAGCTAAACGCAGGTATTGACCCGGACCAAGTTTTTAAAGCTGCTCAGAAACATGCAACACTAGCCATGTTTGGCTTGGAGAAACGTCATACAGCAGAAAACATTTTGAATGAGTTTAACACAAAGGTGTTTCACTGGCTGTCCCTAAAAAAACGCCAGATTGGTTATGTTTCCACGGATAATGGCGCCAATGTAGTTAAGGCCATGGATCTGGGTCACTATTTCAGAGTGCCGTGTTTGGCGCACTGTATAAACCTGGTTGTTAAAAAATTCTTGAGTGATGAAGACAGTCCAGCGTGCGAGGTAATGGCCACCTGCCGAAAAATGTGCAACCATTTCAGCCATTCTTTTAAGGCCCGGAAGCATCTGAGGAGCCTGCTACATGAACGTCGAATGCCAGTGAAAGCACTCATCCAGGAGGTGGCAACACGTTGGAACTCAACCTTCTACATGCTTGAGCGTCTGTATGAGCAGTATACGGTACTCGATCACTATTTCTTAAAACAGGGTACAGCTCAGAAGGACCTGAGGATGGATGCGGCGCAATGGGACCTAGTTAAAAGCCTGACAGACATGCTTCGTCCTTTTGAGGTCTTCACGCGTGCAGTCAGCAAGGAGGACTGTAATTTGGGAAAAGCTATCCCATTGTTGTGCATGCTGGAGCACCAACTGAAGGCGGTGTCTTCTGTGTTTCAAAAAGATGAAAAAAACCAAGACCCTTTTGTTTTGGCGGAGAAATTATTAGAGCGCCTACGTGGTGATGAACGTCTTAAAATGATTCACTCAGAACAGCATTACATTTGTGCTACTATTCTGGATCCACGCTACAAAAAGGCGCTGGCAGGCCAAGCATTCTTTCCTTTTGCTGATGAAGATGTTACAAAGTACAAACGTTGGCTAGCCTTGTCAGCCAAGAGGTTTGAAAAAGAACGGCAGGATATTGAAGGAAAAGGCAGTACATCAGCATCAGCATCAGCAGGCCATCCCCAGTCAAAACAATCCACTTCTGCACCTGTGGCTGCGGCACAAGTGACCTCTCAGCCGTTAAAGACACCGGCAACCGGATCATCTGCACTAGACACAACAGTAACATTGGATGTTGAAGAGGATTGGCTAACTTGGCTTGGGTTTGGTTCTCAAAAGGTCACAGCAAAAAGTAAGCAAAGTGGAGGAACCTTTGAGGACCTTGAGTCGATGGTGCAGGACTATCTGAATGACTCAACAGAGGTCTATGTTAATGCTGACCCATTGGCGTATTGGCATGGGAAACAAGAATTGTGGCCACAGCTCTCCAACCTGGCTATAAACTACTTGTCTTGCCCACTCGCAAGCGTGTCTTCTGAACGTGTTTTCAGTGCTGCTGGTGGCATTGTAACTCCCAAACGGAGCCGCCTCTCGGCCAAAAATGTGGAGAGGTTAACAATGATCAAGATGAATCAGCACCTCATACCACCAGATTACAAAGTACGAGAAAGCACGCCGCATGAAGACGAGGAGGACAGCAACGTAGATGAGGGAATTTGTTCTCTGTTCGGTGACACTGACCTCACCCTGCCTGAATTCGCAGAGTATGATGACGAACTCTTATTCTTATTCCCTGACACTGAGCCCTGAAAATGAGACAATGAATCAATAACTTTCTTTTTCGTCCTTATTCACTTTTATTCCTGTGTGTCTTTCTTTCTTTGTTTTGCACAGTTAATTTAATTCAAACTTTAATCACCTAATCACAAAAACAAGCCCATCAGCAGAACTGTCTTCACTTGTTTGCTTATTGATTTGAAGGTGCCGCAGTCTGCATTCCTCAGGTTCACAAGTTCAGAAGAACATGCTCCTCTATCCTCCTCCTCCAGACTCCTATTTCCCTCAAAGCAGAGGGCTGGATTACGCCCAATGAAGAAAGACTCAGCACTTGTGGGGTTGTTCAACTTCTTTGCGGGTGAGTTGACGGCTCTGGGGCCATTGCTGGGAAGCTCTAATACCGGATAAAAGTGGTTTGGACCAAATCGGAGGCGGAAATTGTTTGCAGTTTTTGCTGACTTGCTTGCCTTTGAGGTGCTCTTTGGCGGGGTTCCGGGTGTTTGTGGGTGAGTTTTGGGGTCTGGGAGCATTGCTGGGACAGTCTAATCTTGATTGCATTTGCTTTTCAGGAAATCCGTGGTGGAAAACGGGAGTTATGACCTAGCTGCACAGCGCGTTTGGACCGAAGGCCGAGAAATATTGTAAGTATGAGATTTTCCTTTTTGGCTGTTTGGGGGTGTTGTGCTTTTTTGCGGGTGGGTTGGCGGGTCTTGGGGCATTCCTGGGAAGGTCTAATACCGGATAGAAGTGGTTTGGACAAAATCCATGCAGAATTTTTTTTGCTATTTCTGCCATTTTGCTCAATGTAGCGTTTTCGGGGGCCTGTTTGGGGGGCTTCCTGCTGTTTGTCGGTGGGTTTCGGGGTCTGGGAGCACTGCTGGCTATGGATACTTTAGTTTGCAAGTGGTTTGAAGCAAATCCATTGTGGCAGAGGGGAGTTAGGGCCTAGCTGCAGAGCGCGCGCGGAGTGATTTTGGAAATTGGCAAGAAAATGACTAAGTGACCATTTTTGTACTTTTGCTTTTTGGCTGTTTGGGGGTCTTTTACTAGTTTTCTCCTGGGTTGACAGCTCTGGGGCCATTGCTGGGAAGCTCTAATACCGGATAAAAGTGGTTTGGACCAAATCGGAGGCGGACATTTTTTGCAGTTTTTGCCGACTTGCTTGCCTTTGAGGTGCTCTTTGGCGGGGTTACGGGTGTTTGTGGGTGAGTTTTGGGGTCTGGGAGCACTGCTGGGACAGTCTAATCTTCATTGCATTTGCTTTTCAGGAAATCCGTGGTGGAAAACGGGAGTTATGACCTAGCTGCACAGCGCGTTTGGACCGAAGGCCGAGAAATATTGTAAGTATGAGATTTTCCTTTTTGGCTGTTTGGGGGTGTTGTGCTTTTTTGCGGGTGGGTTGGCGGGTCTTGGGGCATTCCTGGGAAGGTCTAATACCGGATAGAAGTGGTTTGGACAAAATCCATACGGAAAAGCCTTTTGGCACTTTTTGTAACTTAGGGTTCGTTAGGGTTAGCCCTAGCAGCAGGATTGCATGTGTTTCGGGGTCTTCTAGATTTTTGCAACTGAGTTCTGGGGTCTTAGAGCACTCGTGAGAATGTGTAATTTTGGTTGCAAGTCATTTGAAGAAAATCCATGGTGGGAAAGGGGGGATTTGGCATAGTTAAAGAAAGCCTTTGCCACTATTCTTAACTCAGGGCTCGTTAGGGTTAGCAGTATTTCTATTGCATGTGTTTGGGTGGGGGGGTTTTCGAGTCTTGGAGCGATGCTGGCTATGGATACTTTTGCTTGCTTGCAAGTGGTTTGAATACAATCCACGGTGGGTAAGGGGGTATTTGGGCCTACTTTTACTTTCAAAGTACGTTTTGTCACCAGTTTTCTGCTAGGCCTCGTTTTTTGAGATCTGATTGGGGGTCTTCTACATTTTTGCGACTGGCTTTAGTAAGGGTCTGGGTGGGAGCACTGCTGGGAAGGTCTAATTTTGTTCTAAAACACAGTTTACAGTACACCTAGCTTGAGGGGAAAGATCCGCTAAATTAATTTGCCCATACTTATTTATCCTTCAAAAGGTGACTCAGACAGAGTACGCACTTTCAAAAATATTGTACTGTCTATTAGGAAAATCAAAGTGTGACTTTTTGCACTACACAGCGTACATACCTTATATTTATTTATCAGTGGTGTTGTAATAGCACTTCCTGTTTTTCGTTCAATAATTACAGGCCGGGTTTCAGTCTGTGCAATGGGGAAAAAAGGATGGAGTCAGGCTTCACATTAGCGAGCCGCAATTCAGCATCCGCCAGGCAGGCAGTGGACAGTTTGTCTTCTGGTCACCAACATTGATGGACGAAGCGTCAGCTGGAATGGAGGAGTGCCGCTAATAAGAGGAATTGTTTGCTGCATGCAACTTACTTACCAAATTCAACAGGACAACTACAACAACATACAGATACAGTATCCATTGTTTTCTTCTATGAGTGTGACTGCATTTCTTGGATCTCTCTCTGCTTCTAAATTGATCCCTACAGCTATTCTATAGGTTTTACTTCGGCTAATTTTTAAACCTTATTTAATGTAAGAAGTGATTCTCTGAGTGCAGAGATAGGCAAGTGAAAATGCTGCAGCCCTGTACTGTCGCATTCTAGTACTACTTACCTTTCAGTAACAATGCATGCAGTAGGGCATGCACTTCCTTTATGTCCCTTAAAAGATTTATGGTTAGCTTTGTACCCAAAGATTTCTTTATCTTCAATTATTGTTTGTCCATGCTGTGCTTTTTTTTCTTCTCTCAACAAAACCTACCCAAAAAGAAACCCCCATTCCCATCCATTTTCCAAACCCTAACCCTCTTCCCCCGGGCTGTGTGGTTTTGCTTGATGTGTGACTAAATGACATCAATAATTCCACGCACTTGCTGGGGAGGATAAGGTCATAGCAACAGGCTGGTGAAGGAATCCGAGGATATATTCTAGACTTACTCAGCTTCAGTACTATTCTTGTAGTAGTAGCCAATGTCAAAGAAATTCAACGCAAGTACTAGTTATACTTTCAATACTTTACCATTTGTTAGGCTACATTGTGGCACTGTTCTAGTGTACTGTCACCTGCTATATTCTCTATCGTACCGTTGTATTGCTACAGTAAGGACAAACCAGGTTTCATTTTCTTTTTTTCCATAGGCATGCAACTGCCACTGTGTCACACCACTAGTACCACCGCAATGAGGACATTTCATCCGCCCAGGATTGCCAACCTTAATCGCCATTTCCCGTGGAGCCAGCCCTGGGCCTAGCCCTACTTTCAAACACAAATTACAGGTAAGATAAGCGTTTGGTGGGAGGTAGAATAATGGAGTATTAGGACTAGATGAGAGATTGACGGTAGTACTACTAAAGTCCTAGGACTCTTCAGGAAAACAAACTTACTGTTAAACCCCCACCCACCAGACTCAAAAGCAGTAAAAAACGGGTATGGTCAGATAAAGTTTCAAAAAGTATATTTTTGTAGCCCTAACAAAATAATCTCCCTCAAGACCCTCCCTAACCCCAACGATTGTCTTTCAAAAGTCCCAAAAAGAACCCAACTCCCAAATCCCACCCCCCAAAAGTCTCTAAAAAAGGGGCAAGGGACACTACGGCAGGATGCTGTTCACTGTAGCGGCCAGGGCATCATACGCCTTGCGGAGGGTGGCATGGTCGAAGCGGAGGCCCTCCACCAAGTTCTTATAGGTTAAGACCTCCTGCTCCAGGTAGGACACTCTGAGGGATAAGCGGCGCTGGCGTGCCTTGCAACTCCTGTGGGGGGCAGCTGCTGTCTTTGCTGCTTGGCGGTGGCGGTTGGCTTTGGTAGCCCGGCTCCGTACCGCTGGAGCACTGCGCTGGCTGGCAGCCCGTTGGGGCACGGAGGAGGATGCAGCTGTCCCAGTAGATGTTGCTGTTGTTGTACCGGTAGACTGCGTGTCCTCCTCCTCCAGGGCCACCAGCCGCCGATATTCGGCGACAGTGGCATCCAGCCTCCGTTGCCGGGCCATTTGAGCCAGCTCCCTCCTTGATGGTCTGTTTGATTTGGAAGGAGCAACTATATGAAGAAAGAAAGACATAGTCTGTAACCAATGCTCCTTAAGATTGACACAAAATGATTGAGCAGAAAGTTGTGTCACAGTACAAGTAGCAAATTGAAAGCACAGTACATAACTTTTGAGGACAGTATTTATCTAACCTCCCACTTCTTCATCCTTGCTCTAACATTAGTGGGAGTTTAAGGAACAAATTCTACGAGCACTATGGACTTCCATTACAGTCGACTATGACAGTACACCAGTCTTATTCTTCTTCTTCTCTCTTGTTTAGGAAAATTGGTACGTTATCTTATGCAAGCCGGCATAATGCCAGCGCAGTGAACTTGCACCCGAGAAAAACAGACGCACACCATGATGAGTGAGACAGACTTGCGTTACTGTTCCGGTCCAGTGCATGCAGGTGGTGAAGCTCTTACTTTTCTATTACGGGTGGCACTGAGAATACTCTGTTAAAAGGGCTACTGCTTAATTAATTTAGCTTTCACCCTACAGTGCAAATGAGTACTAGAAAAGGAAAATGAAGAAGCAAAATAATCTGATTATCTATCACTTCACATGGGATGTATTTGATGACATATGGGATGACTTTAGGTGCTTTGCTTATTATTGAGTGAACAGTGATACACCCACACATGAATGACGTACTACTACTAAACTAAAGTTATTAAGAGAGGTAGGGAGTGTCCACCGTAATAACCGGATATATGCTGTGCTTGCAGTTGCAATACAAACTACTGCTACTATTCATGGTAGTATTTGGACAAAATTACAACTTCTTTTCCTTGCCTTTCCTACACTGGAACGGACGTGCGGGTGCGGTGTTACATGCTCTTCAAAGTAACACTTAGTTCATCCAGTGACCGTCTACTCTCTCTAGATACACATATGCTATCTAAGAATCAGATAATACCATGATCCAGGCATCCATCCATTCAAAGTATATGCACACATACAGTTTCTGTTTCACCCACCCAGGCTGTTCTCCTTCCACCCATCCTTGCTTCATCATTCACCCAGCCATGCACCATACCATATTCTTTCCTTCCCAGCCACCTCGGGGACCAAGCAAACACCTATCATTCTTCTTTGCCAGTCATCATTACATTTCTCGTCCTTCCACACTTACTTACACTCTTCTTTAACCTTTCGTTCATCCCATCCATGAAGTTCATCTCAGATCTTATTGGGATTCTTCTCGCCAAAAACTTCACAGCTAAGTCGAAGTACATTTAGAGGAGGCTACTACCTGGTTGATTTATAATACACCCGTGCAGAAAGCACACTATGCAGTCTTCAATCTCAATAAGTAAGGAATATATAGCTTACCTCTGCCCGCCACCACCGTGTGAACCCTCACAGGCACGTCCGGCACTTGCACCGCCTCCTCCCCAGAGTTGTTCCCCTCGTCCAATACCACCACCTCCGCGCTGGCCCCGCCACCAGATGTTCCACCTACAAAGTACATTTAAGAATGTTAGAATACACCACTCACTACTATATAATATTTGGTCTAGGAGTAATAAAGAAATGTGAAAAAAACAGAATACAATGTAATAATTTGTGACTGTCTACTCTAAAGTAAAAATGTCCCTTTTTCCAGGGAAGGCTGTTGTCTTGCTGCACTTTTTGGCACAACTGATGAATGCTTGCTTTTTATTTTTAACAGGCACCACTTTTTCTCCTAACAGACAGAAGCTTGACTTCTAAGAACACGAGCAGGATCAAGTTCAAACCAGGTGAGAGCTCGGCTCGACCACAAGAAATGTGTCCAATTAATCGTCAGCACTAAGCACTTTGTCATTTTCAGTTAAACGTTTAGTTTTATGACAAAGTTGATTTTAATAAATGTGTTTACTTTTAATAAAGCTTTTAAACTTAAATAGACTCTGTGGTTTTTGGTCCTCCAGACTAGAGTGGATGAGCTAAAGGTTTTGGAATTTTTGCAAGCATGATTCTGTGCCTCTGACACTTCTTGACTCTGACTCCGTACTCTTGTCCTGCGTTGGATAATCTAATCATCATTGGGGATCAATCATCGGTGACTTGGGGAGCTAAATGACTCTTCCACACTATCTAGTCAGTAAGGAGATTGGGGGTTCAACTACAAAGTCTGTTATCACTGAGGTATGTGGAAAGTCTAACAGCACCTATTATAATTGATAAGCTAAGCAATGCATTATTTAGTGTCCATAGTTCTGTTTGTGCAGATTTGTCCCTGCAACAGAAGTAGAATGGATTGTCCTACTATCCAAACCAAAAGTAAAGTAGTATCTTATTCTTTCTTGGTGGTCATTCACCTTTTTATTGTTGGCAATTGTCAAAGCATAAACATTCAGAAGACTTGAAAATACATTATGGACAATCCCAGAGGACTGCAATCAGTGCATAGAGCTATTGCTGACTAGAATGGGAGTCCAATGGAATTGCCAAATGTGCAATCTTAGTTAGCTACACAGACAGACTAATAAGAATAATCTAGTAATACCACAGGGAGTCATAGTCGAGGCAGGATAAGAATTTAGATCCAGTCTACCTGAAGATCAAAGACGATTTAGAAAAAATCGAATGAGGAACGCTAGGAAAAAATAGGTACTCTATATTAAAATTAAAACTTACTGGGGCCAGCAAAGGAGCCCTCGCCTGCCCGATCCTGGCCTGCATCCTGAACAGCACCCTCCTCCTCCTCCTGTGTCCTCTTGCCCCTGGGGGGAGCTGATGTACAACATGGAAGAAAGAAAGACCAGAAAACATGGATGATATTTGTCAACCAAATCAAACATTTCAAAAGAACAATAACAAAATATTTTGGCGAAATAGCAAATAGACAACTATTCCACACGATATATTGACCGATCTCATGTGGTCTACTACGTTATTAGTATTGCTTGATTTGCAGACCGTTGACTTGGAAAGTTCCTATGTAACTCACTAAACAAACTACTAAAAAGGTTTGCCTAGGCCTGGCAGGCAGCAGGCCGCAGCACGCGAAGTGACAGACAAAGTCCATCGTGCTTGCAGATCAGTGAATACTCAAACTATCAATCCACCGACCACCACCACTATTTCTTCTTATAGCCATGTGTCTAAAGGAAGGACTGGACTTGAGTCTGTAGGGGCTGATTTAGAAGCCCCTTGCGGCTCTTTTGCTCCATTGTTGCATGACTTTTGTGACGCAGCGGCAGAACAAAAGAGGCGCCATGGTGTGGCGTATATTAACAAAGTGACGCATATGGGAGATGCATCACGTTGTAAAGCCCTGCGCCATCAGGGGGCGTTCCGGCGCAAGGGAGGGCGTTCCTGCGCAGGAACGAATCCTAAAAGTAGCTGAGGGAAATCTACAAGATGTCAATCAGTCACTTTTAGGACAATGATGCGTGACTCAAACCCTGCACCTGCTTGAAGCTGACGTACGGCTTGATGCAGCATTGGGGAGATAGGGCACCCCAGAGCATTGCTGGAGCTGCGCCATCGTTGGCACGCAACTCCAGCAATGCGCCGCCTTTACGGCACAGATGCTTAAGGCTTCTGTGACGTTTTGGGCCCATGGTGCGCCACAGTGTAAATACGGCGCACCATGGGTGGTGGTGGCATGGCGCACAATTACTGGCGCATCCCTGCTACTTTGCAGGGATGCGCCGGTAATTGAAAATCTGACCCTTAGTGTCTTGCATTACGCAGTTCTTTACACTACACTCCTACATAATTTCTCAGGCCAATGAAATGAAATGAACACAAAATAGAAAACAAATAAGCATAGTAGCAAGGCTACTGAGAAGGAGAGCAGTGCACCTGAAATGCATAGAAGATTTTGAAATATAATTTACCTACAATGTAATCGGCAGCATTATTGCTCTTGGTAAAAAACAAAAATTTGCAATATAATAACACACAGAGCGGAATAAAACAGAGTAGTGATGAAATAGATAGAAATAGCTACTACTACTCACCAAGCCCGGGGATCTCTACGCCGAGCACGTCCAGCAAGTCGCGTTCCCGGTCCATGAGATCCGTCCTGCGGTGGGTGGCCTGGTTATAGGTGCGCCGGACCCCAGAGTGTTCAAACATGGCCCGGCACACCTTCTCCCACCGCTTCCGGCGCTCCCGGATCCCGTAGCCGGTAGCGATCCTGCCGCCTCCCATGATGGTCTTGGGGAGGCGGCGCTGGACGTGAAAGACTAGTGCAGCCACCTCCTCCGCACTAAAAATCTCCCAAGCTATATCTGTCTCCCCCCTCAAACGCCCGCACGGGAGCCGGGCACGGGTGCGGGACCCTTCCCCTTTGCGGGCTTCTTCCCGGCTCCCTTTGCCATGGTCTGGGCAGAAAGGAAGCAAAATAATAAAGAAGAAATAGAATAGGGAAGAAGAAAAGAAAAGAGTTTAAAAAAGTAGTTTAGAATTAACCAAAAGTAGCAGAAAACACAAAAATATAGAGCTAGAAAAATAGAGGGATAGATAATAAGTAAAATAGATAAAAAAAACTTCAAACAAGCAAAGGATGGCAGAGATTCAGAGAGGATACAGAAAGCATGCCCAGAACCATAGCAATGAATGAGAAACAAGATGGCCGCGCCCGTTCACGACCGCGTGGGTAAGTTCGCGCGAGATTTTCCTCGCGATCACACGCGAAGTTGTACTAGCGAGCCGCACACTTTGCGAGATTACACATAGCGCCCGGAAACGGAATTACGTCACGCAAACAAGATGGCCGCGCCCATGTACGACCGCTAGGGTAACTTCGCAAACATTGCGCTACAAGCGGATTGCGAACATGCAAAAAATCACGCGAACAAACACGCCGCAAAAAACACCAAATCCTGTATTCGCACGAATTCGCGGCTTCCGAAATCGATCTCGCACGAATACGCGGCCCGCGAATCACGCGAAATTGCAGAAAAACGATGTTTGCAAAACTGAGAGCACTCAGCAGGTGCAAAAGTTCAATCTTAACATTTGTAACCATTCCCTCTAGTGCTTCCTGAGGGGCCCCTCCAGAGTTCAGTTGCCTATTTGCAACTATTCTATGACCCTGCTCTGACCCTCACAGCAGGCTCATAGAATAGCTACAAGTAGGCCACAAAGGTCCTGTGAAAAAAAATTGCACTGCAACAGAAAGCAAATTACAGATAAGGAAGCAGGTGCCAGACTGGCAGTTTAAATTCAGTGACACATTAATCAACCCCAAATTAATTCATGTCAGTTGAAGCAGGGCAGGTGTGCATGCTTTTTTTCACCCCCATAATCTACAGTGATAAACAAACAAGAGGGTGGCAGTGATGTACCAGAGGGTGGCATGGGTGTACCAGAGGGTGGCAGTGGTGAAACAGAGGGTGCTGTGAACCTGTGATGATGAACCAGACGTAGAAACAACATAGTCGCGGCCGTTGCGAGCCGAGAAGTAAGTTCGCAATTGCGAACTGCTACAAAATCCTCGCGAACTGGCAGAAACCCTTGCAAACACAAAAAAAAATCCGCAAATTCGCGAGAGTTCGCGGATTTTGCGGATTGCGAATCCGTAAATACGCAATTTCGCGGATTGCCGATTCGCAAAATCCGCCCATGCGATGCCTCCCCCAGTCTGGTTGACGCGGTCTCTCCGGATGATCTTGTATCCGTCTGGGATGGTGATGGCGATGTCGGGCGCTGAGGAGGCGTTCATCTAGGTTTCTGTGAGGAATGCGACGTCTGGTGAGGTTGTGTCGAGCAGGTTCCAAAGTTCGATGGCGTGTCTGTGGATGGAGCGGGTGTTGAGCAGGATGCACTTGAGGTGGTTGTTGCTGGTGCTCGGCTTGGTAGCTGTGGTGCAGGTCCGGAGGCAGGTGAACTTGCAGGCTTCAATCAATCAATCAATCAGAGCATTTGTATAGCGCACTACTCACCCGGAGGGTCTCAAGGCGCTGTAGGGTGAAGGGTCCTAGGGTGCGTCTCGGGGTGGCTCGGTGACAGGTGAAGGGTCCTAGGGTGCGTCTCGGGGTGGCTCGGTGGCAGGCTCTTGTTCGGTCGGGTTTGAGTGCGATGAGGGTGGCGGCGTCGTAGGTCCATCGGGGTCCAGGGGTCCTGGCGCTGGGCGTGGTCCAGGCGCGGACGGGCGCAGATGGGCTTGCCTTTGGCGCGCCTTTGGCGCACACTCGGCGCGCCCGCTGCGTGTCAACGCTGCGCGTACGCGAGGGATTCATAAGTAGGGAGCCGGGTGGGTGGATCAGCTGGTTGGTGGGAGCGGGGCGGCGAATGGGCTGGCCAGGGGGGGTGCCGCAGGGAGGCAGCGGCGGGAAGAAGCTGGTGCGGGCGGGCGGCTCAGCGGCGGCTGGGTCGCCCGATCAGGAACAGGAATCAGGAACAGGGAGCGGCAGCAGGAGGCAAGCAGCAGAGGAGCGTGGGGGCGACCAGGCCTGAGCACAGGCATAGCAGTCGCTCCCGAACAAGTGGATGCGGTCCCCTTAAGTAGGGAGCCGGGTGGGTGGATCAGCTGGTTGGCGGGAGCGGGGCGGCGAATGGGCTGGTGGGGGGCGGGGCTGCAGGGAGGCAGCGGCGGGAAGAAGCTGGTGCGGGCCGGCGGCTCAGCGGCGGCTGGGTCGCCCGATCAGGAACAGGAATCAGGAACAGGAAGCGGCAGCAGGAGGCAAGCAGCAGAGGAGCGTGGGGGCGACCAGGCCTGAGCACAGGCACAGCAGTCGCTGTGAGTGAGTGTCCATGGAGCTCTGCAGCCGGTCTAGTTCCCGCAGTTCTTCAAGGACCTGTCCCATCTGTCCCTGGTTCTGCTTGTATGTACCAAGGACAGTTAGCACGGTGTCCAGGGCCTCTATCTCATTGTTCTCCTGTGGCTGTCCCCCAGTTGGCCTCCCACCTGCTCTGCTGCCACGGACCTACGGAGGTGCCAGGTGCTACTGTTGCATACGGTATCCAGCATTCCTGGTCTGCCTGGTGATATTCACAACTGCTGGCACAGGGACAGTGATGGAGGCAGCTGTGGTGACGGTGGAGGTGGCTGCCACACAGGCCACTGCTACAGGGGTCTGCATTGGCGGTGCAGCTGTTGTGGGAGGCCGCCTTCTCTTTGAACCCAGAGCCGGATGATTTGCTCCTGATCTTCGTCCCGTAGTCCGCTCAAGATGTTGATGTACTGTCTTTATGTCCGATTGTGCTCCTTGCTCTTTTATTGCATATGTGTCTTTGATGTGAAGCGCTCTGATACCCTCGGGTCCAGCCAGCGCTATACAAAACTTCAATAAATAAATAAATAAATGTAAGTGGTGGTGGGGACAGTGGGGGCCACAAACTGAGCTGTCCTAGGCACGCTGGAGGGGATTGGTAGTCCTCCTCATCCGAAGAGACCAGGGAGACTTTATCCGAGGGTTCACCTTCCAGGGGGGAGACTCTGGGCTCGCCCATGGCACGTCGCCTGCTGTTACTGGTGGGTCACCTGTTGAAGAGAGGTTATGTTTTTAGCACAACCTTGATGTTCATGTTTAGCACATTTCATTTCATTTGAGATGGCCTTACTTAAGCTTAGCATCACTATGCATCCATTCCAGTTTGTCAGCAGTCAAACGTGATGTGGAGGTACCTACATTGCTTGTTAGCTATGTATCATGGCTGAAAATACAAAATCATTTGTATGATCATTTGTATAATCATTGTACAACCTCTCGGGAAGACGATCTAGCCTAACGGCTAGGGCAGTCGACCTCAAAGCTGCGGAACCGGGTTCAAGTCTCAGCAATGACGCTCAACATCCAGTGATTCTGTGCAATCACTTAATCTCCCCGTGCCTAACAAAAATGAATGTGTCCTTTTGTAACGTAACTGGTGCTCATGTAAAGCGCTCTGATACCCGATGTCTTGGATCTAGATTGTGCTATATAAACATAAATATTAAATAATAATAATTGTACAGATACTGTATTTCCAAGGACATGTCCTCTGGTATTAACTTGTTGCTCATCCGATTTCGTCCATGCTTGGACGTATGTATTTTTTCCATGTGTTTCTGACTACTATGCCTACTATGCCGCAACTTCATGATTTGTGTTATGCTTTTTGTGATTACCTCCTGTAGTTTGTGAGGTTTGACAGAGTTTCCATGCATGTGTTGTATTGACCTGAGTCTTTCTGCTTTGAGACTATGAGACTTGCACATTGGCTTTTTGTGATCGCGTTCTTGTATTTTGCTTTGCAGTTATATGTGACTTCATCATTGACACTGTGAATCATGTGGCCTCTCGATGGTATTGGCTATATGTGCACTGCCTACAACTTATGGGGGGTTCCAGAGTTGGCTACCAAGTGCGAGATGTGGGGGTCATTTGGCTCCATGATGTCCTGGAGAGAAGACAGAGGGCATTGTGGGAGTGTGGTCAACAACCCCTTCCCCAGTGAGCTGGCTACCTACCTGTTAGGATGCACTGTCGACGGGGTTAGCTGACACATGGCTGTGGGGTTGGGAGGGTGGGCCATGCTGTCTGTGAGAGAGGTCAGGGTGCATGGGCTGACTACCTACCTGTGAGGTGAAGCTGAGTGAGGAAGTGCTAGCCTTGTGATCCATTCATACTGAAAGCATGTATTCCACATTAATTTGATGTGGGCTGGTGATTGAGACTCACTTGTTTTGCACAACAGTACATTGCAGTGTGATGTAAGACATTTGTCAGTACTTACCAGCCTCCACTCTCCCCTAGATTACTGTGGTACTCTCTGGATGCATTATGGCAAGCACATTCTCCTCCTATTCGGTGAAGGTTAGTAGTGAAATGGGAGGGCCGCCACCAGTTCTTTAGGCCGCCATGTGGTTCCTCTGGGCCCGATGGTTGACCCTGGCCTTGAGGTCACCGCACTGCTTCCTGATGTCACGCACAGTGTGTAGGGTGGTCCCAACGGCATTGACTTTGTTGTAGATCCTTGCCCACATCTGATTCTTGAGCGCAAGTGGGGATGTGTTGAACGAGGTGCCCAAACAAATGTGGTTCTTCCCTGATTATCTTGTCTACCATGACTTTCAACTCTGAGTCTGTGAATTTGGATGTTTTCTTGGGGGGCATGGTGCAAATGAATGGGGGGTGCAAGGTGCAAGGTAGTGGTGGATGTACATAAAGTGTGTGGGTGAAAGTGGTGTTGTGTGGAGAAAGGTGGGTGTTATGTTGTGCAGCGTGAGTCAATGGTGTGCTGCCTCTCTGTCTCGATTCGTGGTGTGCAAAGGATGCTGGTCCAGGAAAGGGTTTGTTTTATACTGTGGTATGTGGGTGTGTTCATATGAGTGATGGCCTCCAGATGTCTCTTCCATGCTGTGCATGGCTTCCCTTACCAGGAGCTAGTTGGGGTGTATCATTGTGGCGTGTATGTTGTGATGAGGGCGGCAGGGAGTGCAGGCACACTTTGGGCATTGTTGTGAAGTTGGTTCCATCCACCACTCATTTGGCCTATGTCCATGCCCACAGGTCGGACGCAGTGCTTAGTCCGCCAGCTCCACATTCTCATCGTAATTAGCCGTGTGGTCATGCTGCAGCAAAAGCTGCCTTTCCAAGCCGTTGGACAGTTTACCCTGTCCGTGCAGTCAGATTTGCTGGCTTTCTGGCCGTGGTGGATGGTCTTTTGTGACATCAGTCTGCCGCGGTCAAATTTTGCGTACATTGCATCATAATTTGACCGACGGAAATGCTGCAGCTCATGCGGGGGATTTTTTTCTGAATCCATGGCAGTCAGAAGGCTTTTCCGTGCTGCATTGTAATTGGGCCCTTAGTGTCTTACACTTCCACAATCATATCTGTACAGCCCAGCCCATGATGATCAGGATTTAATGATATCATACGTTTTCTTTGCTGTGATCAGCCCAACAAACAAGACCCCTTCGTAGTCACATACACTTTCTTTTAAAATAATTTGTCTTTGAATTTCATCATGATGTGAAAATAACCCACAGTGTCATACTTCACCAATGCTATGCCTGGAGATGCTATCAGTACCCTGGGAATTTAGCTAGCAAATCATCACCATGATTTATACATCTTGTCCACCAATTATCATTGAAAAAAATAGGACTTTTTTACATCACAATTCTATTAAAACTTCTTGATTTTGAAAATGTTCTCTTTAGGCCTCTATAATCTGATTGTAAATACATCTGTAACTGCTCCCACTACATCCTCTTCTCCATCTCTTCTTTCTTTTGAACATGCTGGTAAACTTACCTTTAATTTTGACGCAATTTCCTCAATGATAGATAGCCTGGAATACCACATTTGAAACAAATAATTTCCCTGCTGCCCAAATATTTTCCCTATTAACGTCTTTTTGCAATTCTCTGAAACCTTTGTTCCCACCATCAATCACTTACTTATTCTTCATTGCTTGTTTGATTACCCGACGTTACCTTTCTCTTTGGAATTATGTGATAACTCATTCATCCCTTCCATCAATCCTTAAATTGACAAGCACTGGCTATAGCTTTATTAAGCATTAAAATTCCTCTAGTAACAATTTTTCTTGAAGTGTAAAACTATTTGTCCTGTGCTCCAATTGATCTGTTATCATTTGATCAGGAAATCACGGATAGTTGCCTTTTACCAACAAACATCTAAGATCATTTATATAAGAACCTATAGATGTATTAGGTAGCTGTCTTCTTCCTAGGAATATTGTTCTTCCAATTACCTCAATAGGCAATTTTCAAAATCCAATTCTAGTTCCTTTTTGAAGCTGTTGGAAGGCCTGGTTCTTCATCACCTTCATCCAGTAATAATAACAACATGCACTTCAAAAGTCTCCCTGCTGCTCCTAGAAGGTGCTTTAACATTGCCAATTTGCACTTGCCAGTTTAAATATCACCACATATGCTCCAGATCTTTCAACCCCCTGCAACCACCCTAGAAGGGTTCACCAAGTTCTTGCAAAAATAGTGGTTGCCCAGCCTCTGTGTTCTAAAGTGATATCAGTTGATTTATTTCAGCTGCTAATATCACAATATGTTAAATGTTAGATATGCAGCTCAGCAATTTCACATTTTTGTTTAAATCCTCTTGTTGAATACAGGATTGGTATATGCATATGTGGCTGGGCAGTGGCCTACACTTATTGTATGCAGTCAATGTTAATTTGCTCTGTTTGATGTGCCAGGCACCATAAAATGGCATGCATAAAGGGGCATATTTACAAGGACGGAGTTAAAATTATCGCCGCTTTAGCGGCAGAAAACTGCCACTAAAACGGCGATAATGGACTGTATAATAGGCTCTTAAGAATTCCAAAGAACTCCAATAGAAGCCCAAGTTTACACCAGAACATGGGCTTCTATTGGAATTCTCTGGAATTTTCAAGAGTCTATTATCAAGCCCATTATCGCCACTTTAGCAGCAGTTTTCTGCCGCTAAAGCAACGATAATTTTAACTCTGTCTTTGTAAATATGCCCCAAAATATTTTTCCACACAGTTTTTCTTCCTTTAGAATGACAGGAAGTTAAAGTCTTGGAGTATATAAGTTGACAGTATACAAGTACAATATTCAGAACTTGTAATAGGTTTGCACATCACTAAAAGTTGTTCCACATATAAGACGCACATCAACATCATATTTGATGGGGATATGATTCTAGAAAATCCTATACACCCATAACATTCTCTTCACATTACGTTTCAAAATAATGTAAAAACTACATGACAATGATATCAAATGTTCCGTAATATATTCTATATATCTGTTTTTGAATAAAAACACCAGTCTAAGATACCATGCCCCTCTTTCTAATTTTCATAACCTTCACCAAAAAATTTCCAATTGAAGAGCAAGTAAAACTGGAACTAAGTTGCTGTAGATACTGCAGGGCTGGTCTATCAATGGTAAAATACAGATTTTCCTCTGGGCAGTAAAACGATCACAAAAAAAGGTGAGATGAAGAGTAGTTCGCTCCGAAAAGGTATCACACAGCATTTAAATAATGGATGGTACCTGGCCTGAATGTAGTCAATAAGAATCGATCTTGCAACATTCTGAATCCTATTAAGAGAAGACCCAGACTCTGTTATCAAAGAACTATGTGCTATCACAGTCTTTTTGTTATGTCTCCTAACCTCTCTTTCTTCAATTCTCATCTTAGGGAGGAGATATCTTTTAGTTATTCCCCTCAGTGATCCTGGAAGAAGGCAGGCGAACCAATACTTGCACATAAAATCTTGATGCATTTCACCCAGGGGATTTGCTGTTCCTCTTCCAGGATCAAGCAGTTGCTTATTATGGGCCCAATTCACAGAACTTGTCAGATTTTGTCTTAAATTTGACTTAAGACAGACTTACGACAGACTTAAGACAGACTTAGGACAGACTTAAGACAAACTTAAGACAAAATCCTAACTTTACTACTACTAAATGCCTTCTGTGAATACCAAAAGTAGTAAGTTTAGGATTTTGTCTTAAGTTAGTTCTGTGAATCGGGCCCCTTGTTCCTGTTCAAAGACACAGCCTCTTTATCCATACTGTTCTCCACAATAGAAGAAGAGGCGGCATGAATTTCATCTTCTATAAAAACCACACCAAGTTCTCCAGGACAGATGTAATTGGAGCAGCTAGAGGGAACTGAACGCCACACTTTCAGGCTCCTATATTCCACCATCTGAATGATATCTGCACTGGAGTAGCCCTAGATGCTGGAACCATAAGATGCTCTTGTTGCACATTTGCTTTATTAAATATTATTCTTTTTTTCGGAGGTTTAGTATATAATCTTGTAGTAAATCTAAACAGCCTTGAAATAGCTTTATCAAATACAACCTCACATTTTCAAACTGGGGGTTCAAAGTTTTTTGTCGCTAATAATAGACCTTAAAATGGAAAACGTGTTTACAGATGACATCTTGTCACACTTCAGAAATTGACCAATTGACTTCTTCCTCCCAGAACCAATAGATATTGTCAAAGACTTCCCTCGGATAAAGGCCCGGGCCATCAAGACAGCGTCATCAGCAAACAAAAGTATCGGTAATGGGACAGAGTCATCTGGTGACATGTCCTATGCCCTTCCCAGTAAAAACATTACAAGTTGTTAATATACAGTGTACACAAAAATGGTGCTAAAATACAGCCTTGCTTTACTCCTCTGCTAATATCAGACATGTCCGTAGGCTCTACCGATTGACCAATTCATACTCTGGCCTTGGCATTGCCATACAGTTGACGTAAAAAGGCTATGAGTGGCCTTTCAACTCCCATGTCTGACATGATTGCCCACAAGATTGAGCGATTTACACTATCAAATGTGGAGGGCAAGTCCATAAAGGCCATCCTTTAGTTTTAGTCTTCTGAATATAGCGGACCAGAACTTCCAATGAAGCAAGAACCGCAGACGCTTCTGCTGGCTCAACCAGGCAGATAGCAAGAGAATCACTGTGTGCCCTGATTAAATCAGTGAACAACCTATCAGTATCCATACCCTCCCACTTCAAAGCATCCTAGTAAGCCTTCCAACACTGATACCCTGAGGGAGGAGTTCTGAAATAACTCCTACCTGAAAAGTGTTCAAGTTCACAGATAAAAGATTATGGGCACTCAAACCAGTAAAAGAATTTGAAAATAATCAACATAAAAAATAAGATTCTCCTTAATCAAAATATGGTCAGTATTGTGACAATGACACCTCCACGTATAAATTGGAGGAGCAGTGACCATAAGGGAAGAACATCATTGATCAAAATCATACTTTCTTTAATTTAAAAAACCCATTCAGAAGCTCCCCGTAGCGCTACGGCTTACTCCTTCTCTTTCGATATTAAGCGGGCAGCAAACCTCTTTAGCATTTGAGGTACATGTTGTGATATTAAATTCTCCCATCCAAATTAAAAAGATCTCCTTATCTCTAAACTCAAGGAATCCCTTCAAATCTTTCTCGAGCTTCAGAACAACAGATTCACTTGAGGAAGAAAAAATATTATTATATTAATTAATTAGCGCCAGAGCCTCCCCGCCCTTAAAATCTTATCTAAGCAGATGATAATAAAATCATCAAGTATGCTCTTACTAACAATCCCTGAAAGTGGAACCACAATTAAAATCGCAGAGCTTCCACTGGCTCTACCATGAGAGGACCTCCTAGCAGGGGAACAAAAAGAGGATTAACCATCTAAATAGAAAGGATTGATCACCTGAGTTTCTTGTAAGGAGACAATGGAATAGTTTCTGATAAATTTAACCCAGTCTGGACTATCCAGTATTCTCTTAATCCCTCCTAAATTCCAACACAGCATCTTGATGCTGTAATTCTCCACCTTGGATTCTGGGCTGCAGTAGAGTGCATCCTCCTCCATGCTGGTGAACCCTCTAATATCCACATTCAAATTTTTAATTGCCGTAATATCATCCTCTGTCCCTCTACAGCGCGCTGACTCTGCCCCGATCCTTCAGGTCTCTCAGGGGCATAAACCGATTTTTGGGTGCTCACCAAGGTGGGCACAGAAGTCGAGACATTATCCATCGAGCAAACCTCAGGCAGCCCCTGCCCTTTGGCCACGCCTACAGAATCTTGCTTATTCGTATACATGATCCTTCTCACAGTGTCAAGGCCATAAAAAAGACTATAATTGATGAATTTAAGTGTTTTTGCAGCTTACTTATTTGGTCTTTTCCCAATTCAACATCGAATGCCCACATATACATATATAGACACCTTAGCAGCATGCTAAGGCCCTCCACCAGGTACTGAAATTACCAACTTGTGTGCTCAGCCAGTGTCGCACTTTGTTGAATAACTCCCTCCAACCCTCCTCCTGACCTGGGTTGAGACAAGGCTCCCTTTCAAGACAATCACAAACAGCGTTGCATCGGGAGTCAAATGAAGGTGCATTCTCCCATTCCCTGAATCAGCTGTATCTGGTATACCTCTGTTCCTTCTTAAATTCCCATTAACTTGTTGCCCTTCCAACATGTGCTCGTTCAAAACTATCATTTGTTGACCTGCCTCTGGAAGTGAACAAGCCCCCTGATCTTCAAAAGTTTGTTGTACTTCTTTACCCTGATTTAAACCCTTGCAACGATCTACCTTGGTATTGCCTGTGTTCAAAGTTCCCTTTGACAATCCACACTACAAAGAATTTGATTATTCGCTAGGGATTGTTTGATCATATCATGATCAGCATTGATAAAGGACTCCAGCGACTCAACTCTTTTGAACACTTTCTCAAAAAATGAAAAGGTTCCATGGCATTAAGCATACCCCCCACAGAATCCTGCAGCTGTCTCTTTAAAGGTTTAACATCCTCCCCTGTCAGGTTATGGCAAGGTGGCACAATGTTGGCATTCTGCATCTCCACCCTCTGGTAGCCTGTGCGGTCCTTTCAATTTCCTAGCTGGTGGCAGCAGCCTATATCTGACTGGTAGAATGGTTCCATAGACAGAGGTGCGTAAATTACACAGGGATTATCTCCCCTTGAACACACTGCAAGAGGGGATTTTTCTACCACACCATCCCTAAGCGAAATTAAATCTTCATTAGAAGTGATTGACGCTTGCTGCTTACTTACTAGACTTTCTTCCACATTACATATTTCCTCATTAATTACCCATATTGCATTAGTCAAAAAAGTAACAATGCTGTTAGCTGAAGGGTTTTCCTTTTCCCCTTAGCCACCTCCTATTTCACTAAGATGGCCAAGGTAGAGCCCATCCACTAAAAGAGGAAACCGAGCCTCTTCCAGGGTCATGTTGGGTGCTGACAGGCCTGATCTTGGGTTGGGGTGGGCGGAAGTCACGTAAGGGACTTTCGCGGAGAGGCACGGAGATTGAACCAATCTCCGTGCCTCTCTGCATATTTCTGTTACGCGCCGCCTGCCCGCCGCCCACCTCCCGCCCGCCTCGCGCCCACCTTATTAAATTATATTTAAAACCCTAAAATGAAACTTAAATAAAACTTACCTTATTGCAGCCCCATCCTTGCCCATCGCAGCTTCATCTGGAAACTGCACATGCGCAGGAGCCTGCGCATGCGTATTCCTCGCCAGGACTGCACATGCGCAGGCTCCCGCACATGTGCAGTTTCCAGATGAAGCCGCTATGGGCAAGGATGCGGCCCCAATAAGGTAAGTTTATTTAAGTTTAATTTCAGGCTTTTAAATATAATTTAATAAGGCGGGCGGGGGGTGGGCGGGAGGCGGGCGGGTGGCCAACTTCTGTCCCGCCCCCGAATGTGCAGAGATTTGCCTAACATTTCCGCCTTATTTGCGCAAGGGCGGAAGGGCAAATCTCCGCACAGTCCGTGGGCGGAACGAAGATTTCCGCCCACCCCTAAACGTGAGCTGATCTTTCCCCAGGTAGGCACCAGGGAATGTCCCATGCCGCGGGTCTCCAAACACGTATGGGCACATTTTCTCATGTGATCCTGTCCTACATAACTCAGTAATGGCTCCAGGGGACTGAAGTCCCCCCCAAAACAACAGCAAATTAGCAAGCAAGGCGTCCCGCACCGTTGGTCTCCATAGCTCCTAGGAGAGAATTTCTTTGTGGGTCCCTTCTCCAGGGCTCATTGATGGCTGCCTTCGGGATAAAGTCCCACCCCAGTAACAACAGCAAAGTAGCAAGCAAGATGTACCCTGTATATTCATTCTTGTAGGTACCTAATGTCCAAAGTGTGCAGTAGTCTAACCCATAGTACAATGTTTAATATTTTTCAAGTCAATATTTTAGCCCCCATTCAGGCCATTGACACTGAATCTTTGAAATTGAGAATTCACTTGTAAAAAGGAGGTCATGAAGGGGGGGCCTTCTCCACGCACATTACATAAATCATTTTTTAAAAACAATTTTTAAACATCAAACTTTCTTCCGTTTTTTTTTTATTTAAGAAGTTTTATATATTACGCTGGCCTGACCGGAAGGTATCGGAGCGCTTCACAACAAGTACAGAGTAGTGCAAAAGAAAGCAAACATATTACAGTAAGCAAGTCATTCAGGGTACGAATTGTAGTAGAGTGGATGCTGACAAGCTCCAAATACAAAGTCTTGACAAACCGCATCGGAGAGGGGAGCAGTGACATTTTAAACACTCCGATCTGTTCGATAGAGAGCGGTTGAGGAAAATGGTTTTGAGCTGGCTTTTGAATTTAGGGAAGGAAGGAATAGTTCTGATGTGGGGGGTATAGAGTTCCATATTTTGGGCACATTTACGGCAAAGGACCTGACCGCAGTTTTTTGTTTTCGTGCTTTTAGCGGGATAAGAAGTATGGTATTAGAGCTTCTGAGAGTCCTGTTCTGACCCGCTCTTCTGAGTTTGGACGCCAGATATTCGGGTTTGCCTGTGTGAAGGGCTTTGTGTGTTAGGCAAGCTGTTCTTAAGTTTGCCCGCATTTCTATTGGTAGCCACTTCAGTTCTTTTAGTGCCGGAGAGATGTGATCAAATTTCTTTATTCCAGTGAACATTCTGGCAGTGGAGTTGAGGGTTGTTTTCAGAGAAGCAAGATTAGTTTTGGCTATTCCCAAGAGGATTGCATTTCCATATTCCAGTTGTGACAACACCAATGCTTGGGTGGCTTGTTTGAGATCTTTGGATGGAATGAAAGGGTTAATTTTGTTTGGTAGTTTCAAGTTAAGGAAAGCACTCTTTGCCGAGATCTTAATGTGTTTGGTCAAGTCTAGTTTGGAGTCTAGCGTGATGCCTAATGATTTAACGGAGTCAGCCAATGTGAGGTTCCCATTGAGCGCATCGATATCTTTTAACCATTCGACCATTTGTGGGTTCTCTTCTTCGTTCGAGATGAGAGGTAGTTCGATTTTGTCCGGGTTCAGCTTTAAATGGTTGCTTGATAGCCAACGTTGCACTTCCTTTAGTGTTTCATTGAGTCTATGAATGTCTTTAGAAGAGGAGATTTCCAAGTAGAGTTGGGTATAATCAGCGTAGAGGTGAAAGGGGATGTTAGCTTTTATGAGTAGGGTGGTGAGGTGTTCCATGTAGATGTTGAAGAGTTGGGGGGGAGCACTGATCCTTGGGGCACTCCCCTCTTGACTGGATGAAGGTCGGATTCAAAGCTTCTGATTTTGATTCTTTGGGAGGGTTTGTGCAAGAATGAAGAGAACCAGTTGAGGACCACATCGTCGAGTACCGGCCCTTTCTTTGAGAGCTTTGAGGAAAAGATTGCGATTGACCGTGTTGAATGCCGCCGATAGGTCTAGGAGAATGAGGAGGAAACAATGGTCTGAGTCCAATGATTTGTGTATGTCATCAATTACGTTAAGGATTGCAGTTTTCGTGCTGCACCCTTTATCCTGACGGATGTGAGTCGAGTAGGTTGGTATTGTCCAAGTGCCGAGTTAGTTGGTGGAGAACACATCTTTCTAGGATTTTGGAAAGAAGAGGAAGGTTAGAGGCGGGTCTGAAGTTATTTAAGTCATTTCTGTCCAGGCCTGGTTTTTTTTAGCAGTGGAGTGACTTTCAGACAGTCTGGGACTACTCCAGTTTTTAGGGAGCTGTTGATAATCCTGCACCACAGTGGGGCTAGGGAGAGTTTCAGTTTTTTGTTGAGTTGAGCCGGAAGGGGGTCAAGGGTGTGAGATGAAGGCTTAGAGGTGGAGATAAGTTTGACTATCTCTTCTTCTAGAATGGGCTTAAAGAGTGACCCGGGTTTAGTAGTGGGAGGGGAGGCGCTGTGTCTGCTATGGGAGGGGGAAGAGCAGTCGGTGACCAGAGAGTGCTCGTTCTTGGAGATCTTATCATTGAAGAAGTTGGCGAAGTTGTCGCATCGTTCTTTGGAGGCCCGCCCCAGGGAAGTATCTGATTTGGAGGTCTGCTGTCTAACAATACTCAAAAGTTCCTTCGGTCTGTTTTTTGCCCTCTCCAGACCAGAGTGGAAAAACATAGATTTTTTGTTCTTGATGTGATTATTGTATTTCTTCTGGATAGTTCTGAGTTTGTCACGATGGCAGGTAGTGGGCAAGCTCTTCCAGCGTCTTTCTGCGGCTCTTAGTTGTCTTCTTTCTTCATTAGTGTCAGAGTCAAATCAGGATCTGGACGGAATGGTTCGGTTTTTTCTAAGTTTCAAGGATGCTAGTTGGTCAAGAAGGAATCCCATAATCGTGTTATAGAGCGAGGTGAGGTCATTTGTGGAGAGATCTTTGTCGCTGGGTAGGAGCAAATTTAGTCTATCCTCTATGACGTCCAGGGGGATCTGGGTGAAATTTCCTTTTTTTTATTTTTTATTTTCTATTAAAAGAAGAAAAAAAAACAACATACAAGGCAAAAGAGAAAACAGTGTACATGGACATGAGTTCACAGAGGAGGACACCTAGGCACGATGTCATACAATAGATCAATGGCACATGTTGTGGGGAGGGGGCCAGCGGGGAAACAAATGAAGAATAACATAAAGCACACAATATAAGGAATGCCGCATCAGGGGGACAGGGGGACTTCGGGGTTTTCCACGAATGGAGGCGTACATATATTTCCACGGTATGCATTCCATTGGCTCCAGATGCTATTCCATTTTCTAGGTTTGCCCTGCGCCACATACATAGTCTTCTCTCTGAACATACACCAGTCCATATTCTCCTTCCATACCGATACCGTGGGCGGCCGCTGGGAACCCCACAACTGCGCTACATCCCTTTTGGCAATCATATTCCCAAGGGTCGCCCACTGCGCCTGGGCCACACTATAATCATTCAGCTCCCACACATTCAACAGGCAGCGTCTGGCTTCGGGCAGCAACACCACTCCTGTGACCCTACCCATCACGGCATGCACATTATTCCAGAACGTCACCACCTCCGGACACTCCCAAAGTATATGGAGGAAAGTTCCAAGCATCCCACAACCACGCTTACATAACCCGTCTGAGGAATAACCCATACGAATCAGGTGCGGACCAGTGATATATACACGATGTAAGATTTTTAGCTGGACGAGTCGGAGACGGGCAGGAATCGCAACTTCTTTAGGCGAGGATAAAGCGGCTTGCCAATCCTCGTCGTCCAGCTCCAACCCATCACCGGTCCAAACCTCCCTAAGACGCACCAGCAGATCCACCCGGGTGTTGATCAACTTTTTATATATCAGGTAAATGGTACTGTCGGGGACGTGGCCGTCAAGGACCCTATCTTCAAGGGGGGAGGACTCGGGGATGACAGTACCCGCAGGGAGAACCGAACTTAAGGCATGGTGAATCTGTGCATACCGGAAGAATTCCCTGTCACTCAATTCATATTCTGTCTTTAATGCTGCAAAGGTCTTGATTTTGCCCTTGGCCCAAAGATCGCCCACGCGGCTAATACCAATCATATCCCATTTTTCAAACCCTTTCGTTTTCCAGAGACATCCCAACCTTTCAGAAGCATACAACGGGGTCGCATGCGTCTATCGATCTCTCCATCCCACAGACGCATTCGCAGCATGCCACACGCGTACAGCAATCTTGGTAGGTCCAGATAAATCCTTGCCCGCCGCCTTGGAGTAGAGCGCCCTTCTGAAGTCCCCGCCCGGTAGCAAATATTTATCCATCTCGAACGCCGGGTTGGGAGCAGGAGCGTATGTCGCATGATTGATCGCACTCAGCTGCGAGGCCCAATAGTAACGCCTAATATCCGGCAGCGCTATACCCCCGTCATACCAGGGAAGAGTACGTTTAGCGAGGGCAATACGCGAACGTCCATTCCAGATCAACCGTCTCTGCAGGCTCTCAACCTCTCGAAAGTAGCTCGCCGGAATAATATCGAACGTATTCTGAAGCGCGAACAAAAAACGCGGCATGGCCATCATTTTAAAAAGGGCTGCGCGCCCGAGCGGTGATAGAGGCAACCCAAGCCAGGGCACAACATCAAGTCTCAATCATTGAAGGGGAGGGAGTAGATTACGTTCATAGCGAGCCACCGGGTCCAAAGATATAAAAATCCCCAAGTACTTAAAGCCCGTCGGAGAGACCCGAATGGGGCATCTGCGAGGCAAGGGAGGGGGACCGCCCGAGAGCACGTATACACAGGATTTAGCCCAGTTGATCACAAGGCCCGAATACTTCCCAAACGATGTAAGCACATCGAACAAAACATTCAGAGATTTTCGAGGGGACGTAAGGTACAATAGGATATCATCCGCATAAAGCGATACGCGATCCTCAAAGTCCGGGGACAACTGAATCCCCTTCAGCGAGGGCTCCCAGCGCAACCAGGCAGCCAGCAGCTCAAGGGCAAGCGCGAAAAGCAGTGGTGACAACGGGCAGCCCTGTCGCGTGCCCCTCCCGAGGACAAAAGACGCAGAGACTCGACCATTAACAACCACCTGCGCGAGTGGCTCCGCATACAAAAGTTTCACCCAGCCGATGAACCCGGGTCCGAATCCGAATTTCACAAGAGCGGCCCAGAGATAAGGCCACTCTAGAGTATCGAAGGCCATCGTAGCGTCCAAGGAAGCCAAGATGGCCGGCTCACCAAAAGACTCCGCCCTCGCGAGAACACCGTGCAAGCGCCGCAGGTTGAGCGCCGTGTTACGGTGCGGGATAAAACCGGACT
Organism: Lissotriton helveticus; assembly: GCF_964261635.1. Lineage (NCBI taxonomy): Eukaryota > Metazoa > Chordata > Amphibia > Caudata > Salamandridae > Lissotriton > Lissotriton helveticus. The sequence goes on along the minus strand of NC_136072.1, from coordinate 1,179,742,703 downwards.
GATCCGGATGGACCAGGTCGCAGATGACGTTCGTCAGGTGGTTAGCTAATAACTTAGCCAGAATTTTCGGTTCAGCGTTTAGAAGCGAGATTGGTCTATAAGATGAACAGCGATCTCGTGGCTTCCCCTCCTTGTGAATCACTACGATATTAGCAAGACGCTGGTCACGTGGAAGGGAGCCAGAGTCGCGGGACTCTAGAAACATATTACGAAGATACGGAGCCATTTTGTCTGGACACAATTTATACAGTTCAATGGGCAGACCATTAGGGCCCATGGCCTTGCCAGAGCGCACTGAACGAATGGCGGTAGCCACCTCATCAGCCGACAGCACCGCGTCCATCAGGTCTCTGTCAGCCTCAGACAGGCAGGGCAAAGTAATATCGCAGAGCAACAAATGAGAGTCGTCCTCCGGCCTGTCAGAGACCGGCGCATACACAATTCGAAAGTGCTCCTCAAAGCATTCAACCATTGCAGCAGGGTCAGTCACGCACACTCCGTCAAGGTTCTCAATCACAGGAACTACACGACTCGCCCTTTCTTTCTTGTCCAGCCACGCAATCAACTTTCCCGCCTTATCCCCAACATCATACAGTCTGCCCTGCTGTTCCCTGCTCATGACCTTTGCGGCATCCGTAACCAGGGTCCTATAATCCAATTGTTTGAGGCTGAGGGAATGAAGTTTGGCACGGGACACTCCGCGCTCCAAGTCACTCTCCAGCTCGGCTATCTCCGCCTCCAGACGGACCACCTCTTCATGCTTACTTTTCTTGGCGTTAGCGATCAGAGATAAAGCATGCCCACGTATCACAGTCTTAAACGCCTCCCACAACGATACAGCAGATGACACAGACCCCACATTTTCAACAAAATAATGATCGAGGGATTTCATCAACTCAGCAAGGGTTTTGGGGTTGCAAAGAAACCAGGGGTTTATAGGGGCGACCCGTCCCTCATTACTCATAGTAGTCTCTATGCTAAGCCATACAAGGGAGTGGTCGGATATGCCCCGGGCGAGGGGCCTCACCTCCCTGATGGAGGAGGACAGCGCCGCCGGCACCAGGATATAGTCGAGTCTGGACAGACTGCCATGGGCTCCAGAGTGAAAGGTGTATTGCGACTGATCCGGGTCTACCAGACCCAGTGTCTCCAAGAACCCACTCAACCAGGATTGCGACTTGGGAAGATCCCTGGGGGGGTAGCGATCTATGTTACCGGAGACAACAGAACTGAAGTCTCCACCCATCACCAATATGCCCTCAGGGAGCCCCAGTACTACACGCCCACGATCCGCAAAAGTCGAGGTCTGTAGACCTGGCGGGATATAGACAGTAACAAATGAGACAGTCCTCCCCTCCCATCTACTAGTGAGAGCAGCATAGCGCCCCCTGTCGTCAAGAATCACATAATCGATTGCCAAAGGGAGGGAGGACCTGACGAGGATACCCACACCCCTAGAACCAGAGGTGAAGCCAGAGTGTGCCACAAGACGATACCCTCGCCGATTCATGGCATGGCACGTGTTCCCAACCAGATGCGTTTCCTGCAACAACACAATATCGGGGGAGAGGCGCCGCAATAACTGTAACACCACACCACGTTTTATCCTATCCCCCAACCCATTGACATTCCAACACATCAGTTTCAACCCACTAACCCCATCCCAGAAAGAAGTGCAGAATCCGCCCCATAGTGAACACAATGACCTGATCAAGAAGAAATACGATACGTTGCCTTGAAAGAAACTCACAAACACCCAAGAACCCCCCACCACCCCCCAATTAGAACCCGTTACATAACCCCCACCCTGCACCCCTGCGTTAGACTCAAAAGCCACCCCAACTTGGAGTGTGCCTGTCGCCCTATCATTAAACTAGTCTACAAAAAGAAACCCCTGAGGAGGAAAGAGTCACACTCCCCCCTTCCACCCTCGAGTGTATCGCAATAGAACACAGTAATAGAAGAAGTATTTAACCCAGCCGAATAACACGTGAATGTTCAGAAATCAGGAATCATAATATCACTCTTGTTCCGATACGCCACCCTCGGCTCCACCCGGATGCCCGGTTGAGTCAGTCTGTTTGGGAAGGGTATCCAGCCAGTCACTAACTCCGTCAGGACGAGCAAAGAAGAAAGTCCGGTCTTCATATAAGACACGCAGCCTGGTTGGAAATAGCATTGCATATTTCAGGCCCAGGTCTCTCAGCCTTCGCTTCACTCCCTGAAACCCCATCCTTTGTCTCTGAACAAGCTGCGTGAAGTCCGGGTAGAAACTCACCGTCGTGTTCTCGAATTTTACGGGGCCACTTACTCTCGAGGCCTGCAGGATAGTGTCTCTGTCCCTAAAATTGAAGATTCTGGCGATGATAGGTCTCGGTGAGGCGCCCGATTTTGGTTTTCCGCCCGGCACTCGATGGGCACGCTCCACGGCAAATAATTTTCTCAGCCCTGTAGGGGCCAAGTGATTCAAGACGATGTCTTCCACAAGGAGATCAGTTGCCAAAGCACCAGAAGTCTCAGGGACCCTAATAAGGCGTATGTTGTTGCGCCGGGCCCTCTTTTCAATATCCTCCAGTCGATGGGTTATGAGATCGTTGGAGGAGCGCAAGCGCCCAACTTCCGTCTGCAGATCAGATACATCGGTCGTGAGGCTAGAAGTCTTCAGGTCTAGAGACCCTTTCATTGGTCTTTGACAAATCTGCTCTGATCAAAGTAACATCAACTGCTACAGTGTCAATTTTGAGAGCGAGAGCCTCATATTGCTGACCAATGGAAGCCTTCATGTTGGCAATGGCGCCCATGACATCCTGCAGAGTCAATTCGGTCAACGCAGTCGGGTCATCTGTGGGGCCCTCCAAGGTTCGACTGGCGCCACCGGGGGACCCCTTGGGTTGGGTATAGCGATCCATGACGTTGGTTTGTACCGGTCCCCCACGTAGAGGCGTTTTAGTCTTCCGCTTCTCGTTGTCAGGCCTGGTAGTCATTTTGAATGGTGAGCCCCGAAGGGGCCCGCAAGACCTGGTGAAAATGGCCGCTCATCACCGGACCACTGAAAATCACGAAAGTGGGCAGAGAGGGCAAAAGCAGCAGCGCAGCCCAACACCCAAACCCTCACGACAGTTGGCGTATAATCAGGAAGCAGAGTTAGGCTGGACCCCGATGGGGGCGCGAGGCAATCACGCAATCAGAGGAGGCAGAGGCCCAGAAACGAAACCGAAAGTCAACTCAGGGCAACAGGGGTAGCCCCTCAGGCCGTTGTTGTTCAACTACTCCCCGGCGTCTTGGTGTGCCAGCTCCTGGTGTCGCCGTAGGGCGGGCCTCAAAAACTCCGATCGGCGTATCTACGGTTCCTGAAGTCCAAATGAAATTTTGAAAACAGCTAAGGTGTCAGCTGAGGTTCATCTTCAAGAACCCGTGGTAAAAGTCAGGATATCTTTCAGGATATATGCGGAGGGCAGCGAGGGACTCGGGAGCCCTGTGCTCACGCGGCCATCTCGGATGCGCGCGTAGCTCCTCCTCCTGGGTGAGATTTCTTGACCATTTGGGGGGGTCTTGAACAGGAGTAAGGGATTGGACTCTTTGGTTGATGTGGAATAAGATCATGTGCTGATCCAACCAGTTCACTGGGAGGATGTTGTCGATCGTGATTCCGTCTTGGTGGGCAATGATGGCCTCAAGGATCGCTTCTTTGTTGTGAGTTTCTTCAGAGCAGTGTTGGGAAAGGTTATTGTCACAAAGGAGAGTATTGCGATATTGAATTAGTGTGTTGTTGGCTTCGTTCCAGCGTAAGTTGAGATCACCCAGGATTATGAAGTTAGTGTCTTTGAGAGCGCAGTGGGCAATCAGGTCGGATAGGTGTTCACCAAAAGTGGGGGAGTTGCCAGGTGGGTGATAGAGAAGGTGAACAACTAAAGGGCGGTTATCCTTAGTCTTGATGTTGACAGATAGACATTCAAAAGAGCTGCATTTTCATGGGTCCATCACAGCGATATCAATGTCATCTTTATGGATGATGGCTACACCACACCCACGTTGATCTTTTCTGTCTTTGCTGATGATGGTGAAACCTGGGGGCAAAAGCATGTCTAGACAGGGTGGGGAGATCTCATTTAGCCATGTCTCCGTGATGAACGCAATGTCTAGGTCCTTAGAGAGGATGGCTTCAGCTAATTCCGTTGCATGCTTGGGGGCTGATCCGCAGTTAATGAGCATGCAGTTAGTCGCTAGATTACTTTTGTTCATGTGTTTTCCTAATGGGGACCTCGGTATGGAGGTGAGGGAGGGCAGGAGTCTTGAGGTTTTCACGAGAGGGAGGTCTCTTCCGAAGCCCGTGATCACTTGCATATTGGAGTTAGTGGAAATTGGCAAAGGGGAGTCATAAGTGGAGGCTAGGTTCATAGCTTCTACAGCGGACATTGCTGCTTTCGTTCTGGATGGTCTTTGTTTTTGGGTCTCCACACCTTTATTAGTGTGGCTCTGAGCTCCAGATGTGGGGGCTTTGATTCCTGTGAGAGATTGAAGTGGGATCATAGCGTTGGTTTTAGTAGGCCTCAGCAGTCGATTCCCGCAGGCGGGTGCGATGAGGTTTAAGGGGGGTAGAGTAAGTCGGATAGGAAGCCATTAGTTGGGAATGTTGGGGCTTTCGCGCCTTGTCTAGGTTGGAAAGGATTTCATCAAGGCCTCTGAATAGAATTTCTAGCTGGCTTTCTAGTAGATCCAGCCGGTGCGACATATCTTCCGGGGCTGGTGGCGTGCAGTTTTGGGTTGGGACATCTCGTGGGGTGGGGGGGAGGGTCGACTAGTGAGATCTAATGCTGAGTGGGTCAGCCCGGCTGTCTCTGTTCGCGACCGTCGGTAGGGGTTTAGTCGTGGGCTCTTCCTCAATGATTCTGCAGGAGTGATGGGGGGTCAGTAGACCGAGCCCGAGCGATGATGTTGTGCTGTTGAGGAAGATGAGATTGAGGGGCAATGAGGATTGCTCTTCTTCGGGAGATAGAAGGGGGTCAGTAGACCGATCCCGTGGGATGATGGAGTAATGTTGAGGAGGATAGGATTGAGGGGGCTGTGGGGACTGATCTTCCTTATCATGGTTCGTGGGGATAGAGGAGTGGGAGGAGTTTCTGGGGTGGGGGGCCTCATCCAGGGAGTTGAAGTAGATAATTGCTTCTCCTGATGGGGCCGGTTGATCAGGGAGGGGGCTGGGGTGGAGCGTGACGAAGAGAGTGCAGATGAGCGGAGCAAAGAGTAGGGAAGAGGGAGTCAAAGGCCTCCAAATTCTCGTTGTTGGCCTGTATCAGAACTGTCCCATTTGCGTAAATGGTCACTCATGTATTACCATTTCTAGTTGCCTGGTTGGGATGAGAGGTTGTCAGTTTACAGCTATGTGAGGTGGTCGTCGTTTAAGATATGTGAAGTTGCATTCTGAGAGTGGTGTTCCAGCTCTCAGGTCTATCTGTGTGGAAGATGAGATCCATTTTCATCTGCCCTTTGGAGGAGCAGTGGTACATGTCTACAAATAGCGATTCTGGGTGTTGTCTAATTAGATTATGTTTGTGATTTCTTCCTGCTTTAGGAGAGAGGTTAGGGGGAAGCTAATAGTGAAGGCATTCGCGCCGTGCGGTTTCCTGTGGATGGACATGGGTGGTTCGACGGAAACTGGTGTGCCTGGTGACATTATTGTGTATTATGTAGGCGGGACGGAACGAGCTATTGATGGGGGGCAGGACTCCCTTGGTCTGGTAGTATCGACTGTGGGAGACTGGCCACGACGACTGTTTGGTGGGCACTTCAGGTTCCGCCCTACTATGGGAACCGTGATTGAGGGGGCACAGAGTAGACTACGGTAGAGTGGTGGTTGCTGAAGGGGGGAGAAAGCGTTGTGGAGCAAGTAGTGGGGGGGCACAGACTGGACTACGTTGTAAGAGTGGTTGCTGCAGGGGCTTGGAGCAAGTAGAGGGGGGGCACGGAGTGGATTAAGGTATAAGAGGGCCTTGGAGCAGGTCTGGTACCTTAGAGTGGGCCGGGAGTCGCTAGCAATCTCTAGGCTTCGGAAGGCTGGCCTAATTTGTCATCAAGACGGGAAATGTGGAGGGCGGGTCGCACTTGGTTGAGTGTCCTGAGTAGGCCCTTAGGCTGCATGGGCCTTTGGCTTGGCGACCTAAGTGTAGTCTTAAACCTGGCGGCAAGTAAAATGCCACTTTCTTAATGCCGAGGTCGATTGGCATCGGCCATTTTCAGACCGGGCATAGTTCGGAGCGTGAAGGAGCTACATTTTTTGGATTCTATTGGCCAGATCTCAGGGGGGCGCTTTCATCTGTTTAAGTGACCCAGTGAGCAGGGGTCGCGCCTTCGAGTTAATAAGTGAGTTAAAAGGGGCAGGAACAGCTTCAAGTGATCTCCAATGATCATTCGAGGTTCCAAGCGGTGGCCATCTTAGGGCCAGGCATCCCCATCTGAGCCGATCCTGCGAGGAGTTTCTGCTCTTTACAAAGCTTCTGTCAGGGTAAAGCAGGGGACACACTGAGAAGGGCAAGGGAGGTGGAGGTGTGCTCCAGCTTCAGAAGGAACAGCCTGATGTGCTCTTCATTCGGTCCTTCAGGTCCCAGGCGGCGGCCATCTTTGGGCCAGGCATCGCCATTTGAGCTGATCCCTGCTCCCCTCAGTCCTTGATGACTTCTAGCTGTCCTGGGTCCCACAGTATATAGCAGGTGGGGAGGGGAGTCACGCCCCAGCCCGTAGCTCGCTCTGGAGTGAGGGACCAGCAGAGCCTCGCCTCGCATCACCAGCGGCGAGCTCAATCTCGCCGTTCCACTTACCTGCCAGGTTGAGGTATCGGTGGAGGAAAGATGCGCTGCTGCTCCGGTCTCCCGCGGGGCAGCTCCTGTCTCCCGCGGGGCAGCTCCTGTCTCCCGCGGGGCAGCTCCTATCTCCCGCGGGGCAGCTCCTGTCTTCCGCGGGGCAGATCGGATGAGCATGGGGCAAGTCTCTGAACCTGGCCGCTTCGTCGTCGTGTCCCAGACTTGAGGGGTCACCGATGCGGCGCCAAGCTCCGGCGAGACAGATCAGCCAGAGGGCAGGGGACGTCTTCCTGGAGCCGCCGGACGCCCCGATCAGTAAGTCCTAGGAGAGAGACTGATGGCTGTGGCGTGGTGAACGGGCCAGGTGGGTTTTAAACTAATTAGTGATCCCAAGCCTGAGATCCCCTTTTTCCAATCCTACCTCCGCGACCATCTTGCCAATCTTCAGGTGGATGGCAATTCTCTGCAAACACCACAGGCTCTCATTGCATGAACAAGTTCAACATGTAACCAGTTGTCAGTCAACAAAGCATTATAGGTCATGTTCATTTAATCAATATGGTGGAACTACATCTCAAAGGGATGCTGTAAACGACATCCCAGCATGGCTATCAATACCTTCAGCAGACCTTTGATCTTGGCTGGAAGAATATCAGGACATCAATTTAATTTTCTACAATGTGTTCCAATCTATTTGATTGCTGCTAGCATCATTGCTTCCTTCTTTCCTCATTAAAATCCTTCAGAACAGACTTTAATTCCAATTGTATAATGAGCCGCATACAAATGTGAAGCTGTTGTCAAGTGGCCATCCTACCCTTCCAGGTTGCTGGCCAAGCAACTTCAAAAGGTGGCTCAAAGCATTCCCACTGCTGCTTTTCAGGCTTGTTAATTATGTAAGAACATTTGCATATCCTGGTGACATGCAGGCAGCTTTTCATTAATTTTAGTAAAACACTCATGTTGCTTTTTCTACTTTAATTACACACCAGGCAGTATTTCAAAGAATGTCAGCTTTGTGCTCCATGAATAGAATGTGAAATGCACGTATCCAGCTTCGTTGCAAATTACATCTGGTCCTAATGTAGAGAACCACGAATGGTTGAAATTGTGTACATGAACTTTGTGGAAAGTTTTATGCATATATATATATATATATGTATATATATATATATATATATGTGTGTAGAAAGAAGCGAGTGGGGTGCAGAAAGAGGCAACAGAGGAACAGAAACAGTAAGAGAGGTACACAAACAAGCAATAGAAGTGCAAAAAGAGGCAAGAGAACTACTAAAGGAAGCAACAGAGAGTTGTGGAAAGAAGCAAGAGAAGTACAGAAAGGGGCAAGTGAGGTGCAGAAATAAGAGAGAGAGGCGCAGAAAATGGCAAGAGAAGTGCATAAAGAGGCAAGATGGATGCAAAAAAGGGAAGAAGGGTGGAGAAAGATGCAAGTGTGGTGCAGAAAGAAACCTGAGAAGTGCAGAAAGAAGCAAGAGAGGTGCAGAAAGAGGGAAGACGAGTGCAGAAAGAGATAACAGGGGTGTATAAAGAAGCAAGAGAGGTCCAAAAATAGGCAAGAGAACTGCAGAAAGAGGCAAGAAAGTTGCAGAAACAGGCAAAGGAGGTGCAGAAATAGAGAACAGAGGTGCAGACAGAGGCAGGAGAGGTGCAGACATTTGGAAGAGAGGTGCAGAAAGAAGCAAGAGAGTTGCACAAAGAGGGAGAAAGGGTGCAGAAAGAGGCAAGAGGGGTGCATAAAGAAGCAACAGAGGTGGCGAAAGAAGCAAGAGAAGTGCAGAAAGAAGCAACAGGGCTGCCGAAAGAGGCAACAGAAGTGCAGAAAGAAGCAACAGAGGTGCATAAAGAGGCAATAAAAGTGCAGAAAGAGGCAAGAGGGTGAAGAAAGAGAGAAGAGAGGTGCAGAAAGAAGCAAGAGAGTTGCACAAAGAGGGAGAAAGGGTGCAGAAAGAGGCAAGAGGGGTGCATAAAGAAGCAACAGATGTGGCGAAAGAAGCAAGAGAAGTGCAGAAAGAAGCAACAGGGCTGCCGAAAGAGGCAACAGAAGTGCAGAAAGAAGCAACAGAGGTGCATAAAGAGGCAATAAAAGTGCAGAAAGAGGCAAGAGAGCTGCAGAAACAGGCAGGAGAGGTGCGGAAAGAGGGAACATGGGTATAGAAAGAGGCAAAAGAGGTGCAGAAAGAGGGGGAAAATGGTGCCACAAGAGGAAAGAGGGGTAGAGAAAGAGGCAAGTTAGGTACAGAAAGAGGCAACAGAGTTGCAGAAAGTAGAACATTTGAGCAGAATGAGGAAAACAAGTACAGAAAAAGAAAGAAAGGTGTAGAAAGAATCAACAGAAATGCAGAAAGAGGCAAGAGAGGTGCAGAAAGAAGCAAGAGTGGTTTGCGCACTATTAGTAGCAATTTAATACCCACATTTAGCAATAAATACGAGGTGACCATTTTAGGTTTGCAAAGGGCCATCCACCATGCTGTAACATTTGTACTGTAACGCCAGAAACCGGTCCAAGGAAGCTTGTTTCCGGTCCAGGGAAGACATGGCTTGGCAGTTCGGGCTGGACTGTTCCCATTAGGCAAAGGGTCAGACTTATTTGCATATGGCCATGTCTGAACTGGGGTGGCAGAGTGGGCTAATGAACAGTGATGGATTAAACCCAGATCTGTTGACTGGGTGTGAGTGTTTGATTGGTTCAGATGCTCCGCCCATCATCACCCCCTTTTGTAACATTTGTCGCTGCATTTTTGGTAACGTTTGAGCCGTTTAAGCTAGAAACAAGTTTTTTTTGTTCAAATCTGCAGATTACGCAGCAGATGATAGATTATGTGTCAAATGCAGAGGTTTTCTGCTCTCACTTCCATGAAGCAAAGCAGCGTTTCCAATGGCAGAGCGGGAACTATGCCCCTGTCCTGACATTGCAAACTACAATTTCCCAAGGGTGAACATTGCTGGAGCTGGCCCAGGGGGGTGGCAGTCACTGCACTCTAGAATCTCATCCCATAATGCTTTGCAGGGCCTTTGGATGGGATTTTATTTTTGCCCATAACTGTGCTTGGGGTGGTCCTAGGAGGATGGGACCATCATCAATCGTTCAGCATGATGTGCTGTTTGTGTTCAAGGCATCTGCTTAGTTCTCTCCATAGGTTAGTGATGACACCAAAATCATCACCTCTCACTGCTTGCTGTATTTTCATTTTCACTTTTGTGAGAGGACTATATGCATTTTTGAATGTAATGATAGAGTTACTTGTTGTTTTATCAAGGGTATGTGAGATTTCTGTTTTATTAATGGGGATGAGATCGAACTGAGTTGCAGAGCTCACAGTATTTATGTTCAATTCCGCAGGATTCCATGTAGTGGCACTCTGCTAACTACGCCCACTTTTAGCATAAACTACCTACATATTTGGTGCTGCATGTAAGATGTTTGGAGATGTTGTATGCATTTTGGTTCTCCTTAATTTCAACATTTTCCAACTGTCACTATACTTGTATGCTTTGCAGTTGTTGCAGGTAAAAAATCCTTTAATGTCATTCTTATCTTTTCCAGTATTTACCAAGCTGTGGCTTAAGGTGTCTTTCAGAGATCTTGCTTTTCTAAAGGTTACTGCTGGATTGTTACTAACTGGTATAGCTAAATCTGAGTCCATTTTAAGGACTTCCCAGTTAAACTTCTTTTAATTTCCCAGGTTTAATTGTGGTACTCAGTGATAAATCTGATCTACTTTTCTCCATTGTCCACTAGTTGTAAGTAACTCATTGCGTTTCAGTTTTTCATTTTTATCACTTGCTTGCTTAATGATCTTTTTACTGTATCCCTTTTCCGAGAATCATTGGGTCATGACATCCTTTTCTCTCTGAAACCCTTCTTTACAATGGCTCTGTTTTGCCCTTAATAGTTTGCCAAAAGGGATACTTTGAATTGAATTAGTGGGGAGACAGCTGTCTGCATGTAGCAGGCTGTTGCCCGCTGTTTCTTTACAAAACAAGTAGCTTGTTAGTTTGTTATCTTTTACCTCTAGCTTCAAATCTAGAAACTCAATTAGTGTCATGTATATGGCTGCTAAACATCAAATTTAAAGAATTATCATTCAATATATATATGAATTCATGGGCTTGTTCATGGGTACCTTTCCATATACAGATAATATTGTCTATGTCAAACACCCAGAGGACGACGTGGTCCTCAACTTGTACGATGTTGCTGACAACTTGCTTCTCCCACCAGCCCAGGTTTAGCCCGGCAAAACTGGGGGCAAAGCAGATTCCCATTGCGGTCCCCTGGGTTTGTCGTTACAATTGTTTATTGAAGAGAAAAAAGGGGAGGGGCAGGGTGGAGGTGCTAAACACCGAAAGCGCACCCTGCATCGCATTTTGCGACGCAGGGCGCACTACTAAATTCATTGAATTTATTACATTGTTTACTTACCTCCATTTTTCCATATTCTGGTGTTTAGCACCCCCCCACCCTGCCCCTCCCCCGCCCTGACTTTCTGCCCCACGGAACTCCCTCCACAGGCCGCGGCTGGCGGTTCCTTGTATTCCCACATCCTGCAGTCTGGCTGCGAGAGTGTGATAAGAAACGGTGTTGAAAGCTGCTGAGTGGTCTAGCAGGATGAGGGCCGCGGTGTGTCCCCAGTCGAGTAGCATGCGGATGTCATCAGTAGCAGCTAGGAGGGCGGTCTCAGTGCTGTGGTTGCTGCAGAATCTTGACTGGGAGGCGTCCACAATGGAGTTCTCTTCTATGAAGGCGGTCAACTGTGTGTTTTCTCTAACATGCTCCCTCTTGACGAGACAATTGGTCTGCCTGGAGGGTTGAAAAATCTTTATGCAGTTTGGGCAACAGATATGAAGCCAGGATTTTAGGAAAGTTACATATCAGAAACTGGTGTTCTTCCCAATCTAAAATTCTGTGATCCCGCCAATCAATGAGTTAATCTAGGTACTCGAAGTTGGCAACCTCATAACCTTTTTTTGGCAATACTTCATATCTGACTCTGTCATTTAGTTGCTATCTCCCTTCACTACTACGTTGCAGCCCTTATCAGATTTCTTGATGATTATGTTTCAATCAATCAGGGAATTGTAGGTGCGTTCCTCACCCGTGAGGGTCTCAAGGGGCTTGGGTGGGGGTATGCAACTCCCTTCAGCCAAAGAGACAGGTCTTGAGGGTCTTCCTGAAGGAGTTCAGGGAGAGGATGCATCTTATGTCTGCCGGTAACTCGTTCCAGGTCTTGGGTGCGATGTGGGAGAATGATCTTCCACCTGCTCTGGCTCTGTGTGTGGATGCGTGGGGTTTCCGACAGTGCGAGGTTGGATGACCGCAGGTTTCTTTTGGGTACGTGGAAGTTTATTCTGTGGTTGAGGTATTTGGGTCCGTTGCTGTGCAGGCATTTGTAGGCATGAGTGAGGATTTTAAATGTGACCCGTTTTTCCACGGGAAGCCATTGGAGTCGCCGCAGGTGTTGGCTGATGTGTTCGTGCAGGGGTATGCTGAGTATGAGTCTGACTGCGGTGTTCTGTTGTGTTTGCAGTTTGCGGAGTAGGGATTCGTTGATTCCGGTGTAGAGTGCATTGCCATAGTCAAGTCTACTGGTGATGAGTGCATGGGTGACTGTTTTTCTTGATTTGGGTGGATCCATTTGAAGGTCCTTCAGAGGATGAAGAGGGTGTTGAAGCAGCTGGAGGTGACGGCGTTGACTTGTCGGTTCATAGTGAGTGAAGAATCAATTATGATGCCGAGGATCTTGGCGTAGTCTGAGGGGGTAGGTGGGGTTCTGAGGGGGGTGGGCCACCAGGTGTTGTCACACGCTGCCACTTCTTGCATTCCTGTCGGGAAGTTGAGTTTTTGCAGTGGTGGGGTCTTTGGTAAGGGAGAGGATGAGTTTGGTGTCATTGGCGTAGGATATGATATTGAGGCTGTGTTGTCGGACGATCTCTCGGAGTAGGTCAATGTAGTTGTTGAAGACGGTCGGGCTCAGAGATGACCCCTGAGTGACTCCGCAGGTGATGTCTGTGGGGGCGGAGAGGAAGGGCATTAGTCTGATCCTTTGGCTTCTTCCGGTGAAGAATGAGGGGATCCAGTCTAGGGCAGGTCCTTGTATGCCGGCGTCGTGTAGTCCGATGATTAGTGTGCAATGAGAGACATGTCGAAGGCTGCAGACAGGTCAAGGAGGATGAGGGCCGCGGAGTGGCCCTGGTCCAGGAGGGTGCGGGTGTCATCTGTGGCGGCAAGTAGGGTGGTCTTGGTGCTGTGGTTCGCTCGGAAACCGGATTGAAATGTGTCGAGGATGGCAGGCTCTTCGATGAATTGTGTCAACTCCCTTTTGACTGTTTTCTCTGCCACCTTGGTTGTGAAGGGGAGAAGTGAGATGAGCCGGTAGTTTTTGAGGTTGGTGGGGTTGGCCGCAGGCTTCTTGAGAAGGAGCCTGACTTCGGCGCGCTTCCAGCCGTCTGGGAAGGTGCCTGTTTTGAAGGTGGTGTTGATAGTGTTTGCAGTTGGGGTGCGATGGTGTTGGCGACTCTATGGTAGATGTGCGGGGGGACAGGGGTCAGTGGGGTCCCCTGAGTGGATGCCTTTCATGGCTGCGGTGGTGTCCGTGGTCGTGATTGTGAACAGTTGGAGATGGTGGGCTGGCTGGTGTCTTGGAGAGGCGGGGGACTGGTTGAGGTGTCTTGTGGGTGGTCGGTGCAGTTGTCATACAATGTTCTGATCTTGAAGTGGAAGTAGGTTCGGAGCTTGTTTCATAGGTCTTGGGACAGGGTGATGTCTGAGGAATCACTGCGTGGGTTGGTAAATTCATGGATTACGTTGAAGAGTTCCTTGGAGTTGTTGAGAATTTTGTTGTGGATGAAGTTCCTTTTAGTTGTTCTAATTTGGTTGTGGTAGTCTGTCATGGCATCCTTGTCGGTTGTCTTGGTATTCCTCCAGTTCTTTTCCAGGGGTCTGCAGGTGCGCCTGTTTTCTTGGAGGTCGGTGGTCAACCAGGCCTTTTCTGGGGCGTTGTTTGCTGGGGCTGCGTAGTGGGGCGAGCTCGTCAGCGCAGTTGGCGATCCACGTGTGGAGTTCTCTTGCTGCGGTGTTTGCATTGAATGCCCGGGTGTGGTTGTCTCAGGAGAGGGTGGTGTTCAGTTGCTCATTGGTGACCTTTCTATAGTTCTTTTGAGGCAGGCGTGGGGCTGGTTTATGTGCTTTGGGTTTTTCGATGGTGAAGGGGGTGCAGTGGTGGGCGGTCCAATGTGGTTGCGTTGTGTGGCTGAAGTGGACGCTGTTTCCTGCGGTGAAGATGGGGTCGAGGGTGTGTCCTGCTCTGTGGGTCAGAGTGTTGATGAGTTGTTTAAGTCCGATGCTGGCGAGGTTGTCACGCAGGATGGTGGAGTTGGGGTCCCTGGGGTTGTCGAGGTGGAAGTTGAGGTCTCCAATGAGTATGTATTTCGTAGATGTGATGGCGAGGGGTGCGATGAAGTCAGTGATGGCGGTGGCGAAGGGCGTCCGGTGGCCGGGGGTCTGTAAATGAGTGTCTCATAGAGTGTGGTCTTTGGGCTGGTCTTGATCTGGAAATACAGGTGTTCGGCGGATGGGCAGGTTTCGCTGGAGGTGGTGAGGCGGAGTGTGCTTATGTGGACTATGGTGAGGCCTACTCCCGGGGTGTTGGGGCGGTCCTTCCTCTGGATCTTGTAGCCGTCTGGAATTGCAGTGTTGATGTAGGGGGCAGAGGCGGCGTTGGTGCAGGTCTCTGTGGAGAAGGCGACATCGGGCGAGAGAGAGTCGAATAGGTTCTAGATTTCCATGGCATGTTTGTGTACAGAGCGCACATTGAGGAGGATGCAGCCGAGTGTGTTGTCGGTGCTGGTGTTGGTGGTGTTGATGGTCGGGGTGGTGGTGAAGGTCCAGCGGTGTTTGATAACTATGCTTTTGGTGAGCTAACCATAATTTGCGCCCCCCAATGCACTGCTGATGACGTCACATATTACATCACTCATGACATGGGCAGTGACATTCCTGATACTGAACAAAAAAGTTTGAGAATGTTAAATATATATATATATATATATATATATATATATATATATATATATATATATATATATATATATATATATTTGTATATGTATATATATATATGTATTTAGTGGGTGCATGACTGACTGTATAAGTGAGTGTTTAAATGGGTCTTAGTGAATGTATGCATGAGTGACTAATCTGTGTGAACGTGTGTTGGCTGCATGGGTTGGTGAGTAGGTAAATGAGTGTCTATACGGGTTATTGATTCATTGTAGGCCTGCGCCTAAATTTCATTCCGCTCACGGAATTTGCGATATTTTGACAATTTCGCGTACCGCGGAGAACGCGGAAATGTCAAAACTTAAGCGATCTGCTGTGAAACGGAATTTCTTGTTTGCGCTTTAAAAATGCATTCCCGCGAGCGGTAGCTACTTAATGGGTCCCTGCATTCACTAATGAGTTTTCCTATCCCTTCGTATGCGCCATGAGATGTTGGATTGTTGGTTGTCGGTTGCACTATCCCGCGAGAGTTTGCGATCTTGAACATGTCATTTGACCCGTAACAGAGAATAAGCATTGTGAGCAAGATGGCTGCGCCCATTAGTGACCGCATGGGCAAGTTAGAGATATATTTCCCCGCAAGCACGCATAAACACATCGCGAACGGGCGGGAAAAGCGATCACCGCGTCTTTGCCAAATTTCCGCCTGCTCGCGGAGATTTAGAGCAATTTCGCGATAATTTGTGCAGGGCAATTTTGCAAAATCAGCCCACCCCTAATTAGGTGTCTGAGTATCTGTATGGGTGCCTCAGTGTCAGTGTGGGTGAGTGAGGGTAGGTGTGACTCCTTGCATGGATGTATGAGTGGTTGAATCTCTGGATGAATGGGTTTATGAGTGCATCTGTGAGGGACTGTATGGATGAGCGGATGTGCAGATGGCTGTGTCAGTGAGTGAATGCATATCTCAGTGGTATATGGGTGAGTAACTGCATATGTGAAAGGCAGTATATGTGAGTGTTGGAGTGTATAAGTGACTGTGTCAGTGAGTGATTGTGAGAGTAGCTGAATGGGTGAGTGTGTGCTTGTGTCATCAACTGTATGGGAGATTATTTGTTAATATCTGTTTAAGTCGTGAGTGTGTTTGTTTCTGTATGGGTGGGTAAGTGGCTGTGTGATTGAGTGTTTGGGTGACTAAGTAGGTGTGTGAGTAGCTCTATGGGTAACTGAGTGTGTATGAGGGGCTGCATGGTGTATGAGTATATATATCAACAGCTGTATTGGTGAGTGACTGGCTATATGAGTGCCTATGTGGGTTAGTGAGTGTACGTGTATGTAGACCTAGGAATCAGTGAGTGGGCATGCACGTCCTGGTATTGGTGTGTCAATGGTTTCAAGAATGGTAGTATGAAATTTGGAGTGGGTGTATGAAAGGTTGTATTGGGGTGTGAGTAGGTGCATTAGAGATGGTATGGATGATGTCATCCATGATGTCACTTGAGGTGCTATCAGTGATGTCCTCAGTGATGTCACTGACCATGTCATCAGTGCTGTAATATGTGATGTTATCAGCAGTGCATTGCGGGGCGCGAGTTATAGTTAGCTCAGCTAACTATTGCAGCTGAATTTTTCTGGTTTTGTCCAAGTAAAATGTCAGCCTAACTATAACATCCCTGAAACCTGTGGCTTTTTCAGTGAATATCTAAGGTTTTTCAAATGCTAATTCCTAACTGTAACATTCCTGAAACCTGTGTTTTTTTCAGTGAATATATATATATATGCATATGTATTATATATGTATTCAGTTAAAAACATACAGAGTAAAGTAGCTCAAGAATGTTAAATACATATTTATTTAGTGGGTGCCGAAATGAGTTATAAACTAATGCTTAAAACCTAATGCTTGAAAAAACAAAAATAACTGTGGAATTCACCTGTTGCCTATGATCTCACATATTACATAAATCCATAATAGATTCAGGTACAGCATTCATAACATCTCAAATAACATCACTGAACATTGATGTATCTGCTGTGCCCTGGGGTAGATGTGGCACCATCTAGTAACTGTGTTTCCCATTTTACAAAATATTTCAAAAACTGTCTTCCTACCTATGAGAAACAGCTGTTTAAACATGACATTTTTCTTTAAGTTGTGATTTATCTGGGGAAAAGTTAACTAAGCAATTTATTTATTAATATTTTAGTGCAAAATGTCAAGAGTGTGAGGTAATAAACAGAGAATATTGTGAGTGTGCACCAGCTGCCAGACGGATGTACAAGTGCTCACATGGATAGGTATGAGGCTGTATATCTCTGTGCCCTGTGGCTGAGTCTTACGGTCAAACATCTTATGGGTCTAGGATAGATACTGGCGATGGGTGTAACTCAAGTTATTCTGTGTAGTGGAATCAAAAGGAATTACCTTAACGTTCTTTCAGTTTATGCAGCATTATGCTAGAAGAGTAATTCTGCATTTAGGGCATTTTACTGAGCACAAAAATTACCTGTTGCATCCAAAATGGATGTGAGAATGCATTTTTCACTAAGAAATAGCGTAAGTGCAACAGAACAAGAATAGCATACTCCTGTGCCTAGTAGATTCCTGGCTCCAGGGAGAAGTATTGGTCAGCTGTGTACACTCCTTTGTCTCCCAATGTGTATCTCCCTCTTTTCACTCCACAGGCAGTATGACCAAGACCCACTTGCAATTGGATTAACCCCTTGTACCCCCCCTGTTACTGATTAAGTAAGCACCATTCTTACTTACCACTTAACACTCCCCCTGTGACTCCTTCCGCAAAGCTCCTCACATTGTGCTCTTTCTGCGCATAGGTTCTACAGGTGCACCACAGTGCCTTCTTGGATGGAGCCCGCCCTTGAATCTCGAGTAAGTTAATTTATGAGACATGAACTGCCGCGTTTATTTCACACCTCTCTTCAATGAGCCTAGTCGCAGTAAATGTCTGCATATCCCATTACAGGTCTCCCCTCTCTCGTTTTGGACTCAATTTCTAAACCCCCTTTTTTCTTGACCTACCTATCTTTCTTGGCCCACTAATTATACACATATATATGGAAGTATGTATCCTTCTATCCCCAGCACTGCAATTTAAATAATACGTAAACTGGTCCTGATGATGGCCTAACACTTCTGTAGGCCGAAACGCCATCGACTTCAACAGCGGAACTTGTGGCGCCCCCATTAACGGATACCCCTCTCATTTGTGTATTCATGTACCATTCATTGCTTGGGTATCTCAAACATGTAAAGAAGTTTTTAAATCCGACTTGTCTTTTGTTGTTCCCACCACTATTGCTGTATATATCACGTCACGTGTCACTTGTGCGGTCACAAAACTTCATGAGCACTTGTGCCCAGAATTTTGTAGGTTACTTGTCATTCAATGTAACGCAGCGCTACTGTCCCATGTGCTTTTACATATGAAGTTTAGTATGGCCAACATATTTATCGATTGAAATACAATTTACCTTTACAAGAAAATGTCTCCCTGGTTTTCTCCCACTTTGGATTTAATCGATTGCAATTAATTGTGCCACATGTACTTGTACGTAAAATAATACCCTTGTTTGAGACACTGTTGTTTGTTACAGATCATTGCCCTAGTCTCCCTGTGGTTTATGGGCTCCCTCCTGTAGTCTAATACTGTGTTTCCTGTATGGGAGCAGGTGCTGCGGAAGGGACAGCAGTGGGCACTGAATAAGCATCCCTCACAAAATATTGAAATGTGGGTGTAAGTGAATGCATGATTTGGGATTTGAAACACACGGAAGTGACCATGTTTCTACCTTAAAGATGTTTTTTCCAGCTTTTTATAGCCCAAACCTGGCTAAGGCCTTTGTAGTGCTTTATATTAGACCAAGAACACGTCATGCATTTTTAAATTGCAGTGAAATAAAACAATCTGCCTAGAAGAACACAATGTTGAGTGGGGGTCCTAACTCAAAACTGCCTCCTCATTTTTATAAGTTGACATCCCAGGCCAGAAGATCACATCTGCACTCAGGGTTGAAATGGCACAGAAATGGCTAGAACCTGGGTGTCCAACTTAGGTTCAGGACAGTTAGCGGCGAGTTAGATGTTCATGCTAATCACTGTGTAAACATGTTCTGTTTCGATTCATTGCATGCACCTGTATCTTAGAGAGAGCTTAAAATGGGCAGGCACTTTCACATGTTCAGTACCTGCACTTATTTCATTTGGAACTGCTCTAATGCTTTTAATGGGCAGAAACCAGTACTTCTAAACAGTAAGCTGTACTCTCAGACAAGGAGTACCTGCACTTCTTTTTTCCATTTCAAGCACTGATATTAGATTGATAATATGAAACTCTGGCATGGAGCTTGCTCCCCTGTGTTTGTTCAGACCCCTGGATGCCCTCAGGCAAAGTGTGAGTGTAACACCGTTGATCAGGCAGAATGGGTGACCGACTTTGAAGGCTTATTTGGAGCTGGTGAGACTTTACGTACCCAGTCCTGTTCCAACATCTTAGGAGCAGTAGGGGGCATTCTTAGTTTTAGACTAGAGGAAGTGAAGTATGCTCTAAGTCAGTGTAAATGGGCAAAGGGACCAGGACCGGACGGAGTGCCCATTGATCTCTTTCTAGAGAACCAAGATTTATGGGCCCCGCTCTTAACAAATGTTTTTAACAAAAAATGCCCAAACATGTGCCCTTCCGTCATGGAAAACAACAGTAATCGTCCCCATTTATAAGAAGGGAGATAGGTCAACTCCTAAGAACTGTAGACCTATCTCACTGATAGATTCGACTGCTAAGTTAATGGGTCGCCTTCTTTTAAATAGGTTGGAAGAATGGGCCTTGGATAAGAATATTATAATCCCCTGTCAGTTTGGTTTTAGAAAAGGGAAAGGCACTATCGATAAGTGCCTGAATTTGAGCCTAATTATAGCGAAATATACTGTAGCTAAAAAAGGCCACCTCTATCTTGCCTTCATGGATCTGTCCGCAGCCTTTGACTGCGTGGCACAGTCTAGGCTGTGGCAGATCATGGGGGCAATGGGGATTGACAAGAATATTATTAACATTATTCGTGAACTATATATAGGTGCTTCTGCCTGTGTCCGATATGGAAGGAATGGTGAATGCACCAGACATTTTAAAATCATGAGAGGTGTTAGGCAGGGTGCGTTCTAGCCCCTTTCCTATTTGCACTTTACACTAATAATGTAGAAGCTGATCTGAGAGAGTCTACCCCAGATGTCCCTTATATAAACTCCAAACCGATACCTATACTACTTTATGCGGATGACGCAGTGCTCATAGGACGTAGTAGTAATGCACTGCGTCACTTAGTGCTGGATTACACGCAATATATGAACTCCCTGGATATGAAAGTTAATTATTCCAAGTCCTTTATCCTTGTGGCTTGTCCGAAATTACGGAAACAACCCCAAATTGTCACTGAACAAGGGAAAATGGGAGTCGTTGACTCTTTTAATTATTTAGGGTTCTTGTTTGATAGGCAAATTAATTGACAAAACATGATTGTAAATAGAGCGACCCAGATGGAAAAGAATATTGGAGCTTTAATTAAGTTTATTAAAAAAAAGTTTTAAACCTCTGGATGTTATAAAAACAGTGTATGAAGCAAAGACGGTGTCTGCTGCCACTTATGGAGCGGCCATCTGGGGAGCCAGAGAATGTACAAAACTCCAAACAATTGAAGATAATTTTTTTTAAATGTTACTCTCATTACCGAAGTCTTGTGCCAATTTTAAATGCCATATGGAAATGACAGCCCCCTACATTTCTTTTAAAAATCTCTTTGGCGCCAATATTACTGTGGCACTCAATATGGCGAAAGGAGACCCTCACACTGGCAAGAGAAATTATAAGTGAAGTCCTGAAACTTGATGGGGTGAGTAACATAACCTGGTTACGATATGTTGAATCTACTCTAAAAGCTAACTAACAGGCTACATCACCTTTTTTTAGGTACTATAAGCTGCTGTTCTATTTCTAAGAACGATCTGAAAGCCCAGCTATTATCTAATATGCAGATTGCAAGGGAGATCTTAAACGCCAAGTTTTCAACAGTTAAAATATATCTAACTGTACCGAGTATCTCACAAATGGAAAAAGAATCAACGTACCTAACTTTTGTAACTAATCTACAGCATATGTACATCCTGGTGAGATTCCGTCTAAACTATATTCCTCTAATGTTGGGTATCCCTGGTAATGTTTATGTTGCTGCCGATCTCCCACTCTGTACTTGTGATAATCAGTCAATACAGAATGATATGCATTTTTTGCTTTTTTGTAAACATTACCATAATGAGAGGAAAAGGTTTATCATCCCCATTTTGCGCAAAATGAATTTTAGACAATGTCGTGTGGCCTTTTACTATTTACAGCTATTGTCTGACCCCTTTATCTGTTCCTCTGTGGCATCCGGTACACAGACATAATATCGACTCCAAAATATCGTTTGGACATAATATCGACTCCAAAATATCGTTTGGAGTAAATATCGACAGGACAAAATATCGACAGCCAAAATATCGTTTTTAAGGTAAGTGAAGTAATATCGTTTTTAAGGTAAGTGAAGTAATATTGTTTTTATTTTTAGGGTTCAGGGTCAGTTTTGGGTTTTTGGGTAAAGGGGTATTTTTAGGGTTCAGGGTCAGTTTTGGGGTTTTGGGTAAAGGGGTATTTTTAGGGTTCAGGGTCAGTTTTGGGTTTTTGGGTAAAGGGGTATTTTTAGGGTTCAGGGTCAGTTTTGGGTTTTTGGGTAAAGGGGTATTTTTAGGGTTCAGGGTCAGTTTTCAGTTTTTGGGCAAAGGGGTATTTTTAGGGTTCAGGGTCAGTTTTCAGTTTTTGGGTAAAGGGGTATTTTTAGGGTTCAGGGTCAGTTTTCAGTTTTTGGGTAAAGGGGTATTTTTAGTGTTCAGGGTCAGTTTTCAGTTTTTGGGTAAAGGGGTATTTTTAGGGTTCAGGGTCAGTTTTCAGTTTTTGGGTAAAGGGGTATTTTTAGGGTTCAGGGTCAGTTTTCAGTTTTTGGGTATTATTTTATTATATTTTATTACTATATATATATGTTTAATAAATATGAAATAAAAAAATATTTATTTAACTTTCATTAATTATTTAATTATTATAAGGTAATTTAAGTAATTTTAAGTATATTTTAGTAATTAATTATTAATATTAATTTAATTTAACACTGTTTTTAGTAAATACGATATTTTTTACAACTATATTTTTGTAAACGATATTTTTAACTCAATATTTTTGTACTTACCTGTTTGTAGATAGAAACTCGATATTTTGACTGTCGATATTTTCTCAACGATATTTTTGATGGTCGATATTCTGTCCGTCGATAGTCTTTCAGTGATCCGTGGCATCCTTTATTTTAACTGCTCTAAAAAAGAGACGTTCAATCTGTTTATCCAATTAATTGTAATATGAACTTAATCAGGTATGAATTTTTTATCATATGTTTTCAAATTGTATAGCTATTGTATCTTAACAATTATCGTACTGTAAGGATGTGGAATGTTTTTATCTTTTATCCTTTTATACATGTAGTATACGTTTATGCCTTCATCATGTCGGCGAAATAAAGTTATTCTGACTGACTGACTGCGTGTAACACCGGCGATGGTGTGAGAACCCCTGTGTCTCTGGAGTAACATCATGTGGCTGATGAATGAGCCTTCGCAGCGGCACTGTCACACGTGCTACTCGCGCCTCACTGAGGATCTGAGCTATTTTCATCTGATGTGGCTGTCGAAAGCTGTGAGAATAATTACAGATACAACAGGAGTGTGAAGCCCATTCTGGGAAATGGGGGCGCGTAGTGCGGCAGAAGCCAGACTGCTAAAAATCTGCCACCCCCGGAAACCCATTTATAGTGAAGCAAATGCCTCAGTGACTGAGAGTGCCCTGGACAGGCCACTAGGGGTCTTATGGATGACACTTTGGGGGGGCTTGCATAGGAGGGAGTCAAGAAGCGTGATAAGTAAGAGCACGTGAAATAACAAGAATTGGCAAAGCAAATAGGTCTCATCTATGCAAGAGCTATTGCCTTTGCCAATGTGTTTTAGCCATATTATACACCAGCGTGGCCGCAGTTCAACATGGCTAAAAGTTAGTGGCGTAGAGTGGCACAGAGTGGTGTACAGTAGAATAGCGAAGATTGGAACAGAGGGTTGTAGAGTGGAGTGGCATGGAATTTTGTGTGTTGAAGTGGCATAGAGACATGTAGACTGACATACAGTGGAGTGGCATAGAGTGGAGTGGACTGGTGCAGAGTGCATTGGCGTAGAGTGCAGCAGCATAGAATTTAGTGGCCTACAATGCAGCATTGTAGAATGCAGCAGCGTGAAGTAGAGTGGAGTGGTGCATAGTAGAGCAGTATGGCATAGTGCACAGTGCTGCAGACTAAAGTAGAGTAGTACAGACTGCAGTGGCAGAGAGTGGTGCAGAGCGGAGTGGCGTAGAGTGGAGTCGAGTGAATTGGCATAGAATGCAACAGTGCAGAGTTGAGTTGCGTAGAGTTCAGTGGCTTAGAGTGAAGTGTATCAAAGTAATGTTGTAGAGTGCAGTGGTATTGAGTGGCATAAAGTGCATTGAAAGTAGAGGCAATTGCTGTTTAGTAGAGTTGCGTTGAGTACAGTGGTGCAGAGTACAGTGCAGTGACATAGCATGCTGCACAGTAGAGTAAAGTGCAGTGGAGTGTTGAAGGGTAGAGTGGACTGGTGTAGAGTGCATTGGCACAGTGTTGCAGAGTATAGTGAGGTAGAGTGCAGCAGCAAAGAACAAAGCGGTGTACAATGCAGCATTATAAAATGCAGTGGCTTGATAAGAGTGGTGCAGGGTGGACTGGTGCAGAGTCAATCAATCAGTCAATCAGGAGTTTGTTAAAGCGCGACTACTCACCCGTAAGGGTCTCAAGGCGCTAGGGGTGGGGGGGGTTCGGGTGGTGCAGGTTCCATTCCATCAAGGAGGGGGTCTGTCGAAGAGCCAGGTTTTGAGGTTTCTTGCGAAGATGGGGAGCGATGTTGTCTGTCTGAGGTGGAGCGGAAGGGCGTTCCATGCTTTGGCTGCGAGGAAGGAGAAGGAGCGGCCTCCCGATCTGGTCTTTCTGGTGCGGGGGACCACAGCGTAGGAAAGCTGGGCTGATCGTAGGGTCCTTTGGGGTGCGTGGAATTTGAGTCGGCTGTTCAGGTATGCTGGTCCGGTGCCGTGGAGTAGAGTAAAGTGGAGAGAGTGCAGTGGCATAGAGTCCAGTGGTGTAGAGTAAAGTGGAGAGAGTGCAGTGGCATTGAGTGGCATAGAATAGAGTGATTCAGAGTGCAGTGGTGTAGAGTGCAGTGGTGTCGAGTGCAGTGATGCAGAGTACAGTGGCATAGAGTGCATTGGACTCGGCAGCAAGAAAGCCTCATGGTTCACCAATGACCTCAAAAACTCCAAGAAAACCTGCCGCACCCTCGAGAAAGCCTGGCGCCACGACCAGAACATGACAGCCCTCAAGAACGCCACCCGCAAACACCACCAGCTGATCCGCACCACCAAAAGGACAACATTCAAAGAACGTCTGGACAACAACACCCACAACAGCAAGGAACTCTTCAGCATCGTTAAAGAGCTTTCCAACCCCAGCACCTGCAACAAAGACATCACACCCTCACAAGACCTCTGCGACTCACTCGCCTCGTTCTTTCACCGCAAGATCGCTGACATACAAAACAGCTTCGGCGCACAGAGCACGCACCCAACCACCGAACCAGCACCCCCCACCACCACCCTCTGCACCTGGACCCCGGTCAGCACCGAAGACACCACCCGCATGATGAACACCATCCACTCTGGCTCCCCAACCGACCCCTGTCCACCCCACATCTTCAACAAAGCCGACTCCATCATCGCACCCCAACTCCGGGACATCATTAACAGCTCCTTCGCATCCACCACCTTCCCGGAGAGCTGGAAACATGCTGAGCTCAACGCCCTCCTGAAGAAATCCACCGCGGACCCCACGGACCTCAAGAACTTCCGCCCCATCTCGCTCCTCCCTTTCCTGCCAAAGTCATCGAGAAGACCATCAACAAACAACTCTCCGCCTTTCTCGAGGCAAACGGATCTCTCGACCCCTCGCAGTCCGGTTTCTGAGCAAACCACAGCACCGAGACCGCCCTCATCGCAGCTACCGACGACATCAGGTCCCTGCTCGACAATGGGGAAACAGCTGCCCTCATCCTCCTGGACCTCTCAGCAGCCTTCGACACTGTATGTCACCGCACCCTGATACAGCGCCTCAGCAACACCGGAATCCAAGGAACGGCCTTGGAGTGGATCATCTTGTTTCTCACCGGAAGAACCAAGAGGGCCCGATTCACAGAACTAACTTAAGACAAAATCCTAAACTTACTACTTTTGGTATTCACAGAAGTTAGGATTTTGTTTTAAGACAGACTTAAGACAGACTTAAGACAAAATCCTAACTTAAGTCTGTCTTAAGTCTGTCTTAAGTCTGTCTTAAGTCTGTCTTAAGGCACACAAGGCTCTCCACGACATGGGCCCCAAATACCTCAACAGCCGCCTCGCATTCTACACACCCACCCGCCAGCTTCGATCCGCCAGACTCGCCCTCGCCACCGTCCCACGAATTCGCAGAACCACCGCCTGAGGAAGATCCCTCTCCTACCTGGCGGCCAAGACACAGAACTCCCTCCCCACCCACCTATGGCTGACCCAGGACCATCTCTCCTTCAGGAAACAACTCAAGACCTGGCTGTTCGAGCAGTAGCGACCCCCCAGCGCCTTGACGCCCTAGTGGGTGAGTAGCACGCTATACAAATTTGCTGATTGATTGATTGATTGATTGGCATAGAGTGCAGTAGTGCAGAGTAGAGTGGCATAGAGTTCAGTGGCAGAGAATGAAGTGTTGCAGAGTAAAGTGTTGTAGAGTCCAGTGGTGTAGAGTAGCGTATAGTTCATTGACGTTAAGCGTAGTGAAGTCGAGTAGAGCGACATAGAGATCACTGGCGTAGAGTACAGTGGTGCAAAGTAGAGTGCAGTGGTATAGAGTGCAAGTGTGTAGAGTGCATTGGCATAGGGTGATGTGGTTTAGAGTAGAGCGGCGTGGAGTGGTACAGGGTGGAGTGGAGTGGTACAGAGTGCTGTGGCATAGAATAGCTTGTTTTAGATTAGAGTGAAGTGTGAAGTGAAGCTGT
Source organism: Lissotriton helveticus (assembly GCF_964261635.1). Lineage (NCBI taxonomy): Eukaryota > Metazoa > Chordata > Amphibia > Caudata > Salamandridae > Lissotriton > Lissotriton helveticus. Next base: position 1,179,716,662 of record NC_136072.1, on the reverse strand, counting down.
GCAGGGTAGTGTGCAGTGGTGTAGAGTGTAATAACATTATTATTATTTGTGTATTTGTAAAGCGCAGACCTGTCACCCAAAGGGCATCCTTTGGGTGAGTGGCGTGGAGTACAGCGTCATAGAGTGCAGTGGTGCAGAGTAGATTAGCGTGGCGTAAAGTAGATTGGCGCACAGCACATGAGCATAGAGTTGAGTGATACAGAGTAAAGTGCTTTGGCGTAGAGTGTATTGCCATAGAGTGAAGTGGTGTAAAGTGCAGTGTTGCAGAGTGGCATAGAGTAAAGTGGTGTGGCGTGGAGTGGAGTGGTGTAAAGTGGAGTGATGCAGGGTAGAGTGCTGTGGTGCAGAGTAGGGTGCAGTGGCATGGTGTGGTAGCACACTGCCATTACAGAGAACACATTTGCAATTCAAATGAACATTAGCTTTGCACAGACATGCAGTTTTACTAATAAAACTATACAACACACAAACAATGTGTGGGAATGGCATCACCTAGTGTATTGATTTGTTTTGATCATATTAAAGCATTTGTTTCCAACACACTTCATTATTGAAAACAAGTGATTCATGTCTGCATTTCTTATTCTGATATATTCTGAGATACTTGCGCAATTCATTTAAATGTTGTTGTGTGCTAGAAAAAATACCTTTCCTACCCCGAATATCCAGCAAGATTGTCACATAAATCCTCTTACTTTGAAGTTAGTGAAAGCAAAGTAAACACCAAACTCCCTCTGAAGACAGAGCCTAACATTTGACCTCTGTCTGAATAAGCTTTCCAGGCCTGTGCACAGAAATGATCACTCATGGAAGAATAGATGGGGAGTTTGTGTAAAACGGCTTTGTTCCTTGGGAGGGACAAACTCACTCTTGACAGCCTAAAAAAAGTCAGCAAATAGAAAGTCAGAAAATGTGAGTTACAAACCAGAAAGCGCATGGTAAGCAATGGGCAGAAAGGATTCCCAGGGAAGTTTTCAGAATGTCCTCGAGATGTCTTTAGCATACCAGACAGCTCTGCTGTCTGGTAGGCTTTGACCTAAAAAGGAGTGTGCTTATGTCTGTTTCCCAGAGTGATTTCCTTCTGTTTGGTATATCATTCTTGCAGTGTACACAGCTGATAGTCGATTACCCACAAGTATTGTTCATTGCAGTAAGTCAGTTGCTCCTTGTCAGACCTGAACCCTTTCCACAATCTCTTTGTTTTCTCCTCCCAGGTTTTGCTGGTTCTCTTGTGGTGGCTTAGGGCCTGGGGCACTTCCACCACTGTACATGCAGTGTGAAAGTGCGCGCGCCCTTCCTACACACGTTGGGAAGTGGTGCTTACCTGGTGTTTCTAAACATGTGTCCAGTCTGCCATTGCAGGCTGGTATGCGCTTTGCAACATTTGTGTTTTTCTAAACATGTGTCCAGCCTGCCACTGCAGACTGCTGTGTGCTTTGCACTGATGGTTTTACTAAACATGTGTCCAACCTGACAGTGCAGGTCTGTGCGTGCACCAAAGAGCGACTACTCAGGGTGCCCTGTTTAAATCACTAGCCATCCTGAGGGGACCTTTCACTATCACCCGAGTACCCTGAGGGTACTTCTTAAGGGATGGAGTGAGTGGTAGGTGTCTGGTCCAGGAGCAGCATGTTACTTTGTGGGGAACTGCAATTTCCAGGCTGCTCCAGGGCCCCAGAGGCGGTCCCTCTAATCCTTGAGTTCAACACTGGAGAGTTTGAACAACTGACAAACCTTGCTGGTGTTTGTTAAGCCTTTTGTTTTTGTTTTTTTACTTTTTTTATTTTATTCAATTTTTACTTAAACTCCTTTTATACAAATCCAGGTCTTTGCTACTCCCTGAGTCGGTCCCCCTCAGGCAAGTTGACTCTCTGACTCGGCACTTGTAGCAGAAAGGCCGGTTGACTCCATAGGACCTCTCGTTCCTAAGCCCCTTCACTTGCTTTAAACAGCTGCTAATCGACATAAATGTCATAGATGTGCAATTAAGGGTCAGCCTGAGGGTATTAATAAAAGTGCGGGAAACGCTCTGGCACGTTCTAATGAGTGTGTAATCTTGTGGTCGTATTTTCAGCTAATTAAGTTAACTCGACGTTTCAGGTGCTGTCGGCCCGGTAGGAATGAACAGCAGCTCCAGCCCCAGTGTCAAACCCACCCCCATCCATAATTGGCATACAAGGAGAGACCAGCATAAGCAGAGTTGAAACGTGTGATCCTTGGCATACATAGAAACCCTTAAATAACTCCGGCAGAGTGGGCAACTATGGTGAAACGGAAGCTGAAGACAAGGCGCCTGGCGCAGGGAAGGAAGGCCAAAAGCAAGCGAGACGCTGCGGAGATGTCACTTTGGATGAGATTAATGTCTCTTCTAGAGGAAGCAGAAGGTCTACTGGCGCCTACAACTTCCGGCGAAGTGGGCATGGAGTCATTCTTCAAGAAACCTGGGGGGTCGGACATACTAGTCTACAATCCCAAAGATCCTATTGTAAACAACCCAGTGCCCCTCCCCCCCCAATGGCCAGCTCACCCTGCCACTCACTCAGTCACGTGACCTGACCATTACTGCACCAGATAGAAGTGCTGGATGCAGACATCGGTTTGAAGTGATAAAACCAGTGGTCGAAGTGGGAAAAAGAAGTAGGGGAACTGTGGGTGGAGAATCAGGGGCGGGAATAATCGAAGATGTAATCAGTGGTGTGGCTAGAAAGAGCAAAACATGCCAATTTTTAGTACGTTTAGCATTTCACTGACCAGTTACAGCTTATATGTTATTTAATTCAAACAATGGATACACATGTTTATTTGAGGTTTAATTCAGGAAAAAGCAAACACGCATAGGGAATACAGGTTTATGTAAAGCATGTGAAATATAAGCAGGAACAACATGTTACCTTAATGCTTTTACTCTCATTGTTCAGAAATCCATGATTATTTTTTGTCTCAAACATTGAGGTCATGAATACAGGGCTCCTCCTGTACACATCTGTTAAGCAGGGCTCAGAAGAGAAAGGGACTCTTCAGGAGAATCTAGACTCATGGAAACCCACAAAGGCTCCTTCACATTCATGTCAGCCAGCTAGTTGCTCAACCATAATAAAGCAAAAAGAATAACTAGTGGACAGAATGCAGAACAATGTCATACATTCACCCCAGTACAGAGATCTGGGCCTAAATCCATTGTTTCTTTGCTCGCCATTCCAGTCTGGCCCCAGCCATATGCAAATCAGTCTGATCCTACGCCCAATGGGAACAATCCAGCCCGACCTGCCATGCCAGGTCCTCCCTGGACTGGAAACAAGCATCCTGGGACCGGCCTACCTGTCCCACTTGGGGTGACAAATGCAAAAAGAACAATTGATGGACAGAATGTAGAAAAATGTCATACATTCACCCCAGTACAAAGATCTGGGCCTAAATCCATCGGTTTTTGCACACCATGCCATTCCAGTTTGGACCCAGCCATATGCAAATCAGTCTTGATCCTGCACCCAATGGGAACAGTCCAGCCCGAACTGCCAGGCCAGGTCCTCCCTGGACTGGAAACAAGCATCCTAGGACCGGTTTCGGGCTTTCAGCCCTCATCAGCCAGGATAGCTTGATTCCAGTGGCATGGAGAGCACAGGACTAACGTCTGAGCATACCCATCCCACTCAGGGAGACAAATGCAAAAACAACAGTTGATAGACAGAATGCAGAAAAATTTCATACATTCACCCCAGTTCAGAGATCTGGGCTTAAATCCATCGTTTTTTACCCACCATGCCATTCCAGTTTGGACGCAGCCATATGCAAATCAGTCTTGATCCTGCACCCAATGTGAACAGTCCAGCTCGAACTGCCAGGCCATATGTATTCAAGTGTCCTTTCATTCGGGAAGTGAACACAAAGCAGTACCCACTGAACTATGCACATAAAATATTGCTCTTTGATATGCATGGTACATGTTCTTTGCAGCAGGCATATTACCCCTCTGCGCTACCTTAGATGAGTAAAACAGCCACTAGACAAAACATGCTCCCATCTCTCTCCAGCAGGTACATTGATCACCAAAGTTATATTGGCACATGTATTGTTGACCGAAACCTGCTGAATATACGAAGAACTTTGCAGTGTTTTTAAAACTCCTGCACTTGTACAAAACCGGTCCCTCCAAACTAAACTAGCCTCCTACTCTTCCAGTCGCCCTGGGAAATGCCTGCTCCTGCCCTTTCACTGCTCCTGTCCAGTCAGTACTCCTGCTCATGCTCGATCAACACTCCTGCTTCGTCAATTCCCCCGCCCCCTCCCTTCTCCTGCCCCGTCACTTCTCCTGGCGCTTCACTTCTCCTGCACGTCACTTCTCCTTCCCTGTTCACTGCTCCTGCATCGTTCACTGCTCCTGTCCGTTCACCGCTCCTGCCCAGTTATTGCTATTGCTCATGCCTAATGACCGCCCCTGCCCCATCACTTATCTGCTTCGTCACTTCTCTGCCCCGTCACCTCTCCTGCCACATCACCTCTCCTGTCCCATCACCTCTCCTGCCCTGTCACATCAACTGACGTCACTTCTCCTGCCCGGTCACTTCTCCTGCCTGGTCACTTCTCCTGCCCAGTCACTTCTCCTGCCTGGTCACCTCTCCTGCCCTGTCATGTCACCTGCCCGTCATGTCACGTGTCCATCACGTCACCTGCCGGTCACTTCTGCCCGGTCACTTCTCCTACCCGTCACTTCTCCTGCCCAGTCACTTCTCCTGTCCCGTCGCTTCTTCTGTCCCATCACTTCACCTGTCCTGTCACTTTTCCTGCACCATCACTTCTGCCCCGTTCACTGCTCCTGCCCCGTTCACTGCTCCTGCCCCGTTCACTGCTCCTGCCCCGTTCACTGCTCCTTCCCCATTCACTGCTCCTGCCCCATTCACTGCTCCTGCCCGGTTACCACTCCTGCTCATGCCTAATCACCGCTCCTGCCCCATTACTTCTCCTGCCCTGTCACCTCTCCTGCCCATCACCTCTCTTGCCCATCACATCACCTGCCTGTCATGTCACCTGCCCATCACTTCTTGTGCCCGGTCACCTCTCCTGCCCTGTTGCCTCTTCTTCCCCGTCACCTCTCCTGCCCCATCACTTCTCCTGCCCCGTCACTGCTCCTGCCCTGTTCACCGCTCCTGTCCTTTCACCGTTCCTGTCCTTTCACCGCTACCACCCGGTTACCGCTCCTGCTCATGTGCCGTCACCTCTCCTGCCCCGTCACCTCTCCTGCCCCGTCACCTCTCCTTCCCCATCACCTCTCCTGCTCCATCACCTCTCCTGCCCCATCACTTCTCCTGCCCCGTCACTGCTCCTGCCCTGTTCACCGCTCCTGTCCTTTCACCGTTCCTGTCCTTTGACCGCTCCCGCCCGGTTATCGCTCCTGCTCATGTGCCATCACCTCTCCGCCCAGTCACCTCTCCTGCCCCGTCACTGCTCCTGGACTGTCACTTTTCCTGCCTCGTCACATTTCCTGGCCCGTCACTTTTCCTGCCCCGTCACCGCTCCAGCCAGTTCACTGCTCCTGCCCGTTCACTGCTCCTGCCCGGTCAGCACTCATGCCCGATCACCACTCCAGCCCCATCCCTTCTCCTGTCCCATCACTTCTCCTGTCCCATCACTTCTCTTATCCGTTCACTGCCCCTATCCGTTCACTGCTCCTGCCTGGTTATCGCTCCTGCCCATGCCTAATCACCACTCCTGCCCCTTCACTTCTCCTGCCCCATCTCTTTTCCTGCCCCGTCACCTCTCCTTTCCTGTCACCTCTCCTGCCCTGTCACCTTTCCTGCCCTGTCACCTCTCCTGCCCTGTCACTTCTCCTGTCCAGTCACTTCTCCTGCCCCGTCACTTCTCCTGTCCAGTAACTTCTGCCCTGGTCACTGCTCCTGCCCTGTTCACTGCTCCTGCCCCGTTCACTGCTCCTGCCCCATTCACTGCTCCTGCCCCATTCACTGCTCCTACCCAATCACTGCTCCTGCCCGGTTACCATTCCTGCTCATGCCTAATCACCGCTCCTGCCCAGTTATCGCTCCTGCCCATGCCTAATCACCGCTCCTGCCCCTTCACTTCTACTGCCCCATCTCTTGTCCTGCCCCGTCACCTCTCCTTTCCTGTCACCTCTCCTGCCCTGTCACCTTTCCTGCCCTGTCACCTCTCCTGCGCTGTCACTTCTCCTGTCCCGTCACTTCTCCTGCCCCGTCACTTCTCCTATCCCGTCACTTCTGCCCTGTTCACTGCTCCCGCCCCGTTCACTGCCCCTGCCCCATTCACTGCGCCTGTCCATTCACTGCTACTGCCCGGTTACCGCTCCTGCCCATGCCTAATCACCGCTTCTGTCACTTCACTTCTCCTGCCCCATCACTTCTCCTGCCCTGTCACCTCTCCTTTCCCATCACCTCTCCTTTCCCGTCCCCTTCCCTTTCCCGTCACCTCTCCTTTCCCGTCACCTCTGCTGCCCGTCACTTCTCCTGCTCCGGTCACCTCTCCTGCCCTATTACTTCTCCTTTCCTCTTGCCTCTTCTGTCCCGTCACTGCTCTGCACAGTATCTACTGAAAGGCATATCAGGGATGCTTCCCCTTTGCTTTTCTATCATCCCGCCATTCCAGGCTGTTTCTGCAATAATTCTATGTTTTTGTGTAGCACAAATAGGCTGTCTTCTTATCAAAGTGCCCCAGAACCTCACGCTTTTGTGATTGTGTAACAGGTGCCAAAAGATGCAAACCATTGGCAAGAGGTCTCTGCCCCGAGTCAAAGAGTGAACAGGAATTACAACCTGCTGCCACTCATTCCTGCTGTTGCAGAAATTATGCTTTCCTGGACAGCCACAGGGGGCAAAAGGGGGTCCTGTAGCTCTACCACCACAATATTCAGGTTCACAAGTCTTGTAGTGACTAACAGAAGCAGATGCTCGCTTCGCTACTGGATCTTCTTGGGGGAGTTTGAAAGGGGACTTTAAACTCACAAAGGTGCCAAGTAATTGTGGGAAAAACATACCTTGCTAAACAAGAGTGGAAGTAGTCACGTATTCTCCCATTGATACTCATTAAATATGGTTACAGCCATGAAATTTATAGAGTGCACTTTCACCCGAAGGTATCATGGCACTAATACTCCGGGGAGAGCAGACATTATGTATCAGAGCCAAACACTTTACTGAATAGCCAAGTTTTAAGTAAGCACGGCTGGGGCATTGTCATTCGAAAGGGGCTAATCGGCCTCAATCGGAATGACAATGGGCCTGCCCTCGGTCCGTGTGAGCTCAGGGAGGGGCAGCCTCTGGAGTTCACAGATAAGTGCGAGCAGCCCCTGGAATCTAATGGGAAAAAAAAGTGATCGTTTTTAAGGAGGACGATTCTTGCCGTCCCGGGATGCTTATTTGAGAGTAAGAAGTAGGGGAACGGAGTGGAATAATTTTTAGAATTAGGGGCACGCCGTGCCCTTCAGTCCCCGCCCACTTCTACCACTGGATAAAACCCATAGACACCCCGACTTCAGACTATCCCAGACCTTTCCACCATGAGGTTAAGGATGGAGGGGGAAGAGACCCTGAGGCAAGGGCTCCTCCCCCTCCATCCTCAACCTCACTGAGAGAAGATATATCTAAACTAAGGGCTTACATGTCCCGAGACAAGTTTGATACATGTTTGCAATAACACAGACCTCAAAACAAACATTATAGATGACACAGGAGGGATGGAGGAGAGCCTTGATTCCCATGGAGCAGGGCCCTACCTTGAGTCGACCCAAGGGTGCTGAATAGAAGCCCCCGGGTACACAAATGAGGAGGGGTCATGAACCGTCCTTCCATTTCAACAGCCAGATACCTAGACCAGCAGGGCTAAGGGAGAGCAATGTGATATCTTTATGACCAACACCCCTAAAACTCTGCCAAATATCAGGGAAGACATGACTCATGAAACAACAAAGCTGTACATTGGCTCTGAAGGGTTAGGGGCTGGAGGTGGGTGTCACATGAGCCGCTAGGTCCAGCTCTGCAGACTCTACCCTTGATAACATCGGATTGAAGCTAGTCAGCCATGATTTGACCGATCATGCCAGTGTCAGCCATAAGTTGGCCGATCATGCCAGTGCATGGCCGATCATGCCAGTGTCAGCCATGAGTCGGCCGATCATGCCAGTGGCAGCCATGAGTTGGACGAACATGCCAGTGTCAGCCATGAGTTGGCCGGTCATGCCAGTGTCGGCCATGAGTTGACTGGTCATGCCAGTGTTGGCCATGAGTTGGCCCTTCATGCCAGTGTTGGCCATGAGTTGGCCAATCATGCCAGTGTCAGCCATGGGTTGGCCGGTCATGCCAGTTTCAGCCATGAGTTGGCCGATCATGCCAGTGTCAGTCATGAGTTGGCTGATCATGCCAGTGTCAGCCATGAGTTGGCCAGTCATGCCAGTGTCGGTCATGAGTTGGCCGGTCATGCCAGTGTTGGCCATGAGTTGGCCGATCATGCCAGTGTTGGTTATGAGTTGGCCGATCATGCCAGTGTCAGCCATGAGTTGGCCGGTCAGGCCAGGGTCAGCCATGAGTCGGCCGATCATGCCTGTGTCAGCCATGAGTTGAACAATCATGCAAGTGTCGGCCATGAGTTGGCCGATCATGGCAGAGTTAGCCATGAGTTGGCCGATCATGCCAGTGTTGGCCATGAGTTGGCCAGTCATGCCAGTGTCAGCCATGAGTTGGTGATCATGCCAGTGTCGGCCATGAGTTGGCCGGTAATGCCAGTGTCAGCCTTAAGTTTGCCGATCATGCCAGTGTCAGCCATGAGTTGGCTGATCATGCCAGTGTCAGCCATGAGTTGGCCAGTCATGCCAGTGTCAGTCATGAGTTGGCCGATCATGGCAGTGTCGGCCATGAGTTGGCCGGTCATGCCAGTGTCAGCCATAACTTTGCCGATCATGCCAGTGTCAGCCATGAGTTGGCCGATCATGGCAGTGTCGGCCATGAGTTGGCCGGCCATGCCAGTGTCAGTCATGAGTTGGCCGATCATGGCAGTGTCGGCCATGAGTTGGCCGGTCATGCCAGTGTAAGCCATAACTTTGCCGATCATGCCAGTGTCAGCCATGAGTTGGCCGATCATGCCAGTGTCAGCCATGAGTTGGCTGATCATGCCAGTGTCGGCCATGAGTTGGCCGGTCATGCCAGTGTCGGCCATGAGTTGGCCGATCATGCCAGTGTCAGCCATGAGTTGACCGGTCATGCCAGTGTCAGCCATAAGTTTGCCGATCATGCCAGTGTTGGCCATGAGTTGGCCGATCATGTCAGTGTCAGCCATGAGTTGGCTGATCAGGCCATTGTCAGCCATGAGTTGACCGATCATGCCAGTGTCGGCCATGAGTTGGCCAGTCATGCCAGTATCAGGCATGAGTTGGCTGATCATGCCAGTGTCGGCCATGAGTTGGCCGATCATGCCTGTGTCAGACATGAGTTGGCCAATCATGCCAGTGTCAGCCATGAGTCGGACGAACATGCCAGTGTCAGCCATGAGTTGGCCGATCATGCCAGTTTCGGCCATGAGTTAGCCGGTCATGCCAGTGTCGGCCATGAGTTGACTGGTCATGCCAGTGTTGGCCATGAGTTGGCCGATCATGCCAGTGTTGGCCATGAGTTGGCCAATCATGCCAGTGTCAGCCATGAGTTGGCCGGTCATGCCAGTTTCAGCCATGAGTTGGCTGATCATGCCAGTGTCAGTCATGAGTTTGCCGATCATGCCAGTGTCAGTCATGAGTTTGCCGATCATGCCAGTGTTGGTCATGAGTTGGCCGATCATGCCAGTGTCAGCCATGAGTTGGCCGGTCATGCCAGTGTCGGTCATGAGTTGGCCGGTCATGCCAGTGTTGGCCATGAGTTGGCCGGTCATGCCAGTGTTGGTCATGAGTTGGCCAATCATGCCAGTGTCAGCCATGAGTTGGCCGGTCATGACAGTGTCGGCCATTAGTCGGCCGATCATGCCTGTGTCAGCCATGAGTTGGCCAATCATGCAAGTGTCGGCCATGAGTTGGCCGATCATGGCAGAGTCAGCCATGAGTTGGCCGATCATGCCAGTGTTGGCCATGAGTTGGCCAGTCATGCCAGTGTCAGCCATGAGTTGGTGATCATGCCAGTATCGGCCATGAGTTGGCCGGTAATGCCAGTCTCAGCCTTAAGTTTGCCGATCATGCCAGTGTCAGCCATGAGTTGGCTGACCATGCCAATGTCAGCCATGAGTTGGCCAGTCCTGCCAGTGTCAGTCATGAGTTGGCCAATCATGCCAGTGTCGGCCATGAGTTGGCCGGTCATGCCAGTGTCAGCCATGAGTTGGCCGATCATGCCAGTGTCGGCCATGAGTTGGCCGGTCATGCCAGTGTAAGCCATAACTTTGCCGATCATGCCAGTGTAAGCCATGAGTTGGCCGATCATGCCAGTGTCAGCCATGAGTTGGCTGATCATGCCAGTGTCGGCCATGAGTTGGCCGGTCATGCCAGTGTCAGCCATGAGTTGGCCGATCATGCAAGTGTCGGCCATGAGTTGGCCGGTCATGCCAGTGTCAGCCATGAGTTGGCCGATCATGCCAGTGTCGGCCACGAGTTGGCCGGTCATGCCAGTGTCACCCATAAGTTTGCCGATCATGCCAGTGTTGGCCATGAGTTGGCCGATCATGTCAGTGTCAGCCATGAGTTGGCTGATCAGGCCATTGTCAGCCATGAGTTGACCGATCATGCCAGTATCAGCCATGAGTTGGCCAATCATGCCAGTATCAGCCATGAGTTGGCTGATCAGGCCATTGTCAGCCATGAGTTGACCGATCATGCCAGTATCAGCCATGAGTTGGCCAATCATGCCAGTATCAGCCATGAGTTGGCTGATCAGGCCATTGTCAGCCATGAGTTGACCGATCATGCCAGTGTCCGTGATGAGTTGGCCGGTCATGCCAGTATCAGCCATGAGTTGGCCGATCATGCCAGTATCAGCCATGAGTTGGCTGATCAGGCCATTGTCAGCCATGAGTTGACCGATCATGCCAGTATCAGCCATGAGTTGGCTGATCAGGCCATTGTCAGCCATGAGTTGACCGATCATGCCAGTATCAGCCATGAGTTGGCTGATCAGGCCATTGTCAGCCATGAGTTGGCTGATAATGCCAGTGTTGGCCATGAGTTGACTGAAAGGCTGATACCCCTGGAAGACAGAGACAGACCTTCCACAAAGTCACTGATAAGATTGAAGATAATTCGCCCTACCTAATGTCCATCGCAACAACCAAATGCTGCTACCCTTAACCTCCCTTGGGGTCAACCTGTCAGACACTGACTGACTAGGGGAAAAGCAGTCTGAAGCTATTAATATTAATTTTGATTTGCAATCAAATACACAAATAGCTGGGCCCCGGATGATAGAGCATCTGTTGAATTACTGTGAGGTTTACACAGCACTAGTTTGGGTCTCTAAAAGTCCTGCCGTGGAACGTGGTGGGGGTCAGAGCCAAGCTAGCGGAACTTGAGTGGGGAGCCTTTGTTGACCAACATCACATCATATTGTTGAAGGAAGCATGGGCATTAGAGCCGGTCTTTAGATCAGGGTACATCACGTTTGCTGTAAATGCAGTCACATCACTAGCGGAAGAGCTTCTGGTTGATCTGATTTAGGATGAATCTCTTCCCAAAAGTTAGGGGTATTCCACAGGACTCCAGAGATCTATTGAACATAGATATTGTAAAAGGTACAGGCAAAGGATGTATGCATATAGCTATCATAAACATCTACATTTGTTCCATCCCAGCAAACCATCAGTCGGCTACGGTGGCTTAATTTCTAGGCATGATCAACTCAATAAACTATAGCTACCTAAAAATCATAACAGGGGATTGTAATATAATCTGCCAGTGTGCCCTACCTTTGTAAACCCATCGCCCGAATGACAGAGCCCAAGGAACTGACTGGTGGTAATGGTGACTGAACGGCCAAGCATCCTATGGTGGCTGCTCAACTTGTTGATCTTCTGGTGACGCATGTCTTGGTGTACCGAGTCTGAATGCCACCCACATACCACATTTAAGAGAAGTTTGTACACAAGTAATAACAAATAGATTACATTTTTGTGGACAACTTATTTTTAGCTTAGCCTAATAGATATGATGGTTGTCCCTAGAACCAATAGCGACCATGATGCACTGAGTGCCACTTCCTCACACAACCCTTCCTGGACCATAGCATGGACCAAAACAGTAGCATCACCAGTGCAGTGGATGCTTGCAGCAACGGAAGTAGCGTACAATGGTCCACAATAGCTGACAACAATTGAACCCAGGCTCAAATACATCATCTTTTTGCAGAAAAAGATGCCCCTCTTGCAGGCATGGACATTAGTGGGATAGATTTTGTAAAATGTCACTGTGAACTTATGGAATCACTGGAACTTGTTTTCACTGACGAGGGGCGAAGGGGCCATTTACCAACTGACCTCCCTGGGTGGTACACACAGGACTGCAGACAGACCAAAACAGTACTCATAGAGGCTGCAAAAGTGAAGTTATAGATGCCAGAAAAACAGATAAGTCACTTTCATTTAAGGACAAAAGAGGGCGGGAGACTGAGCGGCGGGATGAACTCTCGGACGCCCTCACTAACAAGAACATCAAGGCCTTCTGGAAACTCATTGCTCTGGGATCCTGTACAATAGATATCTATCTGGACACGGTGGTCCACTCAGAGGTATGGGTACAACACTTTAACAAGTTATACAGGGTGTGGGAAAAGGACACCGCTATAGACCACTCCACAGACTAACCAGAGGAAAGTGGTGGGTCACATGCTGATGTCACCTTTGAACTGGCTATCACAGAGACAACTCAGGCACTATTCCTGCTGAGGAGGGAGAAGGCACCTGGCCCAGATGGTATACCTTGTGGATGATACACTTTCACAACCAGAAATCTGGGTCCTCCATCTGAACACTCTAGGACACCATCCTGAGAGGAGAGGACATTCCACCTCCTGGCTTGGAGTTACCATCGTCCCCATCTATAACAAGAAAAGGTGGCATATCCCCTCCAATTATACACCTATTAGCCTGATTGACATCAGTCAGAAAATATGTGCCAGGCAAACACTCTGCAGACTACAAACATGGCTGGCAGACCTTCTCACCCTAGCAGATAGCCAGGCAGGGTTTAGAGCCAATGTCAGCAATGTCAGCATCATCGACCAGGTGTTCCGCTTCAGGACGATTTGCTGGAAGTATGTCGTCATGAGGTGAGAACACCTTTAACCCCTTCCATGCTGATGACGACCCCCGTCCGTCATGCATCACGGTGGGCGTGTGCTGATGACGCTGGGGGCCATCATGAACCCGCCCACTCATTAAAACGGCCGCAGAGGCGCAGAATCGCGCCCGCGCCCAAGGGGTGAAGTCTCCTTCATAGACCTGGCGGCGGCCTTTGACCTGCTACCAAGGGAAAATCTTAGGAGGGTGCCGGAGTCATATGGCATTCTAGGTGATCTTTGAAAGACCCTAAAGATTTTACACTCAGTAACCTATGTCCAGGTGATATTGAATGCAGGATGGGACCTCACACCCTGGATCCCAATAAATTGGGGTGTCAGACAAGGTTGTGTGCTAGCCTCCACGCTCTTCAGCTTCTACATTAATGGAGCTTTAGATAGATTGTCACAATGCAGCCGTGATACCCCCAAATCTGCTGGCCACAATACCCCTATCCTCATGTTTGCTGATGACAGCTTCTTATGTCCTGAACTGAGTGTGGCCTGCAGGCAAGACTGGACTGCTTCGCACAGTTTTGCTCTGAAAGGGTCTGAAGATAAACCTGACAAAGACAACATTTATGACACTAAACCCACAGAGGCAGGCAAAAAATAGATGGTGCACCCTTGGATCATGTAAAATCTTTTGACTATCTGGGCATTAGGCTGGTTGACAACATATCCTGGGACCCACAAATGGGGAAAAGTAGAATCACCCTCACACAGAGAGCATCAGCCATAGGAAGAAAACATCAGGCTACTTCCAGTGGAGCAGGGACACCGCCCCTCCAGGTTTATACGGCTACAGCAGTATCTGTGGCTATATACCAATTCATCAGGTCACTCTATAAAACCAGCCAGCACCCCCATATTACCTCTACCACTGGATTTAGCACTAAAGAGAATCAACCTGGTCCTCCTTTCAAAACTCCTGACTCATTGGGGGCGCCTCTGGATGACCCCCGATTTGGAGCCCTAAAGAAAGCACTGGTACAAACAGTCATCATTGATACAGGAGTCAGAATGCCATGCTTTAAAAAAATGCCTTGCGAGTTTGTTAAGATGGAGGAGCACTGGCACTCCCTTACCCAGATGCAAAAAAAGTCCTTTATGTGAAACTGAAACAAGCTTATTGGGGCTCCAAGCTGGAAGAAATGTAGAAAGACTGCATTCCAAACCTGCAAATTATTTGTTTGCTTTGAAACCCTACTTGGATAAGATTTGGATACTCCAAGCAAAAAGCCTGCACTTAAAATTTAGGATTGGCACCATAACACTTAATTGTTTAGATGTAAATGGGTCAAAACTGGTGCTTACTGTTCTTACTGTCCACAGTTGGTGGAGTCAGTGGACCACTTACTGTTCTTTTGCTCAACTGATGTCTTGCATTACTTGGAAGCAGCGAGGATACTAGGGACCGAATCACAAGAGCAAATTGTATTTGCAGTCTCTCGGCTTCTATTGTGGGCTTGGAGAATTAGATGAAACAAGCTCCTTGTGACAATTTGGAAAGTTGAATGCCGGGGCGCACCAGGAGTGATCACATTACTAGAGAGTACATTTTGCACCCTGAGGCTTGACCTACTGGGAAGTGCTGTTTCATTCATGTCCTACTTCTCATGCTGTCGGGTATTCCTGTCTAAAATTGGTCACTTCATGGGGGATTGCCACAGGCTCAGAGGATTAACGCACTTTTTTATAAACCTCCAGGGCCTCATTTATGAAAAGTGACGCATCGCTGCGTGAAAACAGTGATGCGTCACTTTTCATTGCGCCCTCCTTGCAACACCAATGATGCGTCATATTTACAGTATGACGCATCATGGCGCAAGGAGTTACAGATACGTCAGTATTTCTGACGTATCTGTATGGCGCAAAAGTGACGCATTGCTGGAGTGTGTCACAAAAGTGACGCAACTCCAGCAATGTGTCCTTTCACATGGGGCAAGCCCCATGTGAAAGGGCCTGCGTCAGTCTTATGCCTGCTGTGAGGCAGGCGTAAGAAATTGACCCATTTGCGTCCTAGAAGTGACGCAGTGAAATCTTATAGATTTCACTGCGTCACTTCTACAAGGCTTTTTGCGGGGGAACGCCCCCCTTGCATACATTATACCTGGCACAGGTATAATGTAGCGCAGGGGTTTACAAAGTGATGCATCTAACTAGATGCGTCACTTTGTAAATATGGTGCAACAAGGCAGATTTTCTTACGCTGATGGTGCGTCACAAAAAGTGACGCACCGGCAACGTAAATGTGACGCACAGCCTCACAAATGAGGAACCCAGGATTTAAAAAAAAAAAAAGTTGCCTATTTTTTATGTAGTTTACTTTAAAATAAGGGTCTGTGTCGTTCAGACTATCATTTTAGCCTCCTTAAAACGAGACCAAGCATCGTTCTAAGAGGGGTCGGTCATTGCTTGTCCAAGTCACAGTATTGTGAAATTAGGACTTGCTCATCATATATTTATTGTTTTTTTCCTAAAACTCCCGATCAACAATTCTTGAGATTAGGCCTAATTAGTCCAGCTGTATACATAAAAATTTCCTTTCTGAAATGACGAGTAGAGACTTATGATGCAGTTGAACAACACTGTTTGTTACTAGGCCAGAATGTTGGTTACTAGACAACCCAGGAATAAAGTTGTTAACTTGAGATATTTTTTGAATGTTGTGCATGTACTTTTAAGGTTCTATTTTTTAACCAAAGTAAATTATTTGATTGATTGATTCAGCGGTGGGCGAAAGGCAGGGCAGGTACATCTGCCTGTTCCCTGCACAGGTAGTGAGGAATACTCAAGTGTGACTTTACTACCTTTGTTTGCCTTTTCCAAAGGCTAACTGGGGGAATGGTTGAACTTACCTCAGGCTGCAATAGTGGATTGCAGCGGAACAGCCTCGTGATGCTTCCTATCAGTGGTTTTTGCAGTGACTCTGCATCAAATCCTGTTCGGTTACAAACAACCGACGGTAAGCGCCGGTTGAAATGGACCCAAGTAATCCTGTCCCTTTTTTATGAAGCACTCAAAGAAGTATGTGTGGTGGAATTTTCCTGCTGCCTGAACGTGGATTCAACTTCCTTGGGTACCCTTAAAGCGTTTGAAGAGATTGTTTCAAATGTGGGGAACCTGCTATCTGCCCCGGGGAAAAACAGGGCGTACAGTGATCCCAAATGGTTTAACCCTCCATTTTCCAAAGCCGCAAGAGATCTTAAGGTGGCTCTGAAAGAAATCCCAAGGGACAGAGTACAGATCCGAACTCTTCGGTACAAATATAAAAAAACTGCTGGCAAACCGTAAAAAGGAACTAAAAGAGGCTACGTGGAGGGAGCTTTTAGACCCCCTGACCCTCTCCAGCAGCTCCCGATTCTGGAGTATTATTAACAGACCTCTCTTCTCAGTGGAAAGAATCGAGGAAGTGGGCACCAATATAATGGAGGATGAATGGGTATCTCACTTTCTTACTATTTTTAAAAGTAATTCTACCCTAGTACAGTTCTCAGCTAAGACCCTGAATAAGGAAGCAGTTGTGTTTACCGTAAGGGAGGTGGAGGAAGGCATTAATAACCTTACATACAAGAAGGCACCGGGCCCTGATGGTGTTCCACCGGACCTTTTTAAATCAAACCCTTCTTTTTGGGCTTCAATCTTGGTTGCGGTAATTAATGCCGCAGCTAAAGAAGGATGTCCAAAATCCTGGGGAACCTCCACAATTGTGCCAGTGTTTAAGAAGGGAGACCGTAATGCACTATGAACTATAGACCGATCTCCGTCATTGACTCTGTAGTAAAGGTTATAGGTGGAGTCATATTAACCACATCGCTGCGGCGGCTATTCCGCCGCAGCGCTAAGGGGGCAGGGCAGCCGCGCGGTGGGCGCATGCTGGTGACGGAACCGCTCCGTCATCAGCCACGGTTGGGCTGTGCTCATGATGGAGCGGTTCCGTCATGGCCCCGCCAGCTCAATAGACCGCCCAGCGCAGGCGCGGAATCCGCGCCATGACGGAACCGCTCCGTCATCAGCACAGCTCCACCGCAGCTGATGATGGAGCGGTTCCGTCATCAGCATCGAACGAGTTAAAGAGACTGATTGCCTGGGCTGATGAGAATAAGATCATTTCAGACATCCAGTTTGGGTTCCGCCCAGGCCACTCGACCATGGCACAATGCCTTAATCTCTACCTGATCCTCGGAAAGTACACCATCACCCACCCAGGGACAATCTACTTGGCCTTTATGGATTTGTCATCTGCTTTTGATTGTGTCAATCAGGGAAAGCTGTGGCAACCCATGAGGAACATGGGGGTGGAGTCCAATTTGGTGGACTTTCTGATGGAACTACACAGAGATACAAGGGCAAATATTAGATACGCTTCCGATCTCAAGGTAACCAGGAATTTTAAAACTGAACGGGGGTGCGACAGGGGTGCATTCTAGCACCATTCCTTTTTAATCTTTATATTAATGACCTAGAAGGAACTCTGCGGGAAACAGGGGCTGATTATCCTAATGTGGGACGCCGGGGACTGCCCGTCTTGCTATATGCGGACGACGCTGTCCTCCTGGCACGTACCCCCAAAGGTTTACAGACCCTACTTGACGCATTCCGGGGGTTTATGGATGATAGAGATCTGGCCATAAACAACCCCAAATCATACGTAATGCAGGTAGGGCAGCGCCCCAAAAAGCAGTATCCCTTTAAGGTAAATGGTGTTAGAGTGCCTATATCCACAACCTTCTCCTACGTGGGCGTCTTACTGGATGACAAACTGAATTGGGCCGCTTTGCTTAACAAGAAAAGGGGAGCGGTTACCAGGTCCAATGCAGCACTATTTAGCTTCGCGGCACAAATGGGCTACCACCCGGTGGCCGCAATGTTGAAAATCTATCAAGCTAAGAGCGTCTCTATAGCTAGTTACGGGAGCAATCTATGTGGGTATTCTGGACTTGAGGGCTTCCAGGTGACAGAAAACTATTTTTTAAAGCGGCTGTTGTACGTCCCAAAAGGGAAGGTGAACCTAACGGTTCATGAAGAAACTGGCACCCCATACCTCTGCGACACTTTGGCTATGTGCCCCTTAATTTTCAGGCTCACATGTTGGCTAAATGAACACCTTGATCACACGCATAAAATCTAAAAGAGACTTTGAGCCTGGACCATATGACTTCTATTCCTTGGTTTAAATATCTACAGGGGTGTTTTAGAGAGTTGGGACATCCAGAACTGTTTTTAACACCTGATTGTATCACCAGGGAAGATGTGGATTTCGAAAGAGCTCCTTCATGTTACGCAAACAAATGGAAAGAGAGGAGAAAGAATTGCTAAAGAATAGTGTACGTAAACATATACTACGCAAGACCTCTTTTGAGCTGGAACCATATCTACAGTGGCCTGCACCCGCCTATGAGCGCTTTTTGTTAATCAGGTTCAGAATGGACTACTTCCATCTTTTATTAGCTGTTCCTAGAGGGTGTCACAAAGGGAAAGTGCTAGCACCCTGTGGCTGCGACAATATGTTGTTCGTGTTTTTCTGTAAGTTTTATGAAACCCCTAGGAGCTTTTATTTAAAAACTCTTTTAAAAAAGTTAAATTTTAATCAGGTACGCCCCGCTCTCCATTACTTATGATTGTTAAAACCACAATGTATCCCTTTTGTGGCCGGCTTTTTCACATGTTCGATGAAGTAAAGAAAGTGTTTGGATCTCTAAAGGATTTGGAATATGCACCGTATGATAAATTTGTTTAAAAAAAAAAAAATTTACACTGGAACTATTGTGTTTTTCCTCCATATACCCCTATTACCGAATACTTAGTAGAACTTCTGTACTGTACACTTGGGTTTGTATTTTTAATGTAACGTTATGTGTTTTGTACATTTTTAACATGGATATGTAATAGAATTTGTAAAGCTGTAACTTTTATGGTTTCATACTGTGTGAACCGAATAAAGTTTATTGACTTGAACAGAAAAAGTGCCTTTAACATGACAGCAAAACATGGATAAAGCAGCCACAGTGGTGGAGGCTCCGCAGTTGTGGGGCAGTCTCCATACTTGGGGCATAATATATGCATTGAGAATTTTCATTCCGGAAATTCCGCCCTGAGTGCGGACACTCACTCATGACTGCGGGATCTCCCCCACGACTGAAGGGCCTCCACCATGAGGGAGGAGACTCCCCCATGATTGTGTGGCATCTGCCATGAGTGCAGAGACTCCTCCATGACTGTGGATCCCCCCCACGACTGCAGGGCCTCCCCCATGACTGCGTGGGGTCTGCCACAACTGCGGGGCCTCTGCCAGGAGTGCGGAGACTGCTCCATGACTGTGGGATCTCCACCATGAGTGGTGAGAATCCCACATGACTGCAGGGCCTCTGCCACAAGTGCGGAGACTCCCTCATGACTGTGGGATCTCCACCACAATTCCGGAGACTCCCCAAACTGGAGGGCCTCTGCCATGACTGCAGGACCTCTGATATGAGTGCAGAGACTCCCCCGCACCTGCGTTACCTCCACCATGAGAGGGGAGACTCCCCCATGACTGCGGGGCTCGGCCACGAGTGCAGAGACTCCCTCATGACTGTGGGATCTCCACCACAATTCCGGAGACTCCCCAAACTGGAGGGCCTCTGCCATGACTGCAGGACCTCTGATATGAGTGCAGAGACTCCCCCGCACCTGCGTTACCTCCACCATGAGAGGGGAAACTCCCCCATGACTGCGGGGCCTCTGCCACAAGTTCAGAGACTCCCTCATGACTGCGGGGCTCGGCCACGAGTGCAGAGACTCCCTCAGGACTGTAGGATCTCTGCCACGAGTGCAGAGACTCCCCCATGACTGCGGGCCTCCACCACTAGAGCAGAGACTTCCCCACGACTGCTGGGCCTCTGCCATGAGTGCGGAGACTCTCCCACTACTGCGTTTTCTCTGCCACGAGTGCAGAGACTCACCCACAACTGCGGGATCTCTGCCATGAGTGCAGAGAATCCACTATGACTGCGAGGCCTCAACCTTGAGTGCAGAGACTCCCTCAAGACTGCGGGATCTCCACCACAGTTGTGAAGACTCTGCCATGACTGCAGGGCCTCCTCCACAAGTGCAGAGACACCCCCATGACTGCAGTGCCTCTGCCATGAGTGCAGAGACTCCCCCACGACTGTGTTTCTTCTGCCATGAGTGCAGAGATTCCCCCACGACTGTGTTTCTTCTGCCACGAGTGCAGAGACTCCCCCATGTCTCCAGGGCCTCCGCCACGGGTGCGGACGCCCTTTGTGAATCAGGTCCTCTCTCCTCAAGTATTGTCCTCTCTCTTCACCGAACTTTATATGACACGAACATAGCTTTTGCTTTGCTCCTTGTACTTATCTCTTGCTCATGGACCACTGTATGGTAGACTTCTTTTCTCTTCAATATCCTACTATAGCTATGAGTGAATGAAAGAATAAATGGATGGACGGACGGACAAATGGATAATGATTGAAGGCATACTTGTAACCTTATTCTCTGGATGAAACTGAGCTTTGCACTCTATGATATGCTGGTGGGTGAAATAATGAGTGAATCAATGGGTGAATACATGGATAAATGGATTAGTGGATACATGGATGAATGAATAGGCCTACACTTAAATGAATGAATGAAAAAAGGAATGTCTGGTTTGTTCAGTGCCCTTATTCTCCTGCTGTTACGGCTTCAGTGCTGTTCTGCACACTATTACCTGCTGGTGGGTGAAATGATGAGTGAATGAGTGAGTGGACACATGTGTGAATGAATTAATGGTTGATCGAACTGGTGAAGGAATACCTGGGAACATAGGACCCTTACTTTCTCAGTGACACTGCTTTCACTGATGCTCTACACCAAATGAGACGCTGGTGATTGAAATAATGAATGCATGAGTAGATGAATGAATGGATGATGGGATACCTGGTACTCCCCTGGTTCTGTCGGTGATGCTGTATCAAGGGTGTTCTGCACAGTTTGATAGCTGGAGACTTGTCGCATTTCAAGCGCTCCGGAGCGGGTTTTGACGTCCTTGGCTGCATTCAGACCACTTTCTAATTAACCTTTTTGAACTGGAAATAATAGCAACAAAAAAGCACCAACTGATCCTTTCCGCATGGCAAGTGAAGCAGATGGAGTCCGCGGTCCTGGAATTAATTGTCGCCAGACGCGGATGTCCTTTCTGGCGAGGTTAGCGCCTTCATTACAATTATCAGTCTGAGTCTAAATGTTCATGCCAGGCGGAAAAACTGATTTCAGCGAAAGAAAGCAACGTTTCCAAGTTTTCAGGGAGTTGTACACCACCATTATATCATCATTGTAGGAAATAAGTTGAGGTGTGAAGCCCTAGTCAAGCAGCAACCACAATTCCTGTCAGGATGAAACACAAGCTAACCCCAAACAAACCTCTGCTTAACCCTCTGGTAGCTTTGAACAAAAGCAGTCAGGCTTAACTTAAAGGCAATGTGAAAAGTGTTAATGCAGAACTTTCCAACAGCAATAAAGTGACAACACAAGAAAAATCCCAAACCAATTTAGAAAAATAGAGTAATATTACTAAATGATTGAGACCAAAATGACTGAACTCCAATCAGTAGAACTGGAGATCTGCAATTTTAAAGATGTAAGTGAAAATAGTGCTTAGAAGCACAAAGCGCCAACTGTTGTTATCTGGTCCCGCTGGAGCGTGTCAAAGTCACAAGAGATGCACCGCGCACAAGCGGTTCTGATGAGTCCATTGATGAGGCTTATGATGCGAGGTCCTGCATTGTCATCGTGGATGGCGTGGACAAAGGCTTGAAATGCGATGTCCTGCATCAGGGATGCGTCGCCTAGGGGATGTTCCAAGGAGCTGTGAGCTTCAATGCAACAGGAAACTTCCAACAGGAAGCAAGCTCTACTTCAAGCCCTTGGAGAAACTCAGGAAATAAGTTGCAGAAAGTTCAGTCCAGTCCGTTCTCTGCCCAAGAATGAACCAGCAGGCCAAGACAGCAAAGTGGAAGTCCCGCCTCAGAGCTTCTCCAGCTCTTCATGGCTGGTTCCCTAGACCTTAAGAGTGCTAACATTGTGGAGTCAGAGCTCCAGTACTTATTCTTGTTTTAGTCTTTGAAGTCTTACATTACTAGAACCAGTTCTGTCCTCCCCGGTCCAGCCACACTACAGGGAGTAGAGACAGCATTGTCGAAAGCAGACAGAGCCCTAGTCAAGTGTCAGTGACAACTCCTCCCACCACTCTAGCTCAGGAAGACCTATCGGGATATGCAGGGCACACCACAGCTCCTTTTGTGTGAGTGTCTGAAGTGAATGCACAAACAGCCCCTGTCAGTCTAAGCCAGACTTGGATTCCACAGACAGGCATAGGATGGTTTCACAAGAAAATGCAGACTTTCGAAAAGTTTCATTTTCAAACATGCAATTTAAAAACCATCTTTACTAAAAGGTGTATTTTTAGATGTTAAGTTCAGAGATCCCAAACTCCAACGTTCTATCATCTTCGAAGGGAATCTGCACTGGAAAGGTGTTTCCAGCCAGAACCCATGCTAACCTATGGAAGAGATAGCCTTTCAATTGTGAAAAACAAAATACCCAGTATTTCGCTACCAGGACATGTAAAAACACACCACTGCACGTCCTACCATTAAAGTACATGGCTCCCTGTCCATGGGGCTGCCTTGGGGCTACCTTAGGGTGACTTGTCTGTAATAAAAGGGAAGGTTGAGGCCTGGCAGTGGGTGCACTTGCCAGGTCAACATGGCAGTTTAAAACTGCATGCACAAAAATGGCAGTGGCTGGTCTGAGATACATTTGAAAGGGTAATTGTGTGGAAGGCACAATCTGTGCTGCATGCCCACTTGTAGCCTTTGATTTACAGGCCCTGGACTCCCCTGTGCCCAATACTAAGGAATTATTAGTAAATCATATAAGCCAATCATGGAAATACCAATTGATAACACAGTTTATGGAGGGAACACCTGCACTTTAACAATAATCAGCAGTGACAAAGCGCGCAGAGACTGCTAAGCATCAAAAATGAAGCCCAGCATACCATCAAAACAGGAGGTCAGAAAGCAAAAAGACTCGGGAAACACACAAAAAGATGCCAGGTCGCACAGGGAGCTTAAGGCTTGGCAAGGGGGTTATAGTGCAAGAATAATTGGCAGAATAAGGGCCTCATTACGACAATGGTTGTCCGTTGAACTCCAGCAGTTGCGGTGGCAGTTCGTGCACTGCCAGACTGTTGGTCCACCCACCATAATCTGACTATGGCAGATGGACTGCCATAGAACCACTGCTACTGGCAGGGATACATGAGTCTTGGCAGTCCTGCAGCAGTGTGAAGCTGGTAATATGCTGGATGTGCCGCTGTGGCACAACCATGCATATTACTAGTTTCCTCACTACCACTGTTTTCATGGCAGTGTGACCGGGTTTGGCGGTCTTGGAACGGGCCACTGCTAAACTCATAATAAGGTGCTAAAACTGCATTCAGGCTGCAAGGGCAGGACTGGGACATGTTTTAAAGTGCAACATAAATGGGTGGCACAACAAGCGCTGCAGGCCCACTGGTGGCATTTAATTTACAGGCCCTCGGTACGTGGTATACTACTCGAAAGGAACTTATATAATTAAGTTAAATATGACAATCAGGTGTAAACCTATCAAACAATGTTTAAGTGAGAGAGCACAAGAAACATTAGAACTTTAGCAGTGGTTAGCAGAGGTAAAGTGTACAGCAGCCTAAGGGCCATAATAACAAATTCAGCAAAAAGTGGAGAGTAAAAGGCAAAGAGTTTGGGGGAGTGACCCTGCAGAGAAGGCCAGATCCAACCCACCGCCATATTCCAAGTGAAAGGTTAGGTTTAAACTGCTCTCTTCTGCTGTTTGCAAAATTTACATCTGTGGGATGCCACCTGTGTACATTCGATAAGGACACCCCTATATGGCCACAGGACAGGGGGACAAAGTATGTATTACAAGCAAATACTGACGTGGGACTCATTCACACCAGGAGACCTCACCTTGACTTAAGAGGAGTCCAAAACAGATTAGAAATACAGTTCTATTCCAATTAAATTGTACAAAAGAAAATAAATCTGGATTTCTGTCGCAATTGTTTTACAACAGTCCATCTGCAGAACAATATTAAATACACAGTGATATACGTGAATAAAGTGCAGATGACGCAGTGGTCATGCAGTGATAATATTTACCACATATACCATTCAAGACACTGTACAAAGTACAACAGTTATAAAATACCTATCAAAGCAGTCTAGTCTAACTCTGGACATCAGGGGAGATAACTGTTGAACATCTGCCGTGTCTTTGTTTCGTGTGTGCGTGGTTATAATGAGATCTCAAACATCTGGTGAGACGAAAGGGCGGAAGGAGAAAATTGCAAATTGGAAGACTGGAATTATTCAGAGCACAATGAGTAACACACAAACCCTTATAATGAATGCGCTTCTCTACAGGGAACCAGTTCAGAGTCAGTGGCTGACTGGAGACCAAATGAAATCTAGGCATGTGTCAAAGCAGCCTTGCAGCAGCATTTGTGGTCATTTGCAATCTATTCCTCTGCTCTTTGAGGGGGGAGAGGAGTGGTTTACCCACTCCTGAGTGCACAAAGACTGTTTGATTGGCCCTCTCGGGCTGCTCAAACCAGTCATGCAGACTCTGCCCCAGAACATGGCCACCCCATTAGCCCCTTGCTGGGGCAGTCCCAACCAATCACATTAGCTATGGGAAGGGAGCCTGGCTGCCTGTTTTCTGTTCCGGTCAGAACTGGAGAGCAGGAGCTGTGAAGACGCAGGATCCGGCGGAAAGATAGATTTTTTTCATCACATTTTTATCCCCTCCCTGCGTGACTCCCTCCCCACGCGTTCTACCCGCACCAACCCTCCCACTCGCTGGCCCTGCCACTCGCTACTGATCATCGCAGACCATAAGTGTGGTCCCCATATCAAAAAAAAAAAATTCAACAGGCAGAACCTGAGATTTATAGGCAATTCAAAATCATCTATTGCACCACTGAGGGTTGTACAGATCCAAATTTGGAGAGGACCCCAGTCTTTACTTGAAGATAGCAACAAGATAATTTGCATTCTATCTGCATATGAAACCAGAGACAGCCCAAAGGTTTCTACAAGCCTAATGGAGGGCGGACATAGATGTTGAAAAGAGTGAGACTTAGTGCATATGCACAAGGGATCCCAAACTCAAGTTGATGATTTGTGGAGAACGGTGGGGATATCACTTAAAAAGAATGTCTTTCCAAAAAAGATAGACATCAAGTTAGAGCTTTGCCTCAAATCTCACAATCACTCGGGCCTGATTTAGATTTTGGTGGATCTGGTCCCGCCATCACTTTTCTGTTGTTTAATCAGTCCGCCTAAGAGGTGGTCCACCCACCCAATTTAGATGTTGCCAGGTTTATGGACGATAGACTGTCTGAGTCCCTCCATCTCCTCCAGAATTTTCCTTATGTGGCGACGCAATCATATGCAAAAGAGGCTATTGGAGGGAGTTAAGCCCATATTTCTCCTGGCCCAATTACGATGTTGCTTCCAGTCAACGTCACTGTGGTGGGTAAACCTTCCCACTCGAGTTGGCGGTTTCAAAGGGATATATGGCAGAAAGATACTTTTTTCCACTTTCTTTCCCATCATGAACCCAATCGTCCAAGTCCTTCCTTTGCTGCTGTTACTTGACCATGAAGCAAATCAACCCCATCTTCGCCGGAATCTAAAGTAAGCTTATTTTTTGCTTATTTTCTTATGAATTGTCTTTTTGCATTTGCTCTGGACTCGTGCATTTTTAAAAAATTCTATTACAAGCATTTTTTTAAAATGTATAATGCATATGTGTGTAATGTTGTTGTTTAGGAAATTTAAAGAAACACACCTGTATTAATTGTATTTTCTTTTTCTCCAATTTGGTGCAGGTTTCCATCATGATAATGGACACTTAAGAAACAAAACATTGAGGTATGCTTTCAAATGATATATGTATTACACATTTTTTGAATAATTATTATAAATTAATATAATTTATTAATTGCACTAGACGAGGTAAAACTTTTTTTTAAATGTAAAATCAATGTTAGTTCTAAAGGTAACTTGTTTTTAAACATATTTTAGTAAAATTTTCCCTTTTCAAGTGCATTTTCAGAATTTCATTTTTTGTATAAGGTGTATTGCATATGTGTTTAATTTTTATGTGTTAAGTTATAATAAACACACCTGTATTAGTGCACCCAATTTCTGGGGTGCAGGTGTCCATTATCATGATGAATACTTGCACCAAAATTGTAATGTCCATTTAAATTTGTTTTGTCTAATGTTTGGACTTTACAAATATGTCATTTTAAAAAAAATGTGTATTTTCTGTTGTAAATGTAAGTAAGAATGTATTTCACATTTTTCTCATTACCATTTTTAATAATCAACTAACTGTAAATGAATAATAATGTAAGGACAAACTTTGTATAATTAAAATGTATTATCACTTAATAAAATTTGATGAATTTAATAACCCGTAAGAAAAATGAAGAAGAACTAAAGAAAGAAAAATAAAACCTGACTTCACCTGAAAAAGTTCTCATGAAAAATGTTCTAGGCTAGTGGAATGGCAAATCATCATGGTCTAAAATGGCGTGTGTTTTATTGTGTGGTGTGCAGGTGAAAACAATGAGCTAAAACACATCAGGTGTGTGATGCTAGCATTCATCCAAAATGTTACAATGTTGAATGCACCCCATGATGGAATCCCTCCATCAAGAGTCCGCCGCTAGGACTAGGGCAGCATCACTCAGACATTTAAATAGGCTTGGCGCAAACCCACCACCCTGATGATGGCGGAGCATTATTAGATAGCAGAGGAGTCCGACGCTTTGAGGGAGGTTAGCCGCTTACACGTTGGAAAACACTGGGACCGATTCACAGAATGAATTGAAGACTAAATCCTAAACTTACTACTATTTGGTATTCACAGAATGCACTTGCTACTATTTGGTATTCACAGAATGCACTTACTACTTTCGGGATTCACAGAATGAACTTACTACTTTCGGGACTCACAGAATGAACTTACTACTTTCGGGATTCACAGAATAGACTTACGACTACTAACTTTACGTCCGCCGCCGGGCCGTAATTTCCGCCACCGGGCCGGATTTTACGGCACTTTGGCGGAATTTACGGCGCATTATCATAAAATCCGATTACGAGCTGTAATTTACGATTACGGGCCTTAATTTACGATTACGGGCCGTAATTTACGATTACTGGCCGTTGGTCATGTTAGCCAAGGGTAAACACCTGGCAAAGGTCCACCCATCCTCCAACATGGATCAGCTGACACACAGCAGCCAATCCCAGCCCTGCAGCATGTATGAATGCAGAGCAGAGACAAACAATCCCTTTTCAGGATGTCACTGAACATGCTTGTAGCACTACCCCTTGCCATGCGGCAAAACCACTTGAGGAGGAGGAGGAGAGCAGAGAGGATCTTCAGGCAGAGGATCAACCTATTTGGAATGTCCAGCCAGGGTGTAAGGGCCAGGTACCCTTTCCCTCCTGAAGTCATCTTGGATATGGTATGTGAGTGGGAGCAGGAACTTGACTCTGTGACCTGCTGCTCACATGCAATACCAGCATACCTCAAGATCCTTTCTGCCCTCCACTTCTTTGCTACTGGGTCCTTCCAAAGGGTCACCAGTGACCATGTGGGCCTTTCCCAGGCGAGCCAGTCGCGGTGCATGCATCAGGTACTGAGATGCATCACTGCTAGAGCCCCCAACTATATACAAATGCCACATACACTGGCCATGAGACAAAGGGCAGCAAGAGATTTTTATCTCCTTGAACAATTCCCACGTGGCTGGGTGCAATTGATTGCACCCATGTGGCCCTTCAGCCACCCCGCCACATTGCACACATCTTCTGCAACAGACACAGATGGTATTCCATCAATGTGCAAGCTGTCTGTGATGCCAGAGGAAGGTTCATCAATGTGCATGCAGTGTTCCCAGGCAGTACACATGACAGCTTCATATTCCGCATGTCACCTCTTGCTCGGCGTATGGCTGCTGGAGAATTTGGTAACATGTGGCTACTGGGTAAGTACCAAGCACTGAAAATGAGTGATATGCGTCATTGAAATGTCTGAATGCCCCCCAATAGTAACCATTGTTCAATAAGAAACATGGCCCAACAGACACTGCATGTACGAACGTATAGATCATGTTCTGTGAAAGTCAAAGAGTGAAATGTTAACAACTGCCCTTTCTTCCCTCCTCAGGCGAAGCTGGGTAACTATGCACTCTCTCCACATATCCTCACTCCTTACAGGCGTGCTAACACTGTACCTCAGCGTAGGTACAATAGGGCACACATACGTACTTGAGCCATCATCGAGCGCACTTTTGGTTTGTTGAAGTCACGATTCAGATGTCTCGACCGTACAGGAGGTGTGCTTCTGTACTCTCCAGTAGTCGTGTGCAAGATCATACTAGCCTGTTGTGTTTTGCACAACATTGCTCTAATGCATGGCTTACACATGCCTCTCGAACCTCGACTAGCTCTGAATGTGGGAGACCGGGCTATTGCACATGACCGACGTCAGGGCATGCAAGTCCATGATCAGCTCGTTGCCACGTATTTCACATGAGCAACCTGTAGTGTCACGGACAACATGTTGTTTGCTGTCTGTTGTCAATGATGAAATGTGGACAGACACAACAGTGTCGATAAATCCCACCCTGAGACGACTTTGCAAGCCACACTAACTGCATGCAAATCACAGCTGCTGACAGAAGTCAAAGGTGGATTGTGCCTCAGGTCATGTACCCATGTCAGCGATCAGCGTAGTGGACATCCCTTATACAAACTATTCACGCTGATGACAAACAATAATTGTCCTGAGAGACATACCTGAACCTCATAAGGATGGGTCACCAAATAACAAAATATTGCATACTCAGGCCTATGACCACAACAGAATTGACTCCCCCACAAATGATGGGCCCAGAATGTGAGTGATGATGTCATGGGAGAATCATGCATCAGATTTACAATAGGAGTTGCATCTCTGCATATCAGCAGGGATGCCCCAGTAAATGTGCCTCACAGCAGACATCCCTTGCGCCATCATGGATGTGCCGCATTTACAAAGCTGTGCGCTGTGGGCCAAGTATAGACAGAAGCGTGAAGCATATGCTATCATAAAAGTGAAGCACCACTGGAGTTGGGTCGCAAGCGCAACGCAGCTCCAGCAAGGCAAGCGGCGAGCCAATGCCTAACATGCTGCATCAATCCTTAGCCCTCCTATAAGCAGGCGCAGGGTTGTGACGCAGCATGGCCATGAAAATGACTGAGTGAAATCTTGTACATTTCACGCTGCCACTGTTCGGAGGCATTCGTGTGCTGGACCCCCCCCCCCCCTCCCTGTGCAGGAACGCACAACTGAGGTGCAGGGCCTTACAATATGACACATTTCACAGATGCGTCACGTTGAAGATACCCCACAGCATGGAGGTGGCGTAGCGCTGCTGCGCCACAAAAGTGACGCTACTGTGGCGCAATTGTGGCACACAGGGCTCATATAGCTGCACCCATATGTATCTGACATATACACACTTCTCCACACCAATGTTACATAACACTTCACACAACTCTGATACTGAGTACTCAATATGAACTACATGTCCCATAATGCAAAGTATGAGAATAGGAACGTGGGGTGGATGTTGTGTCAGCCCCCTACCCCCTGTCAGTGCAGAAATGACATGAAGTGATCTGTTCCCCCTTTTGATACATATTCATGAATCACACCTGCATTGTCATTTCACTTTCCCCTACATCAGAACAACAGGATGGCAGTGGATTTGTTTACTGAATGTGGATGGCCCAGGATGAATACAAAATGGCTGCAAAATACTCCCTATGATGTATTTCCTGTCTCCCACTACCTGTATTACATTTCCTATATGATATAATGTGTTCCGTGTCATTTTCGGAAGTTATGGCGCAAAATCGTAAATTCCGGTGTCGCAGCGTAATGCGCATGCGCGTAAACGATGCCCCGGAACCGGAAACTACGATTTTGAGCTGTAAATTCCAAAAATAAACTAGAACACATCATTTCATACAGGCAAGGTAATGCATGAAGTGGGAGACAGGAAATACATCACAGGAAGTAGTTGGCAGCTATTTTGTGGTCATTCTGAGTCATCCTCTATCACTGATCAGATCCTCAGGCATCCTGCTGCTCTCATCTGACCTATTTCCCAATAATGGCTGAGGAATATGAGGAGAGAGCCCCCCCTTTCTCAGACAGGGAATTGGGCATCTTGGTGGAGGGGGTGCTGGAGAAATTCCCTCAGGTATATGGGGACCCTGAGCAGCAGCTGAGCACTGCAGCCCGGGGCAGGCTATGGGCCAACATCGCCGAGCGCCGCAGGGCAGTGGGAGTGGCCACCAGGAGTGCCAGGGGGTGCCGCAAGCGCTGGGAGGACCTGAAGCGGTGGGCCCGTCACAAGGCTACGGAGCTGGCTGGCCTGTCCTCCCAACACCATTACATCGTCCTCGCCTCTCACCACTGTACAGGAGGGTCCTGCGAGCAGCTTGTCCGACCCTCCATGCTCAGCTGGAGGAGCACGAGCAGCATGGACCTAGTAAGTGCATCATATGCAATATGTGTCTGGGAGTATGATGTGAGTGAAACGGAGCTGTACCATTGTGTGTCCCATGCCTCCATTAGCCAATTCCATGTCCAAGCAGCAGTCACCAAGTTTCAAGAGGCACACTGTGGCATATGGACCATACAGGCCGGAGTGCATTTTGGGAGTTGTAGTTTTCTCATGACAACTGGGTAAATTAGCCACACTCATGCATTCATATTGAATTCTGCTCTGCCAGCACCACTACAATTGAACCAAGTCAATCATAACGGATGTGTGCATTGGATGAGCGATGGTACAGAGACTGTCCAGTCTGCTCATGGCAGGCCATAGGGGATTGAATGTTGTGATTAGCATTGCACCTGTAGAGTTGGGTTCCAATTGAGACAGATTATCATGTGCCTTGGAGTCAAGACAGATATTGAGATCCTTGCATCACTCACAAGTTTTCATAGGTTTGCAAGGTGTGTCCACTGACAGACGTCTCACCCTCAGTGGCCTGTATGACATTTTACATGTACAGGTAGCTGTCACAAACGCCCACCACTGTTCAGCGGTGTACTGCACTACCTTGTAAGTCAAGTAAGCCACTATGTGGCACTGGATTGTCCGAAGATGTGTGGGGACACCAAAAGGCTAGACACACAATGTAGCTAGAGGAGTACTCCAGACCCCACGTGAATGTGTGACCCACATTTGTCTTGTCCCATACAATGCTACAAAGCAGATGACACTTGTCCAGACGTTAAATAGCGGCAAATCCATATCAATGGCCAATATCTATTATATCTGGACTCTTCATGTTCTCCTCTGGTGGACTTGTAGTTGAACTGGCACATGCAGCAGTGACACGACACACAGATCACAACAATGCCAAGGTTGAGTTTTGGCTAATGCAGTTGCGCAAGCCACAATAATACACATGAGATGTCCATGTCAAACTCAAATCAGTATATGACAGTGTGCATACATGTAATGTAAGTGCATGGACAGAATGGGGGTTGGGAGCACACTGCCTCACAGTCCCAGCACGGTTTGTCCCTTTGCATCCTGGTAAATGCAGTACACAGTTCAAACTTACTTTGGAGTAATCTGGAGTCATACACCAAATTTGCTGCTGACTTTGCTGTATATCTCTAGACACAAGTTTCTGGAATGAGCGCTTCATCAGTAGAGAGCAGCAGTTTCATCTGGGTTTGCTGTGTGTCTGTGAGTGTTACTGTGACCTGAAAGGAACTTGGCAGCATTCCCAGCAAACCCAGATGATTCAGGAGTTAGTTAGTACTGTGAACAGCATTTACCCGGATGCAAAGGGGCAAACTGTGCTGGGACTGTGAGGCAGTGTGCCCCCAACCACCATTAAGTCCATAAGGACTGATGGGCAGATCAACAAGGCACTTGCGCCTCTTTGCACCTCCATTGGGTCACTTTAGTGACGCAGCGGCGGAGCACACAAAGCGCCATGCTGCTGGATAATTACAACGTGACGCATACGGTGCAGGATCTCACTCAGTCACTATTAGGGCCAAGCGGAGTCAAATCTACGCACCTGCTTGAAGCAGGTGTAAGGATTGCCGCAGCATGTTAGCGATCGTGCACCCCCGAGCCTTGCTGGAGCCGGGTTCGCACTTGCCACGCCACTCCAGCAAAGCCCGGCTATTCCACCGGGGATGCATCACACATCTGCCCACCCAAGCACCACGGTGTGCCGCTTTGTACATGCGGTCCATCAGGGGTGACGCACGGGTGGACTGATGCGTTGCAACTCCTCAGACACACCTCAGCTGATTAGCGGAGATGCGCCAGAAGTTGTAAATCGGCCCCTGATAACTGTATAGTTTGATCAGAGGCAAACAGAATCGGACCTAGGCTTTTCTATGTATGTGTAGCATCATGCATGAAACAACCACAACATCAGGATTTTGCTTACACTTCTGCAGGCACGGTTGGTGAGACAGGAGATCCGCAGGAACAAGTCCGGAGAAGGAGACCATCAGTTTGGCGGCGGCTAAACCCTCTTTCCACCAGCGATGAAGGAGAGGAGGAGGAGGAGGGGCCCTCAACATCTGCAGCCAGGGGATTTCACCCACCCGGGATGAAGAAGAACACGACACTGGTACTATGTCCCGGGTGGAGGCTGTGGACATTCAAGGGGGGGTGAAGGACCGGACAACTCGGACCATGATGTGGTGGATAGACACTCACCCACACATCCATCACCAGTGGGTCACGAAGAGGTGTCCCCGGGGCAGGCCAATGTTCAATCTGGGCCTGCCATCTGCCCCTTCCTACCTCTAGAGTCCCCCATGCCATCAGGGGCTCCAGCTCGATCCCCTGAAACCTGTCCCCCTCCTCGTAGCCGCCAAGCCGAACCCGTCTGCTCCGGACCTGAGGCACCACATCCCTTCTGTTTCCCCCACCCCGGTACCGGTGTTGTTCGTCCTGTGGCTGTGCCAGGGGACTTGAGTTGGATGGTCGAGGGTCAACCTGACATGTCCGCTCGCATCTTGCTACAGGTGTGTCTGGAGATACGCTCGATGCGAGCGGACCTAGTCCGATCTATGGACAACCTCGGCACCCAAGTCCAATCCCTGAACACGGACCTAGTCCGATCTATGGACAACCTCGTCACCCAAGTCCAGTCCCTGAACACTGCCATTACATCTTTCATCTCCCAAGTGCCTTCCCATACCACCGTCAATGTGTCCCCCTGTCCGTTGCCCCACAATGTTTCCCCCCATACTCCTCGTGTGTCACCTTCCCGTGTGGTGCCTGTTCCTGCATCAGCCAGCCGTGTGGATGTGTCCGACCCTGAGGATCTAGACATTGTGGTCCTGGAGGATGACCAGAAAGACACTTGACTGTTGGACTGAAACATTGTTTTGGACGAAGATTTCTTTTTCCCCTTGTGAATAGACTGGTTCCCATGATGCTACCTGACGTATTATATTTGTTTTGCCCCACCCAAATCCAAGTTCCCTTCTCCTTCTGCGTTAAGATAATCATTTGTTTTCCTTTCTGCCTTCCAAACGGACGGGTTGTTTGTGTTCCTACATAAATAACTTTGCAGAATTCTACTTTGTCTGACTAGTTTGACTTCATTTTGAATGTCTGTTCCCAAATATAGACACATATTTAGTAAGTCATATGCTGTGCACATTACAACGTGTTGCTATGATGTGTTACACTTGTAACTGTCTCACACACACACACACACACATGCCTACATCGTCAGAAAGGACATGGTACACAACAGGATATTACTTTAGTAGATATTTATTGTCAAAATACTCCTAAGGAGCCCAAAACAAATTGGCCATGTCAATGGCGATCGTGTTTGCGTTTCTGCAATAGTGGGGGGGAGGAACGCGGTGAGGGGTGAGGTTGAGGTTGTCACCTTCGTGTCTGTGGGTGTTGTCCAGGCTGTTCAAGAGGTGCAGGTGCCGATGGTGTCTGCACATTAGGTGTCTGTGGCTGGACAAGGGCTGGTTGTTCAGGTGGTTGAAGTGACTGTGCAGAGGTTGGTGGTGTTTGGGCAGGTAGTGGGGGTGGTGGGAGTGACAGTCCAGTGGTTGGTAATGTTTGGGCAGGTAGTGGGGGTGGTGGGAGTGACAGTCCAGAGGTTGGTGGTGTTTGGGCAGGTAGTGGGGGTGGTGGGAGTGACAGTCCAGTGGTTGGTAGTGTTTGGGCAGGTAGTGGGGGTGGTGGTGGGAGTGACAGTCCAGTGGTTGGTGGTGTTTGGACAGGTAGTGGGGGTGGGGGGAGTGACAATCCAGTGGTTTGTGGTGTTTGGCCAGGTAGTGGGGGTGGTGGGCGTGCCTGTTCAGGGTCCGGATGTGTTTGTGTACCTTGGCTGTGGTGCTATGCAGTTGGTGTTACAGGTGTGGGGATGTGCTGTCCCACCGGCCGACATGATTGTTCCCCACCCTGCGTTGGCCGTGAAGGTAGACTTTAGATCACTCTCACCATGCCCTCCATCATCTTCATGGCCAAGGCATGGTGTCTTGCACTCTCTTCCCTTTGGATGGATATCAGGTCTGTCATATTTCTAGACATTTCCTGCCAAGTGCTATCCATCCTAACCAAAGCTTGGCCCACCCTGTCCACCACCTGAGGGAATTTGGCCATGTCCTGCAGGGACCCAGAAATGGCTGACAGGGTAGCCCCTATGGCACGAATGTCCTGCCTCACATCTGCCTGCTGTCGGAAGAAGTCCTGCTCCCACTAGTCACCATCGCCACGTGCAGGCCCCCTCTGCAGGTGTCTGCCAGGGATGAGATGAGCAGGTCCAACAACAGGGGGGGTGGCAGGTAGAAATCTGTGGGCAGGAGAAGGGTGCCCAAGGGATACCTGGTCCACAACAGGGCTGGTACTTCCCACAGATGGTGAAGAAAATAGCAGGGATACACTGCGTAGGGAAGAGTGGGTAGGGGAACCACCATGTCGGTCCCGGACGTGAGGGCTGTGAGTGAGTGATGTCTCTGAGTGGATGTGTGGGAGCCGTGGCTGGTTTGATTTATGCCGTTGTATTGATGGTTTGAGAGGAGGCAGACGGGCGTTGCTTGTCAGAGGATGTGAGGCCGTGACATCAGTATCATCATCTCCGGAGTAAATTGATATGTACTCATCATCCTCCTCAAAGTCAACGTCCTCTTGACCTTGATCCTCCTCCTCTTGGGCATGAGTTGCAGCCAACATTGCTGCCTGGAGGATCAGGGGATTCTCCCCTCGGATTGCCCGTTGGCCAGCACTGGTTGTCGGTCTGTCAGCCTCTCCTTCAGCATCATCTGAAACACAGAGGTTGCAACTGTATTGGTGATTGACCAGGTATTACATGTGCAGCAACACCAGGGTTGTATTTACTGCACTTTGCATCAGCAGATGAGGATCATGTGATCAGGTTAGGGTACCACCACAAATGGCCGCTGACACCATAGCACTGAGGTGTTACACGGCGATCTACATGATACTAGCAAACTCACCAGCTCCAGCCACAACTCTCTGTCCCTTTACGTTCCCTCCTGGTGTATCCTGCTGCACCTGTCTCATCATAGTTGTTGTAGACATAGCTGTAGAGGGTAGAAACAACATTCTCAACGATCTGCCTCACCAAATGACAGACATGCATATGTGTCACTCCTGGTCTGTATTTCACTTTGTAATCAACAACTGTTGATTCCATGTAGAAGGGGATCTCGATCTCTGTCATGGCTTTGTAATTAAGCTGTTGACACTCCTCATGCCCAATTTACCTGAGGGACAGGTGCGCAACGGTTTCACAGCTGCAGCCAGGATGTCATGCATCCCCCGGGATGGTGTCCGCTGCAGTGGTCTCATCCTGTCAGCACCTGTGATGAGAAATACATGTCCATATTTTAGTACAACAGATTGTAGCTATGAGATCAAATTACATTCTCATTAGCCATTTGCGGATAATCAAGGACGATGTGCAGCATGTGTAGCTCATTGACTTAGCATGTGGGCACTTGCTCACAAAAAGCATTTGCAAGCTTACAGCCATGCAGCACTGACATCAGTAAGATGACACATCAACTGACGAACTTGTATGAGAAGGTTACTGATTTCACCCTTACCATTGTGACTGACTTTTTTCATTGGTGTAATGTTGTCTGTTGACAAGTCAGAAAGGAGTTCATGTGTGAGATGTGCAGTTGTCAAGGCCATGATGTTGCCCATTTGTGCTTCCCTACCCATGAGGTCACACAGCTCATTTTTGAATTAGAGAACACAGATTACTAATGTCCATCCGTGGAGTGTTCTCTGTTCCCATGCTCCATTTCCAACATCATAGTACTACTTACATGACAACGGGTAGTGTCTTGTGCAGCAGACATCCAAACCTCATATTTCATACACTCACCTATACATGTGAATATGGTAGAAGGGAGGCAAGCAGAAGACAACATTTGGTTCAGATCACACATTGCATATGAGGTGAGGAGCTTTGAATCTTCCCACCTGCACTGGATTATCCTGTTGCTCTTCAGCCAAATCATTTTGAAGGTGTAACTGCATGAAGATTCACCTTAGCAGCCCCTACATCCATCTCACAGGTACCTTACTGGCACCAGTGTATGCCTCAGCCATACCAATTTCATTTTTATTTGACCATGTTCATTTTGCTAGGGATTTAGCATATCATTGAATTGCAAGCCTGTTGTGTTGTGGGCGTTTCTTATGACACATTGTTTTAGTGTATGTCCATTGTGCACACACTTGGCATACATTTTGTGTCAGCATCTCATTTGCCACCAGGGTCTGATCAGCCATGTGTTCAAATGCCCTATGTGAGCATATTGTGATGCAGGATAACAGTGTTGTACAACACATACGGTGGAGGTGAAAGGCACAATTAATAAGCATTCAGCAAGCTTGACTTACCGTGGCCCAGCACCGGAGCAGTATGTTGTCCCTGGACAGATGTCAAGTCCAACCTAGTAGCAGAAGTCAGTGGGCGTCTTGGGTTCTGGGAGGACCACATTGTACCTACAATGAGAAGTTTGTTTAGCAAATTTACATTACTGCTGCCACATGTGATGCATTCAATTTCTGGCACAGGACGGGCAGAAGCAGTCGTGGGCACCACCGTTGCAGAAGTGTGTCATACATTATGTAATGATTGATCCCACATATAACTTAGAATGGGCCCACTACCTTGATGCTACCTATATCACAATTACATGCCTACGAATCCAGAGGTAAAGTCCACTATCGTGTTTTGTTGATGTCTGGAAATTATCCATCCAATGTACGCAGTACATTATCAGCTGTGTGGACTATGCTGAATAAAGTATGTATGAAAGATTAGACGTTGGACAGTGTATGCATTGTCAATACTACAGAGACTGGTATCTCACTGTTTGTTTATCATTTCCGTATCTGTGCAAATGCTATTTCTTGATTAGGTCTACAAACACTATTACAATATGGTGTGTACACCCTTTTGACTTGTTGTGGCCCTCGATTACAGGATTGGTTCCCCCGTTCTGGGTCTGTTGGTGGAATACATGTTGTGTACCACATTTACAAAGGTATGATGAGCCAAGACATTTTATAATTTTTCTTTCGCTGTTCACAAATGTCATATGTTAAAGGTGAATGTCCATTGACAGCTCCAATTGTAATGCAGCAAATATAGCATAAATGGTTGACTTACATAGCTGGGCACTATTTGTCCCTCTGTCGTCTTCTGACGATGTATGCATTTTGACCATCTCCTGTCCACTTTGACTTACCAGTTAGTGTGGTTGACATGCCTTCCTCGGTACGTTGCCGATTCCTCCTATGCGATGCGGTGACCTCTGCTACTGCAGTTGTCTGTGCTCTGGCTGGATGTGTCAATGGGTGAAAAGAGAGAAAAGTAGACAAATGGGAAATGTGCTTGTGTAACGGTTCGGGGATTTGCCCATATCTTCTGTGTGATAACAGTATTGCGCGGAACTGCCGCAGACGGGGCAGGTAGGAGAAGTGGTGTGTTTGGGATGTAATGGCATGGCAGAGTGGAAATTGGACAACAGGATATGTGTTGTACATATTTACATCAGAGGATACTCCCACCATCTGCTTTGTGATTTAGGCTGGCACAGGGTGATGTACTTTTTGGAGGCTTTGTGGCAGGTTTACAACCCGCTAGAAAATGAATTTACACTGTTGTTGCATCACTTCTGTGACACAACGGTGGTGTACAACAGACAACACATTTAGGATTATTCGCAATGTGACGCTACTATGGTGAATCGTCATGTTGTGAGGCCCTGCGCAACGTCAGCTTGTAGGTAGGCAGGGTGTGCACTCCTTTGGGATATGCCGCGTCCAAGTGAGTCAGTGTAATCTACATGATTTCACAGTATCACTCATCAGAGGCCGCTGCGACGCAACCTTACGCCTGCTTGAAGCAGACGTAAGGAGTGGCGCAGCACGTTAGGTATGGGCAGTGCATGGACATTGTTGGAGTTGCAACGCTCTTGCGACACAACTTCAGCAAAGCCCCCCCTAGACACCGTCAGATACAACACACATCTGTCTATCCCTGCACCACAGTGCACCACCATATGTACACGACACATCCGTGTTTGCACAAGGGTTAAATTGCATGTCACATTGGTACTGGCGCTTCCTTGCTAATGTTTGTCTTTAGCTAATTTATTGTTTTAACTTAATTGTAAATTTCCATTTGTCATTGCACATTTTCAGTCAATATGTACAGTTATTGCATTAGCTGGGTTGTGTATGTATGGCATCAGTACTGTGCACATGTTTTTAATAGGGTGGGGGGTATTACCCTTTCTGATGCAAAGGATTCTGGGACTTGTGGTGCTACATAGTGGGTGACACATGAGTCTCTGACTAACCATATATTTATATACACTTTGGACAATTTCCATAATCACTATGACAGTGTAACAAAGACAATCTCTTCATGCACTTTTTCTTTTTATTCCACTTACCTGGTACTGATGAAGCAAAGCTTCGCATATTTTGCGGCTTGCCGAAATCAAGAACCTCGTTTATGTATAACAAGGTAATAAATGTACGTCTTACTAACATTTATATTAAGTTTGAGTAAAAGTTTAAGACGCTTGCCTATGTGTATTTCTAATGAATCTAATCCATGTCCTCTAAAATGGCCGCCGCTTGTATTTTAGTTACTGCGCATGCGTCAGCCACACTCACGTGTCCTGACGCGTCTGCAGAAGTGGAGGGAAAATTATGCGCATGCGTAATTCATAGCTGTGCTTATCATGTGGTACTGCTCGTGCCACTGCTCTTGTGTCCGTCTCAATGTAGCTAACATTTAATTGCATAAGTTTATTTCTTGATGATGAGTCAAAAGTACAAACCCTGTGATGTGTTTTCATAATGACATTATTATGTATTAATTTGTTTTCGCTTACTTTTCATGTACCGCGGGCAATGGGGGTCTGAGTGAGAGGAGAGCCATATTGGAGGTCCCTTCTGCGCCTGTGCGACATTCGGCAGCACGAGGGACCTTGGCTGATGGAACATAGCCAGCTGGCAGTGATGGGCGAGATGCTCCTGAGAAAGTCACCTCTGCCCTGCGAGAACAGCGAATGTGGCTCCTTATGTGATACAATGTAATGTTGCGCTACTGTTAGCTCATGGGAACCCCAAATCTGCTAGGCGGTACCCAAATATGTTAATGAAGGCTTCAAATCGTGTATTGTGATTGGTGTGTTACCCAAACCCTACCTTAGGACCAATCGAAATTGAGGGATTCTGACACTTTGCAACATTGGGGGGTGGTACACTGTCCCCAAACTGTATATCTACCCTGGGTTCACCTAGTGAACCGTCCGACTTGTCTGGTTTAGCTGACCTGTCACTGACCCAACGCACTCAATAGGTGACTGAAGATACAGAGCGCTGCGGAGCACTCTGTCCGAATTTGACCATAGACTAAGGTTTTACTGAACCTTAAAGTGCTGGCAAGGCACTTAACTGGGAGTTCGTTGACCCAATCGGGGTCTTGATCGATAGCTGCAGAGCGGGTGGAGCGCAGGCGTTGCTTCCGAACTGTGGGTTGCGGTCCTGTCCTGAAGAGGGTCCTGTCCTGAAGAGGGTCCTGTCCTGAGGGTTTGCTGTCCTGTCCTGAGGGTCCTGTCCTGATTCCTTTCCGAGGGTATCCTGTCCTGTCCTGGGTGTCCATTCTGCACCTGCTGTCCTTTGAGGGGTATCCTTCCTTGAGGGTTTCCTGTCCTTAACTGACCCGTGGCCAGGGTTTGGTTTCCACACCTTTTCTAGGTAAATATTACTCTGAACCTCTTGAAATTCTTGCACCTTCTGAATTTCTAACTTTTGCTAAAATAAAGTTCAACATTGCACATGTTATATTTCCATGCTTTCCGCAACTATTGAACAGTCATTTAAAATTTTGCAAAGTTATTCCTATGTCTTCTCAATTGTTAGAAATTATATTTTGCATAGCAGTGTGTCATTTTCTGATATGGTCTAGAACTTCGTTGCCTAGATTGTTCAAAGGCCCCTTCACCTTAAGTGAAGCGTGTTATTCATTATAAGCTCTTCTACTGTAGCACACACATAGTCTATCCCTGTTTAGATAATACTGACTTGCATAGTATCTTTTCTCGTTACATTTTATTAATATTTTGATGATTACTCTGTCATTATTTCTTTCTGCCTATGTGATTTACGTTATCCTGGTTATTGATTGCCTTATTTTGCTGTATCTCATGCAAGAAAATATTGAACTTTAGATAAACATTTTAAAACTTCCAGTTGTCCGTGGTCATTTAAACAGTATTTGAATGTTATTGGTTGGGTTCGTATTTTGCTGCCTTTCCTTTACAGCTAGCTCCCTGATTCATTGTGGTCATTAGGCACCTGCATCGGTGGATGGTAAGTCGGGTGCACTGAAAATTGGTAGCAGGGAACACACACACACCAACTTGATAGAGCTCGTGAAGTCACCTGATCGATGTATATGGTGATTTGAAAAGTATATGGGCCCTGAAGCCGGAAACGGCGAAAACTGTTGGTCGGGTGGCCTCGCGCGCTCTATCAGTTTTCTGGTAGATCAGAGGATGGTTAGGGACTAGCTAAAGGTTAGGCAGGATTAGTTGGACTAGTTAAGTCGGAAGCTGCTATTATATTA
Organism: Lissotriton helveticus; assembly: GCF_964261635.1. Taxonomy (NCBI): domain Eukaryota; kingdom Metazoa; phylum Chordata; class Amphibia; order Caudata; family Salamandridae; genus Lissotriton; species Lissotriton helveticus. The sequence continues at coordinate 1,179,675,069 of NC_136072.1, read as the reverse complement.
ATGCTGCTATAAGAGCGGCTGTTCTGAGGGAACTGATCACTCTCTTGTGAATACGCTGCTGAAATTCATGAATTACTGTATTGTTATTATTCTTGTTCTTATATTGTTATATGTACTAATCCATGCAATTGTCAACCGTCTTGTTTCTTGTTGTCCGAACTCCCCGGGGAATTAAAAGGGCAAGTGGTGAATAGAATCCATTGTCCTGAGGTCACAGGTTCGAGGAAAGTTAGGTGCAGGTTAGGATAACCGGGAAGCACTAACTAGGGTTTTCTGAATACATGTGTGAATAAATGATAGTAACGGGGTTCATTGGCAAAATTCCCATAGTGGCGTAACCTAGTAAGGGTCACATCGGAAGAGTAGCAGGTTCCTCGGAGCTAGCGTGAAAGCAGAGGGGTCCGCTGAGAAACCTTAAACTCGGAACATATCCCGGAAAGAAGTGGATGAGTTTAGGGGAATAACAGGTTCACCGATGCTAGAGTGAAGGGTAGGCGGAAGAGATCTGCCCGCAGCGAGTGAAAAGTAAATGGAAGTAGTTTACTTGCAGCAATAGAATTCTTTCTCTGTCTAGACACTTGAGCACTGTGGCGAATGTGTATTTGTTGTAAAATAACCAAGCACTGAGCACTTTAAAAGAAAGAAAGTTTCCGTTACCTTGTGAAGGGAGGGAGTCAGTCGCGAAGCGCCTCTGACGTCACTCTGTGCCGCGCTGGGATTGGTAGAAGCAGCGGGCGGGTAGCGGAGCTGAAATTGTAAAGGAGGGGTGAGCGCCGGAGCGTGGGAACTATCTCACGAAGGGGCCGCGCACCCATTGGCGGAGCTTATTTTTGTGTCGCGCACCCATTGGTTGCACGAATTTCTGAAGCGCGTTCTGATTGGAGGTAGTTTGTAAACAAAGTTAGCGCAGAAGTCGTATGTGGCACTCGCGGACTACAGAGACGCGACCTGATCCAAGGCATCTAGGGTTTGAAAGGGATCAGTGGAAGGCTAACAGATACGATATTATGTACGGAACCAAGAGAAAAATGTCCCTTGTAAATAAGGTGAAAAATTATTTTAAAACGGACAAACCGATTAAATCTAGGGAAGGTGTTCTTGTCCCAGCACCCAATACTCCTGCCTCATTCATGATGTTTGACCGAGGGTACAATACCTGTGTGTGGCTGGAGAATTGGGTGAAGTACACAAAAGATGACGGAGTATTGGCTTTTCCGTTAGATGGTACTTTCAATGGTAGGATCTTATTTAATTTAAGAACCCGAATGAATGAACTGCATCCCAGACCAAGACTAACGCAGTATGAGGCATTAGAGGAATGGGAGATTGAGGCTTTTGAAAGAGAAAGACCCCGAATGGACAAGGGTTTGACCAAGTGGTACCCCAGGCAGAAACAGGAATCCAGGGATAAAAGGATGAAACAGTGGAGGCAGAGCATGATTGTTGAGGGTCTGTTTCCCATGATGCCGGCATGTCATAACATTAGAGCGGGTGAGAAAAGCACTGAAAAATGTAAACATTGGGGGGCCCTGGGGGATTCAGATGATGAACTAATAGATGACATCTGTACCAGAAGTCCGCCACCTTACAATGAGGGAACCCGACCTTCCAGTGTAGGAGATGTTCCCCGACGCCACTTCTTAAAGGAAGAAGACAGGTCCCTGGGACTGGGAGGGGGTGGTCAAGTATTACCCTATCCTGAAAAACCCGAACTGGCGGAACCAAGGGACATATATCCCAAAGTGCCCGCAAGTCAGGAAGAAAATTATTCACGTACAAAAACCTTTTTTCCCAGACCCTTGTATGAAAGCGAAGAGAAACCTTCGAACTCAGGACTGCCTTTTGTTCAACCTCCCTATAGGGAAGAGCGCAGGTCCTTTAATACTGGAACTTTATTCCCGAAACCAAATTATGGGGGAGGACCAAGTGAAACGCATCCTACTGCCCCGAGTTTTACTCCTCCATTGACCCCACAGATATTACATGACACAACTCTAAGAAGGGTACTAGTGGAAAAGGAGCAAGAGGCTCTAGCTAGACAAAGAACAGAAATAATTCAGAAAATTTCTCAGATAAATACCAGTCCTGAGGCATTGACTATTCCAGTAACTATTGGACCGGTGGTCCCGTTATACGGAAATGGTCAGGGAAATCCGATTACTCCAGTCATGACCCCAGTCATAGCAACCCCGAGACAGGAACCAATCATCATAGATGATCAGTCCAGTGAATGCGAGTCTGAAGTTGCATTCTTGGAATTGCCAAACCAACAGACTGGAAAGGGAATACAGCAGAGGTATAACCCTTTTAATACAAAAGAAATTAAATTAGAGACAGCAACGGGTACTAGGAATGTCTCTCTGGTAACTCCGGATGAAATTGAGAGTTGGAGTCGTGAATTAGAGAAACAGACTCCGCAAACAAAGCCTTTAGACCTCTACAAGCTGAGGGTCGAAATAGAAGAATTAATGGCAGGAAATGTGGGGTTGGATCGATTGAATACCTACTCTGAGGAAGAATTATCGTTCATATGTAAAAGCTTTACAAGGAACACCAGAGTGCTCCATGAAAAACTGACCGAAACAGCAGTTAGTATGGGGGTAGATATCTCAAAATCCAAGCCCTTACAGAAACCGTACAGAGCAGACTTCTCAGACAAAGATATAGAACACCTGAATGTGGCAGGGAAGAAGTTGCAGATTAAAGAATTAATGGGGGTACTGCAAAAATGGGGAGATGTGGAAAAATGGAGAAGCAGGTGGGCGAAAAAGAGGGAAGAGGTTCGCTCCCGACAAGTGACTCCCGAGTTTGCTTTAAGAGAGGTAGAAAAACCTGAGCAGTTATGCCCCATGCGCGAAGTACCAGGAGGGAAATATGTGCATGTCCCCTGGTCTAGGCAGGATATTGTGTCCTTCACGAACGATTTTCCAAAATTACGAGAGAAACCAGTTGACTGGTACCGGCAAGTGGAGAGGTTCGTGAAGGTACAGAAATGTCTGTGGAAAGACCTGGATGGGTTTTTCGACATTGTGGTTCCAGTAGACTTATGGACCCAGTGTAAAATAGCCATAGATTGGCCCAGTGAAGAGTATCCCAGAAACAAGGAAACAGGGGAGCCATCAAAGGAAGTTATGAGAAAATATGAGCAGGTAATTCAGCACTTGAAAGAAAAGGTGCCCGCAAAGGAAACTGATTGGACAAAAATAGATAGAACAACACAGGAAAGGGATGAGACAGTGCACTCTTTCTATGAGAGGTTATTGCAGGTATTTAAAACATACAGTGGTATTGACAACATCGACCTGAAGGATATGACGCACTTTATTTACAGGTTCGTAAATGGTTTAAGACCTGAAATTTGTCAGTGGATAAAAGACAATAAAATCTGTTGGCATACTAAGAAAATGGATGAGGTCCTGCGGTACGCTAAGTACTGCGAGGACGAGATGGCAGAAAAGAAAAAGGCCCTTAAGGAGAAGGTTATGTGGGCTCAGGTGAAGCTCGCAGAACAACAGGAAAAACAATTGAGTAACATGATTAAAAATGCTGAGAACAAAAGTCCTGGGGGAGGGGGTGGAGGAAAGCCCCGGCCCAAATTTAGCAGGGAAGAGGCTATGAAAAAATTTCCCTGCCATCAGTGCGGCGAAATTGGACACTGGCGAAACGAGTGTCCCCAATTAGTCGATGTTAATGAGAAAACTCCTGATTTAATTCCACAGACGCAGAAAGAAAGACCAAGAAAGACTCAACCCCAGGTAAAAACAGTTCAGGTGCCTCGAGCACCCAAACAGGTATACAGGGGAAGACAGGCAGAAAATGAAGAGATAGAGGTTTGGGAAAGCGGGGAGAACAGAAATACAGCAACTTCGCAGTATCTGCTGAATGATACCTTCCTTTGTAATGATCAGGACTGACGGGGCCTGAGAGGGGAGGACGAGGAGTGCGTACTTGGCGCTTCCTTGCCGGTAGACCAGTCTGGACCATATATTGAAGGAAAGGTTGACGGAAATGATGTCACCTTTCTGTTGGACACTGGCGCTACCCGTTCTACTGTAAGAACAGTGGACGTTCCAAACCTACCCCTCTCGGGAGAAAATATCCAAGTAGTAGGTGTATCTAATCAATTGATTAGTACTCCTGTTACCGAACCAATGGAGATTTCAATTGGAAATTTTAAACAGATGCATAGATTTGTCGTCTGTGACACCAGTCCAGTGAATCTACTGGGACGTGATTTGCTGTGCAAAATGAACTGTACCATCTTTTGCACACCAAAAGGTGTTGAAATACAGACCCCAGATGAAGACGGCATTTATAAATTATTATTGCTTAGACCTGACTCAGAAATTAAAAGATTGACCCTGCAGGACTTGCCCCAAGAACTACAGGAAGCCGTAAAGCCAGAGGTGTGGGATTTCACTGGAAAGGATGTGGGGTTGATGAAAGATGTGGACCCCATACAAATAGCCATCAAGGACAATGCAGTATATCCTAACACTAGGCCCTACCGAATGAATGCTGAAGTGAAAGCAGGTGTCACTCTGGAAATACAAAAACTATTGGAAGGAAACATCATACAGGAAGTGATGAGCAGCCCATGCAACTCACCGATTATGGGCATCAAAAAGCCTAGTGGCAAGTATAGGGTAGTGCAGGACCTGAGAAAGGTTAACAAAATTGTAGTTCCTTGCTGCCCTATTGTCCCGAACCCTGCAGTAATTCTGTACCAGATTCCTTGGGATGCTGAGTGGTTCACTGTGATTGATTTGTGTCATGCATTCTTTTCGATACCCCTGCACCCCGACAGCAAATTTCTTTTCTCATTTGCTTTCGAGGGTCACGTGTATTGTTGGAACAGGGTCCCTCAAGGGTATACAGAGAGTCCCTCTATCTTTAATCAGATCTTGAAAAAATGTCTAGAGACTTTAATCTTACCTGGGAACTCTGTGTTAGTCCAGTATATAGACGACCTTCTATTGGCGTCTAAAAGTCACCGGGACTGTGTAGTTGACACCATTGCCCTCCTAAATCATCTGTGTGAGAAAGGGCATAAAGTGGCCCCTGACAAACTACAGTTCTGTGCAAAATCAGTGAAATATCTAGGACACCAGATAGAGAAGGGTGTCAGAAAAGTCACTTCAGAAAGAGTGAGAATAATTCAAAAGATGCAGTTGCCCCGTACTCAAAAAGAAGTCAGAATGTTCTTGGGTGTATTAGGGTACTGCAGGCAGTGGATTTTGGGATTTGCAGCCTTAGCCAGGCCCTTGATAAAAATGACCACGAGAGGAATGCCAGATGTTGTACAGTGGGACGATGAAAGTCTAATGGCTTTCACAAGATTGAAAAACTGTCTGTGTACAGCCCCTGCGTTGGGAATGCCAGATTATTCCAAAGAGTTTGCACTATTCTGTGACACTCGCGATAATTGCGCATTGTCAGTCCTGACTCAAGAACATGGCACAACCAGGAGGCCTGTGGCCTATTTCTCTGCCACACTGGACCCAGTAGCTGCTGGGTTACCAGGCTGTCTAAAAGCAGTAGCTGCCACCTGTGCAAGTTTGGAACAGAGTGAGTCCATTGTCATGGGACATCCTGTGACTGTGTATGTTTCACATGGAGTGGTAATTCTATTGACCAGAACTAAAACACAGTATCTCACCCCTAGTCGGCTGACTAAATACGAGAGGATTCTTGTGGGTGCAGCAAATGTGAGCATTGTAAGGTGCGGTATTCTGAACCCTGCCACCTTACTCCCCGACCCCTTGGAAATAGAAGGTGGGGATGATGATGAACATGATTGTATTGATCTGACAGAGTTCAGTACCAAGCCACGCCCAGACATAAAAGAAGTACCATTGCCTGAGCATGATAAAGAATTATTTGTGGATGGTTCCTGCCTAAGACATGAATTAGGAGGCTTGAGTGCTGCTTATGCAGTAGTGTCTTTCACAAAAATTGAACAAGCAGGTTACCTATATAACATCAAGTCTGCACAAGTAGCCGAATTGATAGCCATGATAATGGCTTGCAAAATTGGGAAGGACTTACGCATAACAGTATATACTGACAGTCAGTACTGTTATGGCGTTGTGCATGACTTTGGCCAATTATGGCTGCAGAGGGAATTCATGACTTCCTCAGGTACTCCCATTCGGAATGCAAAAGTTGTTCATGACCTTTTGGAGGCCATCCAGTTGCCCAAAGAACTGGCAGTGGTAAAATGTGCTGCTCATCAAAGGAGCATGGACAGAGTATCTCTGGGAAACGATTATGCTGATCGAGTGGCTCAATGGTGTGCCAAAGATCGGTATATTATAAATCCAAAACGAGGGGGGCCAGGAACCAGCTGCCAGCTTCAGGTGTTTGAGGAAGTGCCTACATGGGATGAGGTGAGAGAGTGGCAGGAGTCGGCTCCTTGGCAAGAAAGAGAGAAATGGAAGGAGGATGGGTGTAGACCGAGACGTGTGGATGGTGTGATTTTGGGCCCAACTGGTATGCCTGTGTTACCCCGACACTTGCTTGGCACAATGGCAAGATTAATACATGAAGGATCACACATTGGTAGGGATGCCATGATTCTGGTATTTCAACAGACTTGGTACAGTAAAAAGTTCAGGAAGGTAGCAGAGTCCCTCTGCCAGAGGTGCCTGTCATGTCAACAGATGAACCCAGGCAAAAGGACAATGGTTGAGCTGAGCAAGATTGGGAGGTCAGGGGGTCCCTTTATAAAAATACAGATTGATTTCATCACCATGCCCCTTTGTGAAAGAAAGCGATATGTCCTTGTCATTGTGTGCGTATTTTCGAAATGGGTAGAAGCTTACCCTACTCCCAAAAGTGACGCACTGACAGTAGCGAAGTGTTTACTAAAAGAACTGATACCTAGGTTCGGAATACCATGCATTATTGAATCAGATAAGGGTGGACATTTCCAGAATGACATACTGGCTGAACTCTGTAAGGCCTTTGGAATAAGGCAGAAACTCCATTGTGCATACCACCCAGAGGCTTCTGGAATAGTGGAACAAGTAAATGGAACTATCAAAAACAGACTAGCAAAGCTGACAGATGCTACTGGCATGAACTGGGTGAAGGCCCTGCCCCTGGTCCTGATGGGACTAAGAAGTGTTCCAGACCGCAAGACAGGCCTAAGTCCCCATGAAATCATTATGGGAAGAGTGATGAGACAAGCATGGGTGCCAGGAAGCAAATTGTTGAGCATTACTGATGATTTGGTGCTTGAATACTGCAGAAGATTGGGTGACCAAGTGCGTTCTATCTCTCGCCAGATTGGAGACGACGGCATCCTTAATCCAACGACTCCTCTCCACAACTTGGTTCCAGGAGACTGGGTCAAAATAAAGAAGCACACTCGATCAAGCTGTCTGGCACCAAGGTGGGGAAAGAAACGCCAAGTAATCCTGGTAACAACCACTGCAGTGAAAGTCGCAGGAGTTCCCCAGTGGATCCACGCCGGACACACTCAGAAGGTATTGCCAGACAAAGGATTTGAAGAACCAGGGCAACCAGCAGAGGACCCTGAAGGAGTCAGACCAGTAGCAACTGACAACGAGCAGCCCAGCACCAGTCAGGTTGCAGGAACAGCAGACGTTGGCCCAGGAGTAGTTGACTGCGAACTGCCAAGAAACCAGCCTGCTGAAGAGGTCCAGGAAACTGAGCCAGGAGTAGCTGAAGACGAGCTGCCAAGCATATGGCCAGAAGAATGGATACCGATGATTGATCTGACCGAAGATCCTATCAGAACGAGAGAACGACTTAGTGAAGGTAGAGAGTGGACTAGTCAGGAAAAGCAAGGCACAGGCGAAGAACCTCAGCCACTTGAGATTAAAATCAAAACTGAGGAAGGAGAAGGTCAGACAGGGACAGAGCACGTGATTGATACAGATCAAGTGAATAAGACTGAACAAGTGCCCGATACTGAACAAGTGCAAGATACAGAACAAGTGTTTGATACTCCTCCATTAACTCCTGATGTGGATAAGGGACAGACTAGACATAGAGTAATAGTTCGAGCAGAAGAAAATCAAGAGATCGAAGTGCTTGAACAGGATCAGATAGAGTTAGAAAAACGGGTTCAGGAAACAGGAACAGAAACAGAGACAATCGAAAGCCAAAAACAAAATATTCCTGAACAAGGCCAGATTAGCAACCAGGCAGAAGAATTTGATGCTAGCCCTGGAACTAGTCAGATAAGGGAAGTAGGAGAAGAAAGTGGAGAAGAATTACCACAAGATAAAGAGAACAAGAGAAGAAGAAAAGAAAGTGAAGTCCAAGTACCGACTAAGAGACTAAAGAAAAGAAACAACCTTGAGCCTAGGTTTGTAAAAAGACTGAGACTAAGGATAAAGACAGTGGAAGAAAAACGTGCAGAAGCAAGAAGAAGTGCTCGAATAGCAGAGCAGGAAGAAGACTCCTCCAAAAGAAGGAGTGAGCGAATAAAAAGACAAAACAAAAAGTACAAGTCTCCTGAATGGACACTGGTTTTGGAAGAACTTGAAGATCTTGATATAACTGACGTGAGCGACGGAGAACCTGTCCCAGAGTACTCAGCTGAAGAGGAAGACGAACCACCGTGAATTTGCACAAAGTAAGCTAGTTGTGTAAAAAGTAAAAAGAGGGGTGAGAACACTCCTTCTGAGCTAAAATGTCTGATTCAACAGTGAATGGTAGACCTAGTTGCAGCCGTTTTAAGACGTGTTGCAAGGTGTGTATATGTAGTGTAGTAGTACTGATAGTTATCTGGATAGGATTAACAATTTTCATTCCCCTTGCTGTAAGTAAAGATACTAACATTGTCCCTACTGAAGTTGTAAATACTGACAATGAGGAGCTGACAACACAGAGTGTAGAAAGACATGAGAGAGCATTGAGACAAACTAAACGAGACTTAGAAGCATCAGATGAGAAAGGACTACATTATCATGGCATGAAGAACAGGACACATTTAAATGTTTTCGCAAACTTGTTAATACACTATGTAGAGACTATGGAAATTGAAGATTGCTATGTCTGCATGAAGCTACCTACTTCAGTGGCTGAAGGCGTGACATACCATCATCTGCCATTAACATATGGAATTTCCTGTAGCATTTTAGCTAGTTTATTTTACAAAAGGGGACCGTTACAGTATTATTACTCTAACAATGACGTGATCTTTTCTGAACTTCCTATACGTGGGAACTTGAATCCTGTACATACCAAAACTGACACCATAAGATATATGGGAGACTACTTTCTGACTATAGGGAACATTGACATAGCAGACGCACACAGAGATAACTTGACTTGTTCTTTGCGTGAGCAGGAAAAGATGTTCCTGAACATGGCAGAGAAAAGGAGAATTAAAATTCAGAAGAAGGCTAATGACGAAAGTCAGAAAAAGCCAAAGTGGGCAGAAAACATGGAAGGCACCTCATCTGGTGGAGCGGGTCCTGCTCTGTTGCTGGATTTTGAAAAGAAAGGCAAGCTATGTCTTCACCGCGAGAAGACTAGCTATTATAATAATGTTTTCATTGGTTCCAGTGAATGCGAACATAATTACAAGGTAATTGGAGGTTGGGGTTTCAAAAATGGGTCAGAGCCTGTGTTTCCTGGAATTTATTACATTTGTGGGGACAAGGCATATTTCAAATTGCCGGATCACTGGTATGGGAGCTGCTACTTTGGCATTGTTTTCCCGAAAATATACCATGTGAATGGAAAAGCTGGAAGCAATGAAGATACTAATGGCTTAGTGCGTAGTAAAAGAGAAAGTATAGGTGAAATTATGGGTAGTATTTTCAGTGCACTGATACCTGGAGTGGGAGTGGTTCTGAACACTCACAGAATTTGCAAATTGTCTACTATAGTAGATGTGCTGTCTACTGAAACAGCTCATGGATTTCTGCTGGTCAATACTGAAATGGTTGCGATCAGATCAATGGTTTTACAAAATCGACTTGCTCTTGACACCTTATTAGCGAAAGAGGGCGGAGTCTGCCGGATGTTGAAGGCGCAACATTGTTGCACTTATATTCCGGACAAAAGTGTACAGATCAAAAAATATGTGAAAAACATTACTAATTTGGCAAAGGAACTCAAACCACTCGAGGTTGATAGTGCCTGGAAGAGACTGGTAGATGGTCTCTCAAATGTAGGTCATTGGCTTGCTAGCATAGGTAAAAGCTTGTTATTCAAAATTCTGATGCCAATTGGTATTATAGGTCTTATTATACTTTCCATTTTCTTATGCTGTAAATACCGCAAGCGCACCAGAAAGCACGAGGTTAATGCAAGAGGAGTGAAACGAAGTGTGGATGAGATTGAATTAGAGGAAGTGAATGATCAGATATACAAAAAGGTGAAAACTTCTCACCCTGCTAAAACTGAAAGAGAAAAATTAGAACGGTTGCTGGAAGAAATAGAACTTTATAAAGTGTGAAAGAAAGTTGGCATCTGGTTCCATTATAATTTGTGATGATAATAGATATCATCAAAGAGGGGATTGATGAAGCAAAGCTTCGCATATTTTGCGGCTTGCCGAAATCAAGAACCTCGTTTATGTATAACAAGGTAATAAATGTACGTCTTACTAACATTTATATTAAGTTTGAGTAAAAGTTTAAGACGCTTGCCTATGTGTATTTCTAATGAATCTAATCCATGTCCTCTAAAATGGCCGCCGCTTGTATTTTAGTTACTGCGCATGCGTCAGCCACACTCACGTGTCCTGACGCGTCTGCAGAAGTGGAGGGAAAATTATGCGCATGCGTAATTCATAGCTGTGCTTATCATGTGGTACTGCTCGTGCCACTGCTCTTGTGTCCGTCTCAATGTAGCTAACATTTAATTGCATAAGTTTATTTCTTGATGATGAGTCAAAAGTACAAACCCTGTGATGTGTTTTCATAATGACATTATTATGTATTAATTTGTTTTCGCTTACTTTTCATGTACCGCGGGCAATGGGGGTCTGAGTGAGAGGAGAGCCATATTGGAGGTCCCTTCTGCGCCTGTGCGACATTCGGCAGCACGAGGGACCTTGGCTGATGGAACATAGCCAGCTGGCAGTGATGGGCGAGATGCTCCTGAGAAAGTCACCTCTGCCCTGCGAGAACAGCGAATGTGGCTCCTTATGTGATACAATGTAATGTTGCGCTACTGTTAGCTCATGGGAACCCCAAATCTGCTAGGCGGTACCCAAATATGTTAATGAAGGCTTCAAATCGTGTATTGTGATTGGTGTGTTACCCAAACCCTACCTTAGGACCAATCGAAATTGAGGGATTCTGACACTTTGCAACATTGGGGGGTGGTACACTGTCCCCAAACTGTATATCTACCCTGGGTTCACCTAGTGAACCGTCCGACTTGTCTGGTTTAGCTGACCTGTCACTGACCCAACGCACTCAATAGGTGACTGAAGATACAGAGCGCTGCGGAGCACTCTGTCCGAATTTGACCATAGACTAAGGTTTTACTGAACCTTAAAGTGCTGGCAAGGCACTTAACTGGGAGTTCGTTGACCCAATCGGGGTCTTGATCGATAGCTGCAGAGCGGGTGGAGCGCAGGCGTTGCTTCCGAACTGTGGGTTGCGGTCCTGTCCTGAAGAGGGTCCTGTCCTGAAGAGGGTCCTGTCCTGAGGGTTTGCTGTCCTGTCCTGAGGGTCCTGTCCTGATTCCTTTCCGAGGGTATCCTGTCCTGTCCTGGGTGTCCATTCTGCACCTGCTGTCCTTTGAGGGGTATCCTTCCTTGAGGGTTTCCTGTCCTTAACTGACCCGTGGCCAGGGTTTGGTTTCCACACCTTTTCTAGGTAAATATTACTCTGAACCTCTTGAAATTCTTGCACCTTCTGAATTTCTAACTTTTGCTAAAATAAAGTTCAACATTGCACATGTTATATTTCCATGCTTTCCGCAACTATTGAACAGTCATTTAAAATTTTGCAAAGTTATTCCTATGTCTTCTCAATTGTTAGAAATTATATTTTGCATAGCAGTGTGTCATTTTCTGATATGGTCTAGAACTTCGTTGCCTAGATTGTTCAAAGGCCCCTTCACCTTAAGTGAAGCGTGTTATTCATTATAAGCTCTTCTACTGTAGCACACACATAGTCTATCCCTGTTTAGATAATACTGACTTGCATAGTATCTTTTCTCGTTACATTTTATTAATATTTTGATGATTACTCTGTCATTATTTCTTTCTGCCTATGTGATTTACGTTATCCTGGTTATTGATTGCCTTATTTTGCTGTATCTCATGCAAGAAAATATTGAACTTTAGATAAACATTTTAAAACTTCCAGTTGTCCGTGGTCATTTAAACAGTATTTGAATGTTATTGGTTGGGTTCGTATTTTGCTGCCTTTCCTTTACAGCTAGCTCCCTGATTCATTGTGGTCATTAGGCACCTGCATCGGTGGATGGTAAGTCGGGTGCACTGAAAATTGGTAGCAGGGAACACACTCACACCAACTTGATAGAGCTCGTGAAGTCACCTGATCGATGTATATGGTGATTTGAAAAGTATATGGGCCCTGAAGCCGGAAACGGCGAAAACTGTTGGTCGGGTGGCCTCGCGCGCTCTATCAGTACCACGTAGCGGACATCACTGACAGGCAGCCCATGGACCAAGTGGAGGTGTATAGTTGTGAGGATATCCTCCTCCAGTGTGGTGAGCTGCAGGCGGGGTCCAGGGCATGCAGCAGGGAGGATTCTGATCAGTTCTATCCTGGCGTATTTCTCCTTGACTCTCTGCCTTTCGTCCTGCCACTTTTTTTTATGTCCTGCACTGTGCGCCTGTCCTTTCCCAGGGCTGAGACAGCAGTGGCTATCTGCTGCCATAGTTCTTGCTTCTGTGCACCACTGGTGCAGTATGGTGGTAGCCCATATAGGCGCTTGTGGTGCCTGACTATGAACTCCACAAGCATGGTGGTCTCCTCTGCTGTGAAGTTTCTTTTTCTTCTCATCTCCATGTTCGGTGGCACTGGAAGCATTGTAGTAACAGTCTCTCTGTGGCCAAACCTGTTCCTTCATTGTGTGCTGCTTTTATGTGTTTTGTGGTACTGGTCAATTAGTGTTAATTGGCTTCAGCTGGAGCGTGGTGGGGGATGGTAGGCAGTGGCAGCATACGCCATGGCAAAATGGAGCTGTTGGCTGGGATTGGCTGCTGTGTGTCAGCTGATCCATGTTGGGGGATGGGTGGACCTTGGCCAGGTGTTTACCCTTGGCTAACATGACCAACGGCCAGTAATCGTAAATTACGGCTCGTAATCGGATTTTACGATAATTTGTCGTAAATTCCGCCAAAGTGCCGTAAAATCCGGCCCGGTGCCGGAAATTACGGCCCGGTGGCGGATGTAAAGTTAGTAGTCGTAAGTCTATTCTGTGAATCCCGAAAGTAGTAAGTGTATTCTGTGAATACCAAATAGTAGTAAGTGCATTCTGTGAATACCAAATAGTAGTAAGTCCTTTCTGTGAATACCAAATAGTAGTAAGCTTAGGATTTAGTCTTAAGTTCATTCTGTGAATCGGGCCCACTGACAAATGTCAGCGGAGAGAGGATTTAGCCAGCCCACATCTAAACAGGGCAGGCAAGAATCCGGAGTACTTGTAAACTCTGCCATGGAGGGATGATGGAAGTGCCGCTCAGATCTAAATGAGGTCCTCAGTCGATTTATCTAAATCGTATGGGATCCAGTGTCAAAAGCAGTGCTTAGATCCAACAGAATCAAAGCAGCTGATCCTTACTTATCCAGAAGTCTGAAAAAGATCCCCTGTAACCCTTAGTAGGGTGGTTTTGCACTGTGACCTGGCCGAAAACAAGTTTGGGATGGGTGAAGTAGGCGATGTTCCTCCGGATGCTCAAGCAGTTGACTGTTGATCAAGTGAAGGTTTTTTAGTAGAAGAATAATCATGGCATGTTTCAAACTGGGTGAAGCCACCACCATGGGAAAAGAGAGATTCAGCAGGCTAACAAAATCAGAAAAATTACTTCCCCTGCGATTTTTAATATGTCTGGCCTCGCTCAGCCACCAGGAGAGCCAGTTTTATTCTGGAAAAAAGAGTTTCAAGACATTTCATAGTCATGGACTCAAAAGTAGTGAGGCATGGACTCAAAAGTGGCTCCTGCTTTAGTTGTATATCCTGAGCTGTACTAATTGTGCGGTAGTGTCCTCCAAAATTGGTATTACTATCCCCCTGCTTGTTTTCAAAGCAGTCTGCTAGCATATTACACTTATGATTTGAGGAGTCCGCAAAAGGAGGTTTATGCAACACATTTAACATTGATTACACAAAATATAGGGCTTCAGTTACATTATGGAGGGTGGCCAACCAGCCATCCACATCTGTGAAGGCTATAGCCTCCACCCATCTAGCTGAAGACTGAATGCCACATTTAAAGATGCCACAAGGCACTATCAAGCAAAACTGCAGTCACAATTTGTTGCAGAATGAATAGCCATGAAATTGATGTCATAAATTTAGTACAGAAAGAAGCAACAGCTGCCTTGTGATCACCAAATTCTTTTGCCTTTCAGATATTGTTGGAAATTATGATTACAATGTATGGGATTTTCATAAACCCAACAAGTGTAAGATCACTGTATATGTGCAAAGGTGAACATGAAATTTGAAAAGGGGTCTACCCTTGGCTGTGCCATTCCTTGATCCTTTTTTGGTGCCTGATTATGAGCCTTTCATCATGGCTGGAAATCCATGGGTGTGTTGGAGAAAAGTCTGACACAGTAAATGTACTGGTAATGGCAGCTACCATTACCACAGAGATTTTTTTTAATCGAAGTGGCTTCCACCACCTTTTGCAGGAAGAAGTCTGTGCCCGCAATACACCATGTTTGTCTGGCAGGTACTTAGTGGAGATAGAATTCAAAGGAAGTAGTGTGCATTTTCAGAGCCTTATCTCAAGTATTACTGATATGATGCGTTCTTCTGGATTTTTCCATTTGAAACAAAAGTTACAAAGTTTTTTCTTCCTCTGTGGTTTTGGGAAAATGCAGGACAATCATTCACTGGTTACTTCCCGAGAATAGATCCTCTATGTAAGGATTTCAGTCTTGTCTGTATTTTCAAGTTCCTGTGTCTGTCTTCAGGTTCCTGTGGCTTTTTTCCAAGTCCACACCTCTGTGTGTTCCAGTATTGTTTTGGGAATATCCGTCTGTCAATAGTGTAATGTTCCAGTGGGATTTTCTCACTTTGGTTGCAAGGATAATGAGAAGTTAAAAGGGAGAGAGAGGTGCCTTGTTCAGAATCCCCAGCGTAGTCCAGATAGAAGGAGTGGGCTTTTTCTTTCCCTAAATCCAGCAGGATCAGCCTTGATCAGTTCCTTTTCTGAATGTTAGATGTCTGAATGTCCCAGGTTCCATGTCTGTGTTTCCCTGTTCCTGTGCCAGCCTGTTCTTCCCCTTGTCTTTAAATACTGTATACATGTCTCCCTGTATCTATCTCTGTTTTCCATCACAACTCAACTTCCTGTTAAGATGTTCTTTCACAGAGCCATTTTTAGGTTGATCATAGCAGCGCACATGTACTGCTCTACAAGGGATGCCGACCAGTTAATGTGTGTGTCGTTCCAAAAAGCTTCATTCTGTAGGGTTTCTTTTTGTTATATGTCCCACCTTCTTGTGTGTTGGTCATCACCTGGAGTATTGGTCAGTTACATGTCCCCCTATGTGTTTCTTTATTCCTGGTTTGTTGGCACACTTTTTTTTCTTTGCTCGTCCAGTCCTGTGGTTCATGAAGGGCTTGTGACGTGTGTCGGTGGCTCCGAGTGAGGTTCCGTGACGATTTTACTCGTGTTTGTAACATTGTCGTAAATACATAATTTTGGTATCAGTGGACCGCAAATGATCCATTTAGTATATCCTGGTGTTTTCGCTATGCTACGAGCAAGAGTACTCCAGTTACAAACACATTTCTGTCCTACCCATGGCATCCATCTTAGGACACGGAAGCCATTTTGTATTCCTTGCCCTCACATAGTCAATGGACACACAATGATCTCTTTTTATTTAAGGACACGTAGGCTTTAGCCGGCGATTCACCTTGCGAGTGACACGTGCACCTTAGGCCAGCAACGCTGTAGCAGCATGACTCGGCAAGAACTGCCTCCCCAGCCTGAGGCCAGTCCTGCTATACTGGTTCTTGTGTTCGTTGGCCTGATCATGATTAGGCGGCCGAAGCTGGTAACCGTGCCCATTTACGACCCACAAACATCTCTTATCCTGTCTTTCTATCTTCCACACCTGGCTTTGCTCTTTTCCTTCTGGGCCTTTATTAGGGGGAGGTAACGAAATTTACGATGAGGCGGTCCGGGTCTTGAATGAAGAATTGACATGGGATTATGATGGACTAGTGGGAACCCTTCATTCGTAATGTTTTGACATCAGATACTGTTGACGATTCCTGTGCAACGCCAAATATTTATTGTTTAAGACACGAATGTTTAGAACTGTGGTAACATGTAAAGAATTTGCCCCGAGCAGAATATTTAGTATATAAGGAACAACCCTCTTTGTACAAATTGAACAGGCTCCTAGACACTGCCCGTGTGCAGTTTCTGTGACTTCTGTGTCCCTGCAGTAATAAACCTTTGGTCTTTTGACGCCACCATCGAGAAGCCCGTGTTTCTGTTTGTTTGTGCACCGAGACAGGTTGAACTCCGGGGTCTTCGGGTGTTGTCCCTGACACCTCTGGACGGAACCAAAAAGTCCAGAACTCCACGAGAGCTTCGGCTGCCTCACCCGTCCCACAGTATTATTTGCATTGTTTAAGTTTATTTTTTCACAGCTTTGTATGTTGCACCATATTTTGCAAGGGATGCAGTGTGTGGAAAGTGCTTCCCCGATCAAGAAGAAGCACTCCAAAGGCGGCGCATGGTGAGCGCTTTTTCTGCCTCACTCCACGGTATTTGTTTCATTTTTTCCTTTCGTATTTTTATATTGTTTACGTTTTTTCTCAGCAGCTCTGGGGCATATTCTCAAGGAGCTATCGCCGAGTTATCGGCACTTTATCGCAGCCAAAGTCGCAGTAAATGTATCCCCCCATTCACAAGCTAGTGCTAACAGAGAGTAAAACAAGTTTAACTGCGATAGCAGCAGCAAAAAACATCTCCACAGATGAGCCTGGCAACTATCGCTAATGAGATGCAGAGTAGGCGTTCCCGTGCAAAGATCCGCGACAACACCACTTCTTAACATTCTCAATGACCAGCCAGATCAGTGATAAGATCTCAAAACATGCGATAAGGCGCGTTAGCAGCAGGAATCGAACACCTGCTCTGACCTGGTGTAAAGTCCGACAACAACCTGCACCGTCGAAGGGAGCCCAGCCCAGAGCCACACCTGAAGAGCAACAGATGGCATGGAGCTACTGACCATGCATCCCGGGGCCCCAAGAGGGCAACAACACCCACCGCCACCCCCCCAGAACCCTCCGCCGGCCCTACTCCGAGCAACCCCCCCGACAAAGATATGTCACATCAACGTTATGAAATCATGAACAAAACAATGTGTCTCATGTCGCACAATTACAACTAACATACATGTGTGGTCAGAAAAAGGAGAATCATACATTCATCTTAGAATTTCCAAATAATTTAGTTTCATTCAGAATAAACACAAAACAACTATTTTGTAGAGTCATGGCGGGTCCTCTCAGCACAATCTGTAAATCACAGCCTGCATAACAAAATTCTAGATAAGAAGGTGTGTCATGCGCTCATCAAAGGAAAGAGAGAGCGAGCGAAAAAGAGAGAGATAGAGATAGAGAAAGAGAGTGAGAGAAAGAGAGGGAGATAGAGAGAGAAAGAGAGGGAGGCAGAGAGATAGAAATAGAGGGAAAGAGAGAGATAGAGATAGAGGGTAAGAGAGAGAGAGAGAAAGAAAGAGAGAGAGAGAGAGAAGGAGAGAGAAAGAAAGAGAGAGAGAGAGAGAGGGTAAGAGAGAGAGAGAGAAAGAAAGAGAGAGAGAGAGAGAGGGAGAGAGAAAGAGAAAGAGAGAGAATGAGAGAGAAAGAGAGAGAAAGAGAGAGATTGTACAAGGAGCGCAAGGCAAATCAGGCTCTTGGCCCATACATGCCAACTGATGTGTGTGTATCGCTATTGGTGCACACTAAATCAAAGGCCTGGCATCAATTGCAATGTGAAGGCCACATCACATTTAAAAAATACAGACAAGACTAAGACTAACATTAGGGATGAAAGCTCCTTTGTCTAAATACAAAAGGCGGAAGGACATCTGAACCCCTGACCTTGGTCTTTAATGCGGCAGGCACTCCCTGCGAGAGATACCATATCAGATCTTGATGACTCCTATAACACCTCCTTCACAGCTTCCCTGCAATCACCCCCACTGCTCGCACACAACTGAACACACTCCTTCAGCACTCGGTTAAACCATTCTGCCTAGGATTGTAGACTGCTGTGGTGTGGTGTACAATACCCATCTTTGATAAATGCCTTACAAACACTTCCACCATGAATTGTGGTCCATTGTCCGTGACTAGGATATTTGGACACCCCTCCCTGCGGAAAACTTGATCGCAAAATTCAATGACATTAGACGCCTTGATCTCATCAGAAAAGGCCACCTCAGGCCATTTGGAGTGATAATCTATCATCACAAGTGCAAACGTATTCATTATACCTTTGGAACTAAATGGCCCACAGATATCCATCGCTACTCTCTCCCACAGTTTATCAGGAAATTTGGTATGAACAACAGGAGACTCCTCTATCCGATGGGACTTATCGCTACACATGCACTCCAGGCAATCACATACGCATCCCTCTACATCTTTGTCCAGACCCGGCCACCAAAATGTCATTCTTGCTCTTCTCTTCATCCCCGACATTCCACTATTCCCTTCATGCAACAAATCAAGTAATCTGGCACGTAAACCGCTTGGTACTACCAATCGTCCATCTCTGCGGATAATTTTGTCCTCAATAGATAACTCTGACCAAACCGTCCAATATTCGCCAATTTCTTTTTTATTCCATACTGGAACTAGTAGGTACACTCAGATGTTGCATGAGTTCCACTAGAATAGCATCCTCCTCCACTGCAGGCTTCCACTCACTTTGCGTGATGGCTCCATTGCACGACTCAGAGCTACTAGCCACCACATATTCGTCACCAGTATCATCATCATCAGCTACACACTGTAACTGTAGCCTTGACAGACAATCAGCATTAATGTTGCGTATACCTGACACATAATTCAAAGTAAAATTATATCCTTGCAGTCTATACAAGGATATGATTTTACTGCCACTCCACGCAGTCACGTACGCATCCCTCTGCATCTCTGTCCAAACCCGCCCACCAAAATGTCATTCTTGCTCTTCTTTTCATCCCTGACATTCCACTATGTCCTTCATGCAACAAATTAAGTAATCTGGAACGTAAACGGCTTGGCACTACCAATCTTCCATCTCTGCAGATAATTTTGTCCACAATGTAGGAGAGTAGGGTCTGCTTTCCTATGGTCACCCCACTTTTTGCTTTTTGCTTCACTGGTTTTCGACTTAGATGTGGCTGTGGGCCTGCTAAATCAGACCCACAGCCCTGCTGTTCTCTCTCTAAATTCCCACCATGTACTTTAGGTACATCACCAATTGGGAATTGGGTCACTCTTGTGAGTCCCTGTACAGTGTACCTTAGGTACCCAGGGCATAGGTGCATCCAAGGCCTACCAGGGGCTGCAGCATATCTTTTGCCACACCTAGTTGGCCATCCACACTGACACAACTGGCTGATCACTCAGCTGGGGCAAGGTCGTGTAATCACCCCTTGCTTAGGTGTAGTATTCCTATACCTGTCCTTATATATAGACACATATGCACCTATAAGTCACTCCTATGGCAGGCCTTAACAATCCTGAAGGCAGAGTGCTTGGTTTTATGTGAGATGAGGCTCTAGCATGAGCTGAACCTGTCTGCAGCTTTTGGAACCATGTCCTTATAGCTGTTCTATGATATTGCCATACCATATACTCTTAAGTGCATTATTGACCTCGCTGTTAAATGCTAAGTTTGGTTTGGCTTTATCAAAACATGTCGTGTTAGGTGTCATACGCTTTGGAATACTACCCCCTCACCAGTTCTGGAGTCGGGGGTAGCATTCCACCTTTCTAGAGCGAGAAAACATGTTGTTCCTACTAATTCATCAGCACATTTCCCCTGAGGCGGAAAGCCGGGGGGCTTAGATTGCACACATCGTAGCATAAAATTGCACATTGTTGTTTTTAAACTGACTGCTAGTTATTAAACGTTCTGCTGCTCGGCGCTTTGTCCCGGCGCTTAGACTCATTAGCACACTTCCCCTGAGGCGGAAAGCCGGGGGCTTAGATTGCACACATTTGAGCTTAAATTTGCACATTGTTGTTTTTAAACTGATTGCTAGTTTTTAAACGTTGTGCTGCTTTTTTGTGTGAACCTACCCACCTGCCACCTTGAACCCCGCTCCCCGCGCAGCCGATTAGGTGCTGACGCGGTAGGAGACAGGGGTGGACGCCATCTTGGGGGTACGCCGAAGACAGCGCTCTAGCTGTTGGCTGCCTCCTCCCCCTGGATTACTTAAACCGCGCCTCTGTCTCAGCGCTTAGATTCATCAGCACATTTCCCCTGAGGCGGAAAGCCGGGGGGCTTAGATTGCACACATCGTAGCTTAAAATTGCACATTGTTGTTTTTAAACTGACTGCTAGTTTTTAAACGTTCTGCTGCTCGGCGCTTTGTCCCGGCGCTTAGACTCATTAGCACACTTTCCCTGAGGCGGAAAGCCGGGGGCTTAGATTGCACACATTTTAGCTTAAATTTGCACATTGTTGTTTTAAACTGATTGCTAATTTTTAAACGTTTTGCTGCTTTTTTGTGTGAACCTACCTACCTGCCACCTTGAACCCCGCTCCCCGCGCAGCCGATTAGGTGCTGACGGGGTAGGAGACAGGGGTGGACGCCATCTTGGGGGTACGCCGAGGACAGAGCTCTAGCTGTTGGCTGCCTCCTCCCCTTTGCTCTGTCCTATATTATGACCCACATCCCCCGGCCACGCAGCGGGCGCGCCGGCGGCGCGCCAAAGGCGAGCCTGTCTGCGCCCATCTGCGCCAGGACGGGGCCAGCAGCCACCCCCCCTGCATCATTTTCGGGACCTAGGAAACACTATAGTGCAGAGTCTTTGCACCAACTAAGGCCCTCTGTAACTACTAGCTGCCGCCACCAGTTCCACCCCCTGGAGTCCCCCCGTGTCGGCCTCCATTGTAACACAGAGCTCATCAACCCCCCCAATATTAATGAACATCAGGACTACCATATGTTCTTCCTAAACTGTAGATCACTACTTAAACACAGCTTAGAAATATGAATGCTGTTAGAGGAACATATGCCAGACATTGTTTTCCTAACCGAAACATGGCTGACCCAAGACTCTGACCCTGACTTGGTACAAGCGCTTATACCAGGCTATCAGATAGCCCGCCTAGACTGTGCTCTTGGGAAAGGCGGAGGGCTTGCTATCATTTATAAAGACATATTCACCTGTCGCTGCTCCCCGGAAACCATCGCAGACTGTGAAAGTTTGCGGTTTGTCATTGAATTTTCGTCGAATGACAGTTTTTCCGGTTTTCTAATTTACCGTCCTCCTGGGGCCCTTAAACAATTCCAGATAGCGCTCCCCTCTGCCGTGGCTGAGCTGATCACCTCCCCGGCAAACTTCACCCTACTAGGCGATCTCAACATACATTTTGATAATACCCTGGATAGTGTCGCCATAGAGATGACGGCAAGTTTAGCTGCAGTTGAACTAGAACAACTGGTTTCATCTCCTACACATGTTAGAGGCCATTTGTTAGACCCGGTATTCACTAACTGTGCACATCTTAAAGTAGGTACGGTAAGTCGCCTCCCCTGGACTGATCACTTCTTGATCCCCCTTACCTGGACCACCCATAAATTTGTTTCCCCTACCCCCATCCCGCGTAAAATGAGAAACTGGTCCAAATTATGTATGAACCATTGGACCAACATTCTCACAGCCACTAGACCCACGCTTACCGGCGATCCTTTTTTAGATAATAACGAATATGATAACTGAATCACAAACTCATTAGACTCAACATTACCCCTTCACACCTCTAACCCAAAAAGACACAGTAAGACAGCGCCCTGGTACTCGGAAGAGCTCAGAGGAAAAAAACATCTATGTAAGAGGCTGGAATGAAAGTGGCGCTTGAACTACGGAACTACAGATAAAGCGACCTATAGGGAAGCTATTAAAGCTTACAAATTAGCAGTAAAAGTGACTCAATCGGCCGACTACAACGACAGAAAAATGTCGGCCAAATCTAAGCCGAAAGAGATGTATCAGACAGTAAAAAGTCTAATTAAGCTTCAATCTTCCCCGGCAGCTAATTACAACCCACTTGCCCAATCTAATAATCTGGCCGAATTCTTTTTTCATAAAGTCAACAAAATGTATTTATCCTTTCCTGATTGTGACTCTGATCCCCTTACCCAAGGACTGTATCTAGCGGGTGAAGCAGAGGAGCCACCTCAACACACCTTGGACCATTATCCCCAGTTAGACCCAGAAACACTTGAGCCACTGATGCATCAGATCAAATCTGGGTCCCCATGTGACCCTGCTCCACCGAGCACGTTGGTCCTGGCCAACCAGGTCATCCTTCCCACGTTAATGGAGTTACTGAACTCCTCCATAACAACGGGCATTGTGCCACCCAACTGGAAACATGCCAGGGTACGAGCACTCTTGAAGAAGCCCACCCTCGACCCTGGCGATCTCGGTAATTACCGCCCGATTTCACTGCTCCCTTGGGCAAGCAAACTCCTAAAAAAACATATTAACGCCTCTCTGACTAATTTTTTTGAGAATAACCAATTGCTCGACGTTACTCAGACAGGCTACCGACCCAAACATGGAACGG
Source organism: Lissotriton helveticus (assembly GCF_964261635.1). Taxonomy (NCBI): domain Eukaryota; kingdom Metazoa; phylum Chordata; class Amphibia; order Caudata; family Salamandridae; genus Lissotriton; species Lissotriton helveticus. The sequence goes on along the minus strand of NC_136072.1, from coordinate 1,179,652,106 downwards.
AGGCGGCTCTGATGGCAGTAACTGAGGAAGCAAGGCGGGTCTTAGATCAGGGAGGATCAGTGGCAGTGATCTTTCTTGATCTGAGCGCCGCCTTCGATACGGTGAACCACAGGATCCTCCTGCGACGCCTTCTTGGCCTGGGAATATCTGGAGAAGCATTGGCTTGGCTTAGGTCTTTCTTGAGTGAACGGACCTTTCGAGTGTTCGAGGGAGCCTCTGTTTCCGCCAGCAAGCCGTTGGGCTGTGGGGTCCCGCAGGGTTCTTCCCTGAGCCCCACACTTTTTAATGCCTACATGAGGCCGCTGGCTGGGATTGTTCATCCGCACGGTATTAAGATTGTTACCTATGCGGACGACACCCAGCTGGTGGTCTCGCTTGCACACAAGAATGGCCATCAACAACAGACTAACCTCACAACCTGCCTAGAGCAGGTGAAGAATTGGATGACGGAATCATGCTTGAAGCTCAATGGAGATAAAACTGAGCTCATGATCCTAGGCCCACCGACCCCCTCCAATCTGGAGCGGATATGGCCAGCCAGTGTAGGCGACCCCCACTCACCCAGAGAAAATATAAAAAGCCTGGGGGTATGGCTGGATAAGTCCCTGACCTTTAATACTCAGGCCACTAAAACTTCAGCAATCTGTTTTGGCCTCATCGGGATGTTGAAAAAGATTCTTCCACTGTTACCTTTTGAGGCCAAACAGGTAGTTATCCAGGGCCTAATTCAGTCCTGCATTGATTTTTGCAATGCCCTATATCTGGGGGCATCTGGGTACTGCTTGAACAAACTGCAGCAGATCCAGAACTGCGCTGCGCGCACACTTCTTGGAATCCCCCGCAGAACTAGAATAGAGCCCGGACTAAGAGCTTTGCACTGGCTCCCCGTTAGAGAGAGAATCAAGTTTAAATCCATGTGCATCGCCCATCAAGCCTACTGGAAAGCTGGCCCTACAATCAACCATGCATCCAAAAAAGGAACTTCGCTCCTCTCATGCTTTTCTAGCAGTAGTTCCCAGGATTAAGAGATCCAGAGCAGGAGGCCGATCCTTTTCACACAACTCACCCAAGTTATGGAATTCACTTCCTTTGCACCTCAGATCTAATCCCAATCTGTTGACCTTCCAGAAACAACTTAAAACTTTTCTCTTTGACTAATTCTACCCCTTGTTGGCTCTATCTCACTGGAAGCTGTGCTCTTGATTCCTAGTGCCTGGACCCCTCAGGGCAACTGCAGCGCTTTATAAAATCTTTTTTCATATCATTCATTTCAATCCCGGTTAAAGTTAACCAGAGCCTCAGCATCACAAAATAGATGCTGCTGCCACAGACACAAGTCTGACCTCCTGCTGCTGGGAGTCCTTCCAGCGAGGGAGGCTTGGACAATAGGTTTCCTGTCTTGGGAGGTGCGAGCACCACCCCAGACAGGATATAGTGTATTGATTGGGGCAGGGAGGGCTGAATGAAATGAGACACTGCCTGGGCACACAAGGTGTCCCATGCATAGTCCTGTTCAAACCGGTGCTGGGGCACTCCAGCGCCTGCTCTGGCGCGAAACTGGACAAAGGGAAAGGGGTGTAACCACCCCCTTTCCTGGGTCCCACCCATAACGGGGAGCTAGCAGGTAATCCAGCCCCTAAATTTGGTATATAGGTAGGAGCTGAGTCCCAAGACTTTAGATTTATCCTTACTGAAACTTGAAATGAAACTCTGGACCTTCGATATTCTACTCAACATAGAAGACTGAAGAATCTCCCTTGTGGTCAAGGAGCAACCACACTGCACAAGCAGGCACCTTCAAGCGATCAACGGTTTGCTTTGTCGACGCTCCTGCCGGAGCCCGAGCACAGAGCCTGACAAGACCCGGACTTTCAGACTTCCAACAACCCGATCCACAGTCACAGCAGAGCTGAGACCCGTGGAGGTGACGAGAGACGTGGGACCGGCCATCTTGGAAAGCCAGCAAATTACTTTCCGTGCAACTTCAGAGGCACCCTCGAAGTTGTGCATTGGGGATTGAGAAGCCCCAGCCCCGAGCACCAACTGTATTGAAGATCAGCCCTCCACACTCCACGAGTTCTGCGTGGGGCCCTTCTGCATTTTCCTGCTCGACGCGTCTGTCCGGTCACTTGCCCGTTGGCTAGTGGCCTCTGTGACAACGAAACCTTGAATCTACACTGCTGCTCTTATTGCTCCAGACTGGCCCTTGCTTCCCTGAAAAGAAGAAGTCCATCAGACCTTCCTGGTCTGATCAAGAAGCCATCTTCAATTCCTGCGTGGGTTTCCTTTTCCAAGGCTTGTTGACTCCAATCCGGAAGCCAACACTGCCAACAGCGATAACCTTCATGGGACAGTCAGTATCCAGCGCCTGGTCATCCTCGACACCTCCTGGTCTACCTGGCTGCAGAGACAAGCTTCACGACATCACCGGATTGCTTCGCGACATCGCCTGGTTCCTTCCTGGTTCCATCCTGGTCATTGGCTAGTCACCCAGACTCTGTCCCCTCTGCTTTCAGGTACTCTTAATCCTCTATCCGCCCTTGGATCCAACTGGACACTTCCCTCCTGGTCGCCTGCAGCATCTTTCTCCAAGGCTCCATAGGAATCAGCGACAAAACCCGACACACTTTTACACCTATGCACCCGCTTCCTGTGGGTGAGGTAACGCGAGTACTTTGGTGCTCCTGTGGGTATTTACTATCCTAGTGTCTAACTTTCAAGTAGCTTTCTCCTTGTCCATCCGGAAGTGACCTAAAAGAACTAGTTTCCATTTCTTTCGTTCCCGTTCTAACTCTATGGTAACTCGTGTGCGTGTAAAGACACTGCACGCGCATCCCGTGGGCCTCCTGCTCCCTATCCTTTGGTAGTACAGCATAGCCCCAGCGATTCTCCAGGCCCTAGGCCTATCCTTTGTTCGTGGCGTGGTTCTTATACCACTATTTTAGTACATGGTTCGAAGTGCCCCTAGGGCATTACTGTATTTTGTGCAACTTATTGTATGTTGATTAAGTCTCTTATTATGTGCTTGTGCCTCTGACCTCATAAAGAGTTCAGAGGATTAATTTAGTAATAAATACACATATATTTTATATATATCCTGTGTGGTGTCCTTTCATTTGGTATTAAAGGGATTGCATATGGTAAAACAGCTGGCTTCACATGCCCTCTAGAGTTTAGCTTAAGACTGCTTTGTCCATGCTACCACTAGGATAGCAGGTCTATAAGGTTGACTTTACAACCATCACCATAAGGGTTGTTTGGACTGATACAGGGTGCCCACTAGAATAGTGGACATCACATATCAGGCCAACTTCTCACACACAACAAATAACTCCGACCAACCGGTCCAATATTCATCAAATTCTTTTTTTCATTCCACACTGGAATTAGTAGGTACACTCAGATGTTGCATGAGTTCCACTAGAATGGCATCTTCCTCCACTGCAGCCTTCCACTCACTTACATCCCATCCTCGTCGCCATTATTACAAAGTAGACTTGTAGATTAGGATAATAATGTATTTATTAAAGTTACATGGAGCAACCCCTAGGCATGTCTGCATCCGCATCAACTGCCTTCATCCTCTGAGCAGCTTCTCAGAACATTCTAAGATGGCATGGCAACCATCACTAAGTAACATCCACAACATGGATGCTGGGATACAACTCCCACACCCCGAACTGTACGAATGAAAGACCAACATGTTCAAATCCCACTCACAGTTGTCCCTGCTTGAGGTACACCTGCATGGGATGCCATTGACACATAAGTAAAAAACAACCATACATCCAAACAGAACGCACCAATATGACTCATTGCTCCGAGCAGTGGCATATCATCCACATAACTGCCACCTGTCAGAAGAGTGCCGGTGCTAAGAGACCAACAAGCCCAATGGCAGGCAATCACATGCACAACCCCTGTCACATGGAACTGTACCGTGCATGAATGCTGCATCTGTTGGGATCATTGCCACTGGCAGTGTTGCACATCAGTTACCGTCTGAGTTTCAGTCTTGCGTACGTCACCTACGTCCAGCCCATGTTCCACTGTTGATCATGCACATTCAAGTGGCCCATGGAGGTCTGCCTTTCCAACACAACGGTAGCTGAACTGCATTATGACTTGTGTGTGCGCCTTCTCTTGGCCCACGAACAGTAGTGTAACCGTGATACCCGTGCATGGGACGACTTGATATTTGGCATATGTGCAGGCAGTTGGGCATGAGAGATTTCACAACTCCTCGTGTGCAGTGACCACATCGAGGCGCTCCCCTATTGGGCTGTGTTGCGGATTGGTGAAACAGCATGGATGGAGCACAGCTGCCTGGACCAGTTAATGGAATGGCTCGCCCTCGTGTTCCTTGAACTTGACAACGACATACTCTTGGAACAGATTGCCCAAGAAGCTGTGCTAGCAATATTGGATGAGTAACCACGTTCCTGCAGCCACAACTGATTGTCACCCACAGCACAGATGCCCACACCTAGTAGCATCTTCGATCAATGGTCACATATCCCACCACAACAGTGGACATGTCTGCCTTCACCTGGATTCAGAATACATGTGCGTGGACCTACGCGTGTGTACACACACCTATGCAAGGTGATGCAGTCCCATGGGCGGAACTGCATAGCGTCGTTTGGCAACCTTTCAAAATCAGAGAAACTGCAGGGGGGAGAGTACACACATACTGCGGATGGAAAGAAGCAAAGAACTCAATGAGATGGAGGCATTTCTGATGGAGACCTTTGGGGCCAGATTTAATAAAGACTTGTGTTGCCCTTGTACCATGCAAGGTGATTCAAGCCAATGCAAGTCCTTGACCTTGTCATGCTCTGCATGATTTAGTAAATCAGAGCAAATGCAGTCAGCACATTTCACTGCCTTGCTTTTCCTTTCAGCAGGGAGGTATTCCATGAGTGGAATATGGGCGTTCCCACTCATCCACCAATGGATTTCGGTGCTTTTTCATATTTACAAAGATTTGTAAACCAGGGAATGCATCAAAATAGTGCACCTCCCAGACCCAGGTGTACCTAGGACAAATATCTTTATTTCTCCTTGTTATTTCCTTTGCCATCTGCATCACGCATAGAAAAAGGAGAATGCCTCTAAGGATAGCTTTGGAGCAAAATGGTGTCAAAAATACCCCTGCCAGTAACACTGGCACACTTGCACCATGGTGCCAAAGTGCCTGCACTGGCACTAGGCAGCACACAGCGCTCCAGCACTAAGAGGCAGCAGAAATGTGCTATATCTTTGTAAATACACTCGTTTCTGATGTCTCCCTTTCACGCAACACAGCATAGTAATTTCAATCAATTAATCAATCTGTATTTGTAGAGCTGCCTAATTGCCCCGAGGGGTATCCAGGTGCTGCGTGGGTGGAGCCATTCGAACAGCCAGGTCATGAGGCCGCTCCTGGATTCGGCGAGGGAGGTGGAGGTTTGGAGGTAGATGTGGAAGTCGTTCCAGCCATTGGCGGCAAGGCGAATGAAGGAACGTCCTCTAGCTATAGTACGATGGATGCAGGGGACATAGGTGAGTGCCAGGGAGGCAGACTGCAGGTGTCTGATGGGCTGGTGGAAGGTCAGGCAAGTTGCCTTGCTCTGTTGTGTTATGTGAAACGTTAGTAAATCTGCTCCGGGTGTGTCCTCTAGACCTCAGGCCTTTTTGCATCCAAGGTACCTTGTGTCTTAGGAAAGCAAGCGCTTCTCCCTTGCGGTACTACACCTCTACAACTGCACCTTTACAACAGCACTGCAACCGTAAAATGGTACATTTACAACATAGAGGAAACCTAACAACTGTACTTCTAAAATCCCGCTGCAGCATCACAGCTCTGCAGCAGCAAAAACCCCTGAACTGCAGAACTTACAAACTCCCAGCAGTACATCTGCTGAGACAATGCAACACAAGACACACAGCAGCAATACGCCGACTTCACAACTGCTCAGCTCCACAACAATGCAACAGTAGTGTACCTGTTCTGCAATCGAATGACAAGTCTATTTCTGCAGAGCTTCACACTGTGACAAGTATCCAAATGGGATACAACACTAAAATCGAACATAGATACCACTACACTGTTCATTTCAGAACTCTACAACTGCAGATCAACAACAAAACAATCACTCTGCCAAACTCAAAATTCAAAACCCCACTACTGTACAATCTATACCCTCACAATATAATATGTATCACAGTATTACAACTCAATGGAAGTATATCTACAACAAACCAACCCCCAATTATCTGCTTAACAATACTAGAACTGCACAACTACCTGTAAAATACAGCTGCAGAATACTACACAAATCTACTCTTATAACACGACAACGCGGTTATTGCACACCTCAACAATGTGCATTATTCAGCTGCAACTCCAGCAAGCCAACCCTACCACTGACACACTGCAGCGCTACAATCACAGAACGTGGATAAAAGAGTATAGAAAATAGTGTAAGAGGGTCAGAAGCACCGCTGTGATCCTGAATGATGATGAGGTGTTTGTCTTCTTCCGGAAACATGAAGTGCAACACACAATTTAGTTAGATGCCTCGATTGGTGTCTTTGGTGGCTGGGCGGTAGATTATTCACATTACTGACAGTCATTCCATGATTTCCCAAAATATGAAATGCTTCCGGCTAAGGTCCTCTTAACCACTGCTTCCTGTTTACGATGGACCTGCTTCGATCAAGTAGGAAGGGTTGGTGCACGCGGAGCTTTGAGAGGTTCAAGGGGGCGTTTATCACGGATTAAAGCCCGCAGATGCTGATGCTAACATGTGGTTGGTTGCTGAGAATATATGACATTACAACGCATACATTCACAACGCATACCATTACAATGCAACTTTTATAACGCAACATCCATTACAACGCATGCTTTTACAAAGCATGCCATTACATACCAGATGCTATTACAACGCATACCATTACAACGTAAGTATAGGTAAGTATTTAATATTATTAAAATAATTTAATTTTAATATAAGTTCAAACATGTTTATTAATTTATTTAAATTAATTTAAAAAAATTTAAAAATATATTTTAATTTTCTATTCTAACTCCTGGGGGGTGTAATAGTAGGGTAAGTGTTTCAATATATTTTAATTTTCTATTCTAACTCCTGGGGGGTGTAATAGTAGGGTAAGTGTTTGATAGTGTAGGGGTTAAAATTACTATTCTTACTCCAGCGGGGTGTAATAGTAGGGTAAGTGTTGGATAGTGTAGGGGTTAAAATTACTATTCTTACTGCAGGGGGGTGTAATACTAGGGTAAGTGTTGGATAGTGTAGGGGTTAAAATTTCTATTCTTACTGCAGGGGGGTGTAATAGTAAAGGTAAGTGTTGGATAGTGTAGGGGTTAAAATTACTATTCTTACTGCAGGGGGGTGTAATAGTAGGGTAAGTGTTGGATAGTGTAGGGGTTAAAATTACTATTCTTACTGCAGGGGGGTGTAATAGTAGGGTAAGTGTTGGATAGTGTAGGGGTTAAAATTACTATTCTTACTGCAGGGGGGTGTAATAGTAGGGTAAGTGTTGGATAGTGTAGGGGTTAAAATTTCTATTCTTACTCCAGGGGGGTGTAATAGTAAAGGTAAGTGTTGGATAGTGTAGGGGTTAAAATTACTATTCTTACTCCAGGGGGGTGTAATAGTAAGGTAAGTGTTGGATAGTGTAGGGGTTAAAATTACTATTCTAACTCCAGGGGGGTGTAATAGTAGGGTAAGTGTTAGATAGTGTAGGGGTTAAAATTACTATTCTTACTCCAGGGGGGTGTAATAGTAGGGTAAGTGCTGGATAATATAGGGGTCAAAATTACTATTCTAACTCCAGGGGGTGTAATAGTAGGGTAAGTGCTGGATAGTGTAGGGGTAAAAATTACTATTCTAACTCTAGGGGAGTGTAATAGTAGGGTAAGTTTTGGATTGAGTAGGGGTTATATTATAATTTTTTAAAGTACATTTATTTAAATTTATAATTACATTTAATTAAAATATTAAAATTAATTTAAACAAATTAATTTATATTTAAAATTAAATAAATTAATTTTAAAAACAATCAAAGTAATTAAATCAAAATTATATTATTCTTTTTTAAATTATATACTTACCCATACTTACATTGTAATGGCACGTGTTGTAAAAGCATCTGCGTTGTAATGGTATGCGTTGTAATAGCATGCGCTGTAATGGATGTTGCGTTGTAAAAGTTTCGTTGTAATGGTAGTGCGTTGTGAAAGTTACGTTGTGATGGTTGTTTCCCGTTGCTGAGCTTTGTATCCACTCTTCCTCCTTCCTGATTGGATGGGAGAAAACGTACCCCAGCCCCAGTGCTTAGGAGTACTTAGAGGTTTACAGGGAATTTCACCAAAAAGGAGCACTAATAGCCAATGGGATCGACCAGATTTATGGTCGAAGGCAATTCCTGAGATACATCAAGGCCCAACAAGGGAAGCATTGTCCCGTACTATCATCATATGCTCTGAGGAGGACTGACGCTACCGACAAGACAGCACTTGCATCGGGGGAAGGTAACCAATCCTAGGCCTTTGCTCGTGGAATATCAACAGATTAATTACAAAAATAGAAGATCCGGACTTTCTGCATTATGTCTCCTCTTTGATATAATACTGCTTCAAGAAACTTGGCTGAAAGACCCACAGCACATCAAGAGCTATACATGTTTTGCCACACCAGCCACAAGGACCAGCAGGTTTGGCCACCACTCAGGTGGTTTGGTTACTTATGTCTCCACTACAACAATAGCGTCAGTAACCCTTATGAATTCAATCCCTAATACAACACTAGTAGTTAAAATAACCATTGTCCTTGAGGAAAAAGAAGTGGAGGTCTGCATAATCTATTCATATGTAAATCCAAAGAAAAAAGTGAAAGACTCAACCAAAATCACTGATCAACTGGCCGAGTACGTCACTCAGATGGAAAATCCACTCTTCCTTCTGACAGGGGACTTAAATCAAGATCTCATCGGCTCGGGAGAAGAGGAGGAGGTACTGGCTCTAAACAAAATTTACAACATACCATCACAAAGCACCCCACTAGACAGGAAAAAACATTGTAATAGTCGGTTTCTCAGCGATCTAGAACACCAAAACCTTTGGGCATTGAATGGAAGATTTCTGACAGACTCTACCCCAGCAAATTCCTTTTACTCCACCATAACAAGCTCCATTCTGGACTACACCTTCGCCAGCCTCGCTCTGTTTCCTTACATCACTGGTTTCAGAATGGGCGATATGGGCCACAGCGATCACCGACCCCAGGAACTTCATATAATCGCAAACATGCCACCCTTAATAAGGCCTGATACAAATATGGGGCAGATTCATTCCTTGAATCAAAAAAGGATCAAATGCACGGCTGCCAATATGAACTTCCAGGCCGAAGCTGCACTTCAACTCTTCGATATTCAAGCATTGACCCAAGCCAGCCACATTACTTATTGGGCGCACTTTACTGCTACACTGCTAAAAAAGCTTGCAGCTCCTTCCCTCTCAAAAGACAACCTCCGCAAAGAGGGCAGCAAAAATAATCTAAAAAAAGATCAGTAAACGCAACGCTACGTAAGTTGAGGAAAGCCCCTGGAAACATCAGCTTACGAGCATTGCTGAAACACCAAAGGGCAGCGCTCAAACGACTAAAATGGAACATTTAAGAGAGATGGTGAAAATGAAGTTTGGGCCACACAACAACAGTAACAACAGTGCCCGCTTCTGAGAAACAGTTAATGGGATCATGCACCCGCAATCCAAAGAAATTGAGTCTCATATATCTGAAGAGATCTGGCAAAAATATTTCTCTAGTCATTTCAACAACCTCACAGAACATCCAGGAGACCAAATGGGTACTAGCAGGCTTCCAGAGAAAAGGCGGGAAACGTGCTCACCAGAGACAGTGGAACAGGCCTATTCAGGCATAAATACCAATCTCTCAGAGTCGTTGAGGAGCCAGCAGTTAGACCTAATCAAAAAACAGGTAGCTAAAGGCAGGAAAGAGGATGCCTCGGGACCAAATGGCATTCCACCCGCCCTCTAAAAAGCAAAGAACAAAGAGTGGGTGGACATCATGCAACCTTTATTCTCGGAAATTAGATCGCTGAATAGAATTCCAGAATCCTGGAAGGGTTCAACGATTGTTCCAATACACAAAAAAGGAGACAAGGCTGATCCAAACAACTACCGCCTAGTAGCACTTATTGACAACAAGGCCAAATATTTTGCCGGCACCCTACTAGAGGAGCTTACTCTTTGGGCTGAGTCAAACCTGATAATACCACTGAATCAGACAGATTTCCGGAAAATGACTGGAACATCAACACACATTCTTGCCATTTCTTTAATAATCGATGCAGCAAAAACATCTAAGATCCCTTTACATCTGTGCTACATCGATTTCAGCGCCGCATTCGATAGCATCGAGAGAGGAAGACTATGGGGGAAACTGATGCAATGGGGCTTACCACAGCTGACCCTAAACATGCTGATGCTCTTCCACATGAACAGCTGGGTGCAGGTGAAACTAGGAAGTGGCACTCACCTTTCCTCCAAAGTACCAACTACTAAAGGACTGAAACAAGGGTGCGTGCTCGCATCAGCGTTGTTTAATCTTTTCATGGCAGACTTACCAAAAGCACTCCACGCCTGTGCAACTCCCATTCACCAAGGGTAGGCGGGAAAACTCTGACCAACCTTATGTATGCAGATGACGTAGTCGTACTCAGTCATACCTAAATTGGACTCCAACGACTTTTGACCTCAATGCAGAAATACGCCACACAAAACAACTTAACAATAAACCTCAACAAGACACGAACAATGTCAATAAACAACAACAAAAAACAACAGAAGACTTGGTTTCTTGGAGGCACAAAAATAGATCCAGCTTGTGAGTACAAATATCTGGGAGTCACATTTGACAAAGAAGGTTCTTTTGTGCACCAGAAGCAGGAAATAGGAAGAAGAGGCTTATTGATCGCCATGACAATGAAAAACCTGGCAACCCAACCGATGGGTACGACAATGACCCCGTTTCTGAAGGTAATTCAGTTCAAACTGCTTCCTTCGATCACCTATGGCAGTGAGGCAATGCGGCGAAGAGATTCTAAAGACCTGGACAGCACACAGGTCAAAGCCTACAGAATAATGTTCTCCCTCCCGCACTACACATCTCCGGTTCAAATAAGATTGGAGTTCGGCCTGCAAAAGCAAGACTTAGCCAGGTATGGGGCATATATCATATGTTGGCACAAACTAAGAAGCACCAATACAGATACACTAAACTATCTGCTATGGCGCGACATACAATGCAGGGACGTTTCCGAGCCAAGAAACTACCTTCAGCTGGCCTTGAAAGTCACTACACTCTCAGAGCTCTGGGATGTACAACTTGGTCATAGCAATTTCAAAAAACAAGTTTGGAAGAATGTAAAACTACTCTCCCTTTTGCAGGACAAGGCATGATTCTCAAAAAGAGCCCATGCATGGATGACCCTAAACTCCTATAATTCATTAATTCCACAAATATACTTCAACCAGGGTTACCCCAAAGTCACAAAAATTATCTTTCTAAAGCACAGACTAGGGATTCTTCCATGCACAGGGCACATACTACCATGGCTGAGGAAAGACGGGAAAGAAACATGCAGGCTATGCAACTCCAACAACGGCAACATCCTTCACGTTATCTGCTCATGTGAGGAGATGCAGTATGCATGACAACTGCTCCTTAAAGACTAATTCAAGCAAAAAGGGATTTGCACCAGAAGGCAAGCGGTGCTCGCCTGCCTGAATCCATCAAACACCAAACTAAATTGCAGATTTGTGAAATTTTTGACAGTGGTCGAACAGAGAATGCCTAAAATGGCGGGAAAGTTACAGAGCCAGGCCCATTAGCAGATGGACAATAGGACCTAATAACATTATACTAAACACGTCCATCTAGCACCAGGCGGAGAACTTTGTGCAAGAAGAGTCCATGTGCTAAACACAGCATATTGCCAAAATGGACCCGCGCAAGCTAAAACGGGGATCAGTTCTTCCCAGCAGTTAGTGAAAAAGCATATAGTAACCAGTTTATTGATTATCTCTTAAATTGTAATTAATTTTTTACTTGTTGATTATTATTTTTTTATGGTTTAAAACAACGATGTTTTATGAATATTTGTAGCATGTATTGCACTGGTTTTAATTAACTATGCAAAAATAAATAAACTTCAAACTTCAGTGCAGGGCCCAGTGCGTAATATGTAAAGAACAATTTGTACCAGAGCACTACAGCTTGTACCATCCGTTGCCCCAGCCAGTTGTGCCAATGACAATGCCAGCACAGCAACTAACCATCACTTTTTTTACAAGTGTGACCATTCTGATTATTCCAGGCCTCCAAAGCTATAAGAATGGCTTGGGAGACAGGTATTAGTCATTGAAAATGTAAATTGAATTAATAAACAGCGGTTGCTGTGCTCATACCTACATTTGGCAGACAGTGCCACCATGCAGCGATTTGTCATAAGCGTAAGTACTGGGAAATAAGTGACGTAACTAACACTGGAAACCACTGGCTCAAATTAGGCACTGCAGTGTACGCTACACGAGTACCTTTGGGAGAAAGGCAGGGGCTACCTAAGGAGGAGCTGAAAGGAAGGTCTCTGGAACCTTGTGTGCCCCAGGAGGGAAGGCGGGGTGCAATAACTGTACACAACTTCCTGGGTGGTGCACATTCTCAAGCTTGTTTTTCCCTATTCTAACAGATTTCACATGGTGCAGCTGCCAGAGCCCACACCCCATGACATGTGTGGATTGAAAGGTACCCATGCACAATCCACAGTGCAGAAGATCCTGCGCCCCTTCTGCACAGTGAAAGTGCCTTCGGGGCACAACATGTGGGGGGCACACCTGCCCCTTGCTTAGAAAAGTTTAGTAATCCAGCCCATAGTGTAGCAGTAGTGCTCGGATACCTTGCATCCTGAACCAAGTGAATCTGCAGCATTGCAGGGAGGCTGTGTTGGTGCTAGGCAGCTAAATTCATCACTCATGCAGGTTGAAACGCAGGACTGCACCGTATTATTGTAAATACGGTGGAGCCCTGCGTTTCTAAAGTGACGGAGTGCGGCATTAGCTTTCTTGGCTTAAGGTCGTGTTCTGCCACTTTAGTTGTATATATGCCTCAATGTCCCTTGGATGAAGAAAATGGTGCAACATTGCAGCAGTACAAATAATATGTGTGGTGTCTGGAACAGAATCAAAAGACTTGTATTATGAATAACCACTTCCATGTTTGATTCCTTTCCTTCATTGTAGATGTAGTTCCTCCAAAGGTCAGTTATTTATTTATTTGTATTTGTTTACATTTGTAATGCGCACAGCTACCCAACAAAGGGTTTCCCGGCGCGGCAGATCCCAATAGCAATGCGGTTACAGAAACTAGATGTTAAAGAGCCATGTTTTTAAGGCTTTTCTGAATGTGATGTAATTCGACTCAGACCGCAATGTATGTGGCATTGAATTCCAGAGCGAAGGTCCTAGGAATGAGAAGGACTTGCCACCCATGCGTGACAGCCTGGTCCTTGGAATTTCAAAATGATTTGCCGTGGAAGACCGAAGAGATCTGGAAGGACGGTAGGGGCGCACCAGGTTTTGCAGATATTTAGGAGCGGTGTTGGTGGAAATCCTGTGCATAAAACATAGAGATTTGAATTTAACTCGGTTTTCAATTTTTAGCCAGTGTAACTTCCTGATGTATTTAGTGGTTGGAGTAGAGATGGGAATTTTACAGAGAAGTCTGGCTGCTGCATTTTGCACTGATTGCAACCTGCGGACAGTAGCTTTGTTCGCCCCCAGGTACAAAACGTTGCCATAATCTAGCCTAGATGTTATTAGGGCATTGACAACTGTTTTCTTGGTGTTTTCAGGCAGCATCCAACAGATCTTTTTTAGCCATTTTAATATGGCAAAGCAGGTGGCTGAAGTCTTTACCCCTTGCTGATGTAAACTGAGTGAGTCGTCAATAATGACGCCCAGGTTGCGAGCATGAGTAACCGGGGTAGGGGGGGTGCCCATTTCAGTTGGCCAATGTTGGGGTCCCCAAAGTTCTTTATTTTTGCCCAACACGATTAACTCGGTTTTTTCGCCGTTAAGTTTTAGGAAGTTTTTTTGCATCCAGTCGGCGATTTTACAGAGTCCGAGTTGTAGGGTGGAGGAATTATCAGAATCTGCAGCTGATAAAGAAAAAAGCAGCTGGGAATCATCAGCGTAGGAAAACATTAAAAGCCCTGTTTCCTCCACTATTTTGGCCAGGGGGCTCATATACACGTTGAAAAGCAACGGGCTAAGAATAGAGCCCTGTGGAACTCCGTGTTTGAATGTCATGGTATCGGAGCAGGCAGTTTGTGAGAAGACCTGGAACGTGCGGTTTTCCAATAATGATCTAATCCAGTTGAGAGCTGCCCCACGGATGCCCAGGGAGTGGAGTGTTTGGGCGAGGACCGCATGCGACACGGTGTCGAATGCCGCGCTGAGGTCAAGCAGCACAAGTGCCACTGTTTCGCCCTTGTCCACCATGCGGCGGATATTTTCGGTTACCCCCAGCAAGGTAGTTTCTGTGGAAAAGCCTGCACGAAATCCCGACTGGTGGGATGGTAATAGGTCATGAGTGGTAATGAAATCAGTGAGGCAACGATGTACATGTTTCTCCAATATTTTTGCAAAGGTGGGCAGCAAGGATATTGGGCGGAAGTTAGCTGGCAAATTGGGGTCTGCTCCAGCTTTCTTCAAGAGCGGATGAATCATTGCATGCTTCCATTCACTGGGTACAAATTGTTCCAGTAACGAAGCATTGAGAAGATCAGTGATGGTAACCAAGACGTTGCTGTTAAGTTGCTTTAAGACTGAGCATGGCAATGGGTCTTTAGGTGAGCCAGATTTAATAGTTTTTAGCAGCCTTTGAACCATATCAGGGTTCAGCAAGGGCCAACTATCAAGTGTGACAGAAGATGCATTAACCGGAGTAGAGCAATCCGGAATGCCTGGAGCATTACCCGAGGTAGGTGATGCACAGTTTGGGGTAGCTTCAGTGGTTAAGTTATATTTATTAGAAGCTTGATTAATGTCTTGGTGAATTTGGTCGACTTTATTGATGAAGAAGGCAGCTAGTAGGTCACATTGAGTTTTATTAAGTTCAGGTGGGAGTTGAGACGTATTAGAGCCAGACAGCTCTTTTACTAGTTTAAAAAGTGTTTTGGAGTGGTCTAAGGCATTTGTGATTTTTGTGCAGATGAATTCTGCTTTAGCCTTGCTACACTGCTTTTGATACGCTATTAACTGAATTTTGTATTTTTCCTTGATTACAGGTGAGTAACTCCTCCTCCATTGACGTTCAAGATTTTTACATCTAGTTTTTTCATTTTGTAAGATATCGTTGAACCAGGGTGCAGGAGAGCGGTGGGTGTTGGGTTTAAGCTTTGTTTTGGGCAGGGTGGAGTCAATGGCTGCAAGAAGCCAGTTTTGTACTGTGGAGGAAAGCTGTTGAACAGTGGTCTTAGTGCAAGGCCTATGTTCTTCCAGGAGGGTATTGAGACTGTCAATGTCAAGTTGTTTCCACTTTCTTATAAACTGGGTGGGTAGGGGAGTATTATCTTTATTTATTGGGTCGACCTGAAGGGCAAATTTAACCAAATAGTGGTCGGACCAGGGCAGAGGCTGGGCAGAATGCGTCACAATATTGTTAAGATTGGAAAAGATGGGATCTAGCAGGTGTCCAGCACGATGTGTAGGCCCTGAGTTCTTTAAGGTTAGATTGAGAGCTGCTAAGTCATTTATGAAGTCTTTAGCTAAAGAGCATTCCTCATCCTCTAGATGCAAGTTTATGTCGCCTAAGATTGTGAAATTGGCAGTTCTCATGGCTAACGGTCCGATAAGTGCAGACATATTTGTCACCCATTTGGATGCTGCCCCCGGAGGCCGATACACAAGGACTCCGGCTAAAGTGAAATAAGGGGCTAGCGTAAGTTTAAATGTCGCCGCTTGGCAGCCATCACATAAAAGAGGTTTAAATTCGCAATTAAAAATCTTTTTGAAGATGATGGCAATTCCTCCGCCAGGTATCTTTTCCCTGTCAAGTCTGGTGATAGCGTAGGAGTCCGGAAGTGCCATAGCTATGTCTGGACCCGAACTTTCTTTGAGCCAGGTTTCAGTAATAAACAATGCGTCGGGTGCTTCATCTAAGAGTAGGTTAAAAATTTCTAGTTTATGCATTGGTAAAGAGCGACAGTTGAGGCTAATAAAGGAAAAGGATTTTGTCTTTGATTTTGAGGAGTTCTTGAGGGAATCAGACAGCGTGGATTTGATCCCTACAGGGTCAATATGTAATTGACAGGTTTGACAGGAATCCTTCTCCCACCCCAATTTTAACAACCTGCAGGAGGGTTTTATTGCTAGTTATCATAAAAAAACACATCAAAACACAAAATACACTCCAGACTAAGCCACTTTTATAAAAAAATATTCTTTCATACGATTCGATTTTTTTTTTATTTATGCCTTTATGCCAATCTGTGCATTCCCATCCAAAAGCCTGAACATCTACTGCACTTTGCTTTTGCTTGGAGGCTTTGTGTAGGTTGTGCTTGAGCATTGACAAAGGATAAAGGTCCGCCCTGAACCCTGAGCACATGGTCACAGATTATGGCTGAGGTTTACTAACATTTTCTGCATTGCTGCGCTGTGTCCAATGAAGAGAGCAGGAATGCGACATATCTACTAAAATATAGCGCATTCTTCCTCCCTCTCTGCGCTGGCGCACTGAGTGCTGCTGAGTGCTAATGCAGGCACCCTTAGGCCATGGAGCAAGGGTGCCTGCATTACAGGCAGGATTGCTTTTGTGCAGGAAGGAAGAACTTGCTGCGGAAAAACAATACTCAGAGGCCTTTTCCTCTTTCTATGTGTGCTGCTGGGAATGTACTAAAATCCATGGGTGAATGCATGGGAATGCCCACACTCCAACCATGGCATGTCTTCTCAATGCACAGTAACACAAGGTAATGATTTGCACTGCCTTGATTTACTCTAGATTTACTAAGCTACACAGAAACAAGCATGGTGGCTTTATGTGGCGTAGTAAATTTAACTTACGACTTGCTCTGTCTTGCAATGCCGTGCATGATGCAGGGGTAACACAAGTCGTTAGTAAACTGGACCTACGTATATTGGCGTAATGTGGCTGGGAGCAATTTGCGAACAGAGGTAAAAGTCTCATGACTCAAGACTCAATGCAGCTGGTTATGGTGGATGGTGACAGAAACTTGGAATTGGTTGAAGACCACACGCTCTGACTTTTGCACTTTGCAGCTGCCTCAACACCATGTACTATTGGTTTTGAGAGTGACGGGATTGGCGTTAACCTAATACATTTAATAAGATGTAACTACCAAATGGGAGTGGGTATCCATTTAATGTTTGGTGTATTTGAAATTGTAATGACAAAATATTTTTCATTATGAAGTCAAATTTTTAATTACAATTTTGGAAATGCCACTTTAAGAAAGTTGCAAAAACAACAGGTGATGGACAGAATGCAGAACAATGTCATACATTCCCCCCAGTACAGAGATTTGGGCCTAAATCCATCGTTTTTTTGCTCACCATGCCATTCCAGTTTGAACCCAGCCATATGCAAATCAGTCTTGACCCTGTGCCCCATGGCAACAGTCAAGCCCGAACTGCCAAGCCAGGTCCTCCCTGGACTGGAAGCAAGCATCCAAGGACCAGTATCGGGCTTTCAGCCCTCTTCAGCCAGGATAGCTTGATTCCAGTGTCATGGAGAGCACGGGACTCACGTCTGAGCATACCCGTCCCACTCGGGGTGACAAATGCAACATGTGAGGGACAGAATGCAGACCAATGTCATACATTCACCCCAGTACAGAGATCTGGGCCTAAATCCATCGTTTTTTTGCTCACCATGCCGTTCGAGTTTGAACCCAGCCGTATGCAAATCAGTCTTGACCCTGTGCCTGTCCTAGGAAGCTTGAATCCGGTCCAGGGAAGGCATGGCTTGGCAGTTCGGGCTGGACTGTTCCAATGAGGCACAGGGTCAGACTGATTTGCATATCGCCATGTCTGAACTGGGGTGGCAGAGTGGGCTAAAGAACGGTGATGGATTAAACCCAGATCTATTGACTGGGTGTGAGTGTTTGATTTGTTCAGATGCTCCGTCCATCACCACCCCTTTTGTACCACTTTAAGAAAGTTGGCATTTTCCTGTCTCAGCCATTTAGTGCATGCAGCTTGTTTCTGAGTCACATTACTGGGCGTAGCTGACAATTGGGCTTTGTGCCACCTAGACAGCTACACACAATATGACACTTTAGGTGTGTCTGGATGTACCAATACTGGCAGGATGGGAGGGAGGAGCTGGTGGGCACAGCCCCACCTACACTTAAAGAGGCTGTGCCCTGCTTCCACTAAAACAATCTGAATACCACCTTTAGTTATTCTGAGAGCCAGGGCAGGGAGGGCAGGATGCCTGGTGACTTCAGAGGGTATTCTAGAAGCTTCTCCTAACTTTCAGAGGAAGGGCACCAGGTATACATGCTGGACCTCGGGTACCTCCTCAGTACACTTCTGGACTTGTGGATACTCTGCCAGGAAGAAGGACTTCTCTATTGGTGAAGGACTGTCACTGGATTTCTGCTTTGAAGGAACTGCTGCTCTGCTGACCTGCTGCCCTCTACCTGGGAGAGAAGGACTTGACCTGCATCACTTGAATTCAGAACCCCAGAGTGATTTCAAGGGGTAGTTAGCTGGCATCTTGATCTGGAGCCTCAGGGGCACAAAAGGCTTCCAGCAACCTGGCACATGTGCCTAGACACTGCCATCTTTAATTCTACCCTGCAACGTGGTGCCACCCCAGTCCTAGACTCTTGAAGAAAGCAGGTGCCAGCCTCTGTGGATCCACTGAAAGTAACTCATCTGCCTGAGCAAAACTGATGCATCACCACTGCTGTGTTGGTCAAGGCTGTCACAAAAACCCACATCACATCGTAGCCCATTGCCTCTTCTGAACCACTGCTGTACATCACATCCCCAGTGCAGGGCCTTGCATCTCTCTTTGACAGCATCCTCAATGACGATGCTGGACTCCGCATCACAGCCTCAGAGCTCCTCGGTGCTAATGCATCTATCCCAACTACATGATGCATCCTCAATGCCGGACTTTGCATCACAAACACTCATCTATGGAATCGACTGCAAACCAAAATGTATGTGTGTGTGTGTCTGTGTAGTTGGGTTGTATTGAGAGATCTGCCTTTGGTTTTGCTCTACTGCACTTGCTGTAAATCGCAGCTAAGGTAATTAATGTATTTTAAAACTAGTCCATTTGAAAAAAGTTGAAAGAAAAGATGAAAAAACATCTATGTATTTAGAGGGTATGTGTTGCCGATTGTTTTTGAAGACATACAGCCTGATTCATGTAGGCAATAGCGCTCGCAAAAGGGCCAGATTCTGAGAATCTGGCCCTTTGCGAGTGCGATTTTTGCATTTGGTATTCACAATCCCAAATGCAAAAATCGCTATTTAAGAATTCGCATATTTGCGAGGAATGGCATTTAAGGAATCTCTAATAGAGATTCCTCAAATGCTATTCATGACACATCAAGAAATAGCGATTTTGCACTTTTGGGGCCGCTATTTACCGAGAGGTCAGACCTGTCGGTAAATAGCAAAAACTCAGAAAAATGCTTTTAAAAGCATTTTTCTAAGTTGCATGTTGCACACACACATGTCCTTTGGACATGTGTGTGCGCAACACCTGTTCAAATGTGCATTTTAGGGGTGCTACAGGGCGTCCTTTGGACACCCCTGGCACCCTTAAAATCGCTATCTCATTTGCGAGTAGCAAATTGCTACTCGCAAATAAGGGATACTCCCCATTCATTCCTATGGGCCTCTTGGCCCATAGGAATGAATGGGGAGTTTTTGCGAGTAGCAATTTGCTACTCGCAAATAAAGAACATGTAGGAATCGCTATTTTATTAGCAATTCCTACATGAATGCCGTTTTGTGTGTCCTCAATAGCGAGTCGCTATGATTCGCTATTAGGGCCACGCAAAACGGCATGTACATGAATCAGGCTGTTTGTACCTAACAATATAGATATGAGTGAAGGACAGTTATGAGTGAGTGATGGTAGGATCACCTTTAGTGAGAGAGAAATGGGTTTAGAATATTACCACACATACATTAGAGTAGTTCAATAGAGGTAGCCCATATAGCAGGTGGGATGTGTTATGGATATGACAGGTGAGATGGAGATGAGATCCAGGATTCCCTCCAGGAAGAGCTTGTGCCAGCGGAAACCTGGAGAACTCCTACTTCATCCACCTCTTCTCATGTTACCACTTCTTTTTAATATCCCCTACATCGCCTCCCCCAGTTCATTGACGGCATCTGTCACCTACTTCTGTGTTCAACTGGGGGTGAATAGAAGTAGCCCATGTTTTTTTCTCATGTTTTATCAAAAGCCTAACTACAATAGTGTTTTGCAGTACTGCAGAAAAATGTGGTACCTTCAGGACCTGCAAGACATGAATGAAAAATAAAGAGCTTATGGTGTGGGTTGTATTTATGTTGTTGGAGGGGAATGTGGGTCAGGTGTTTGTGATTGACGTCAGGGACTGTTTTGCAGAGAGTGCCTCAGGGACTCAACGGGCATGTGCACCTGTTTTGTGTGCCCCATTACACTTTGATATTACAGAAGGGGTTGCAGTTGCATGTGTAGTCCGTTCTGTATTATTGATAGTGCTGCTTCATATGTAGATCCAGCACTACCTCAAGAGGGCGTTCCCTCATTTACATGCAATGCGTGCTGTATTATGGGCGCGGCAGTAGAGGCATAGAAGCTGTCAGGTGTGGCACTAAAAGTGTGCCACAAAAAGGTGGTACACTTCCATTGCACCCCCTGAGGACAGCCCTATTGAGGGTTGAAAGTGGGACCCATGGAGCGCCCCAGACATCCCCTAGCAGGTGAGTGAGGTCACTCACTGAAACTGCCTGCAGGTGGAGCTCTAACCCCTCGAAAAGTGCAGGCAGGTGCCATTGCACTGTGAAACTGGGATCAGCTTAGAGCAGCAGCTCCGCAATTCACTTGAATTCTCTGCCCCCAGAGCTGCATGAGTTTGCTGCTGTCCAGAGGGCAGTGCATGCAACACATTTGGAGTGCACTGTCGCTTTTTGCATATCTGTTGCAAGGAGTACCATGGCGCAAACAGGAAATGTACACCCTTAATATAATATGTACCCGGTGTATGTAATTCTACTATTACGCATGTAGGGTCTCCACCTGCAGAGACCTCCGATATGGTTGTGAGAGTTTCCACCTAAGTTATGGATTTCTCCAAGTGTGCAGAACATAGAAATAGTTGTGTAGTTGTAAATGGTGTTTACACAGACTCCACCCCTAAACTCAGTGGGTGGAGCTGTGAAATGATTACACCTAGGAGTAAATTTACACTTGGAAATGGTGAATAGCAAAAAAGTAGACGACACATAGCAAAAAGTAGTAGAGTTACTCCTAATGAGTACATTTCCATGAGATTTAATGTACATTTATAAGTTTACCTATGTGAGAAGGGCAAATGTGTTGAGTGGGTTTGAATGTAAGCTGAAGGTGGTGCTTGTCAGAGTGGGACATGTGTGGATGCAGGGCTTATCCACAGGCCAGGACCAGTGCTCAGACTCTGCTGCACACAGCTGGTTTATGTGGTGCTGGCATGCATCTCGAAGGTTTCTGTACAGCATGGACTGTTAATAAATCACCCAGTGATCCAGAAAAGAGCACATTATGTACTGTAGCTCCCTTGTTAAAATATGTTAGAAATCAGAATAAAGAGCTCCAACGGCATTTCATTATAGAGTAAAATATACACAGCACTGCCTGTAATTGTGGGTAATTTAAAGTGCATTTTCAGATTTGTATTACCCTGCGCTTTCCCTGTGGATTCATTTTGAAATGTATGAAACTCAATTATAAACCTAGCCCAGGCCTAAGGCAGGCGTAATTGGAATAGCTCCTTTCAATGATAAACTATGAACCGTTTTAATAATATACGCATGTTTGACCACCAAAAATTAGCATTCTCTTCGGTGACCTTTGGATTTCTTTCTATTTTTGTTATCTTGGTTAGTAACGTTTACATGGCAATGGCGGGGCTGTAATGCCCTGGGAAATGGAGCCGCAGACCCAGGGTAATTTGGCGGCATGCAGCTGGTAATGTTTGAGAGAGGAGAACATTAGGGGATGGACTGGCAGCTGGCGGTGCAAGATGCCGATTGCAAAGGCCGCGCCATACTTCCGGGGAAATGACGTGAGGATGCTGCAAGCAGACCCTTTAACCCGTTCCGTGCTTGCGTCGGACGTTGGCCGACAAGAGCACTACCTCGCTGGTGCTGCGCACGTCCGTTGGCCGACGCAGCCCCGCCCACTGATTAGAACGCCTGCACCGCGGAGGAGTTCGGGCCGCGGTCAAGGGGTTAAGGGAGCCGTTCATTGATTGGTGTCACTCTACATCCAAACACCCAAGCGTACGTCATCAAACAAAGTAATGTTCCATATGGGAGTAATGGGCGTCATACCCCGGAGCAATTTTTTATATTGACTAGCTCCAATGCAGACATCACCTTTTCGGAGCTGTACTCAGTAGACAACATTAACAGAGATTGTAACTTCTTTTTATTGATGGACTGACGAAACAACGTCATTAAATAACACAGATCTCGAAACATTTGCACCTCTTTGCAGGTTTCCCTGTAAGATGCTCTTCTTCACAGACCCGGGAAAATACTTAAAAATTGATTGATATAAACAATTTATTGTTCCCTTCACAACTGGAGTACTTTTTCTTTAATCACAGCACCGTCTGATTAAAGTGCAATCCTGTCCTGATGATGACCTTAATTTGAATAGTTCGAAACGCCATCGACAACTCAGCATACATCAGGCAGTCTTTTGCTTCTTAACATGATCTGTATTCATTACGGTTTCATTGCATATGTTATGTATCTAGTTTTAAATAAGCTTTTGCAGCTTTATACTGATTTCTTGTACTTTGTCATTTGTGTCACTTGTGCCATTCACTTCAGGAGCACTTTGTGTGCAGTATTCTGTAGATTACATTTGTAAACTATTTATTAGTGCTGTTATAACTAATACAATTGTTCTTTTGAAAATCTAATACAGACAGCATTTTCAAAAAATGATTGAATTCTCCCGGTTTCTGTTCTTTTGTAATTGATTTTACATTTGCCAAATTGTCTAGAAACAATACTTGCTGAGACATTGTTTGTTACTGAATTCACCCAGGTTTCAGCTGGGTTCACAGTTTTTTCTCCGGTAGTTCTTTATTGTGACTTTTCTTTGACTGACATTTTACCTCACATGTGGCCACACCAACATGTGCACGCTTTTCTGAGGTAAATATTGACATCAATATAACAAAGGAGAGGAGAGATGCAGCCGATTCGGTCTCCCCGAACAGAATTACATAAACAAAAAGAATCCACACTAAGGGGCCGATTAGGATTGCGGTGAATCCGCATCCTCCGGGCCGGCGGAAGCCACCACCGGCCCGGAGGATGCGGATACACCGCTGCGGTGCCTCCAAAGACCCCCCGCCAGATTAGGATGGCTGGGAGGTCATCGGCCGACGGGAAGACCATCCGCCGCTTTTCCGCCGCGGTCGCCTTCCGACCGTGGCGGAAAAGCTCTAATATGGTGGCGGTGTCTATCAGACACCGCCAGCCATATTACGATGGGGCACTAAACATGCTTTTCCGCGGCGGCTTTTCCACTGTGGAAAAGCATGTGGTCTTTGTTGTTTGTTGCGAGCCCCCAGGGTGTTGGGTGGTGGGGGGTTCACATGGGGGGTACCTATGGTACCCCCCTGCTTTGGCATGCACAGGGTGGCAGGCACCACGCGGTCCATGTCCATGAATAATGTTTTGAATTATGCATGTTCTATCTCTGCTTCTGCTATTAGATCGGTCTACCCTTAACTGTGGATTTGGTGAGTCAACTAAGTGATGTCAGCCTCCAGCTCTAGAATGGTGGCATCCCTGAACCTCCTTGGTTCTCTAACATATGTCATGGACTTACCCCTAATCACTGCCTTGAAGGCTTCCCTTCGGGTGGCCACACATTGGATTGAATTGGTGTCATATTTGAAACAGTCATCTGCATCCTATCTTAAGGCTGCAGTAAAATGATTGTCTGTCAGCCACCACACATTTAGTATTTACATCCATTGTAATTTGTTGCCATAAAAGCGTAGTGTAGTGTTATCAGTGAGTAATCTGAAATTCCCTTTGGTAGAATATTTATATCAGTGAAGTTGTGGCTTTCCTTATTAGGGAGAAGGAAGTAGTCTATGCCTGAAAATGAGCAATGAAAATCAGGGCTCTATTGTCCATGTGCCACATACACCACATGTTCACTTGCCCCAGTGAAGCTGCCCTTTCTGGAGGGTGTGCATGTTCACTAGGTGGCAGTCTGTGTGTATGCCAAGCATCCTGGGATGGGTTGATCACCATGTTCAGGTCCCTTCCCATGATAAATCTACTCAGCACCCTCCAAGAGATAGGCGAGGTCATTCATTGCCTGTAAACTCTTGGAGTACTTTTTCTTTAATCACAGCACCGTCTGATTAAAGTGCAATCCTGTCCTGATGATGACCTTAATTCGAATAGTTTGAAACGCCATCGACAACTCAGCATACATCACTGCGTCTTTTGCTTCTTAACATGATCTGTATTCATTACGGTTTCATTGCATATGTTATGTATCTAGTTTTAAATAAGCTTTTGCACCTTTCATGCTGATTTCTTGTACTTTGTCATTTGTGTCACTTGTGTCATTCACTTCAGGAGCACTTTGTGTGCAGTATTCTGTAGATTACATTTGCAAACTATTTATTAGTGCTGTTATAACTAATACAATTGTTCTTTTGAAAATCTAATACAGACAGCATTTTCAAAAAATGATTGAATTCTCCCGGTTTCTGTTCTTTTGTAATTGATTTTATATTTGCCAAATTGTCTAGAAACAATACTTGCTGAGACATTGTTTGTTACTGAATTCACCCAAGTTTCAGCTGGGTTCACAGTTTTTTTTTCGGTAGTTCTTTATTGTGACTTTTCTTTGACTGACATTTTACCTCGCATGTGGCCACACCAACATGCGCACGCTTTTCTGAGGTAAATATTGACATCAATATAACAAAGGAGAGGAGAGATGCAGCGGATTCGGTCTCCCTGAACAGAATTACATAAAGAAAAAGAATCCACACTAAGGGGCCGATTAGGATTGCGGTGAATCCGCATCCTCCGGGCCGGCGGAAGCCACCGCCGGCCCGGAGGATACGGATTCACCGCTGCGGTGCCTCCAAAGACCCCCTGCCAGATTAGGATGGCTGGGGGGTCATCGGCGGACGGGAAGACCATCCGCCGCTTTTCCGCCGCGGTCGCCTTCCGACCGTGGCGGAAAAGCTCTAATATGGTGGCGGTGTCCATCAGACACCGCCAGCCATATTAGGATGGGGCACTAAACCTGCTTTTCCGCGGCGGCTTTTCCGCCGTGGAAAAGCATGTGGTCTTTGTTGTTTGTTGCGAGCCCCCAGGGTGTTGGGGGGTTGGGGGTGCACATGGGGGGTTCCTATGGTACCCCCCTGCTTTGGCATGCACAGGGTGGCAGGCACCACGCGGTGCCTGCCAAGTTGTGCATGCCAAGGCTACACATGCATATTTTGCATTGCAGCGGGTGCGGGTTCGAATTAGGAGACCAGGTTTTCTTACTAAATGTTCAGACAAATTTGGTAGACCTATGAAACTAGTTAGGGTTTTTAAAAACAGTGTTATCACTCAAGATGGTAAGTTGTGGAACATCAAACGAGTTGCTAAATGTCCTGATGTTCATGATTCCAGGTTTTCTGATCTACAACAGAGAACAATGGAGCCTGTTGCATCTAGGGTAAAGACATCTTTCCGACCAAGGTCTACTCCCAGGAAGTTTGCTGACTACGTTTCGTAATCACCTGTATTTCCACATTATCTTAATTTTTGTATTTAGTCTTTATTTTGTTTTTAATGAAGGGAGAAGTGTTACATTCTCTATTTACCTGTATATATTTTCTCTATGCACCTGTCTATTATTTATCTGTACCTTTAATTGTCTTGTAGTTCTTGTTATGGTTTGAGTTCCATTTAGAACTATACTGGCTGCTAGGCATCTGGTCAGTTGACTGGCCTGTGTTGGTCCTGGGTTCAAGAAGCAGGTTCAGTCCTTCTCACTCAGGCAGTAGAGTAGCAGTCCTTCTTGAAGCCGAGCAGCACAGCAGACTTTCCCAGTCTTCCACAGGTCCAGAGGTGTACTGAAGGATTGGGTCTGAGGGCCCAATATTTACACCTGTCATTTTGGAAGTTGAAGAAGCTTCCAGAGCCCTCCCCCATGGAGGTGCTTGGAAATTCCTTCCTGCCTGCCCTTGCCCCAGATTATCAGGAAGCATAAAAGACTAGTGTTAACCCCTTTGTAAGTGTGCTTGGTCAGAGGCTTTATGACATGAGAGTGAGGTAGGTGACAGCTCCTCCCCTTCATCAACTCAGAGATGGCCCATCCTCACAATACCTATTCTCCTTTTCTCTCGCTGGGAGTAACACACAACGACCAGCCGCCAGCTGCACCTTGTCATGTGACCCAGGTTACAGGCTGCAGGCACCAAATGGCTGGGATAAGAACAAGCTTTCTGAAAGATGCATTTTTAGATTTGTGATTTAAAATCTGACTTTACCATGCAAGAGGGTTTAAAAGTACAACTCTTTAGGGAGAAAACTGGCATTCTTACCTGATCCCAATTAAAAGTTATCACTTATTAAATGTAGCCATGTAACTCTATGTTATCCTATAGGACAAGTAGGCCTTGCAGTAGTGACAAACGAATGTAATAGTTTTTCACAACCAGGACATGTAAAAGTTAAAAGTAAGCGCCCTTCATTTTAAATACACTTCACCCTGCCCTTTCGGCTGTTAAGTCCCTAACCGGGAGGTGACTTACATGTATTAAAAAGGAAAGTTGAGGCCTGGCAAAAGATTTATTTGGCCAGATCAATATGGAAGTTTAAAACTGCACACACAGGCAGCAGTGGTAGGACTGGGATGTTTCAGGGGCTACTTAAGTCGATGGCACAATCAGTGCTGCAGACCCACTAGTGCTTCTCAAAGATTAGGTAACCCAATATACCCTTGAAGGCTTGGGTGAGACTTAACGTCAGGTAAAGGTGCCGACAAGGGATTTCTTTTACATACAGTTCTGTTTAATTTTTAACAAACCATTTCTGAGGACCCAAAGCTGTGGCCTCAATCAAATAAATTGTTAAACTTAATTTAGAAGATTATAAAGGACTAAATCAAAACAAAACAAACACAACAGAACAAAACCAAACAAAATAAGACAAGTGGGTGCATTATTTTTTTACACAAATGTATGTGAATAAATAGCATAGCATGGGAATACAAAATAATAGTTCACATAAACAAAAATGAAAAAGAAAATTATCCTTTAAAATGAGCTTAACTCATAATCATTTTTGTAGCTACCCACTTCATATATTTGAAGAAATTGTCAAGGAACATATGATGATCAACTCCTCTATAACAATGATAGTGAAAGCTTGCTATCATTGTCAAAGTTTCAGTCTTATCTTGTAAAATATCAGGAGGACCTTCTTCAGGACCAAACATAAATATGTAGACTGAAGAACCTTAGGTTATGAGTATTTATGAGCTCATAGACAATTGGCTCAGATTGAATGACTCGGTTTGAACTGGATGAGATAAATACATTATCCTCCAGCATTGTTATTAATCATGCAATACGTTTATCTGTATTGGTGGATTGTATATGAGACAATGCTCAAGATGTGAGCAGTCTGTGCGGCCATCACCGATCAGCATTCTGAATAAAGCAGGACCCAGAAGTAGCATTTAATTTACAGGCCCTGGGTACATGTAGTACTATTTTACTATTTTACTAGTGACTAATTGGTAATGTGTCAATTGGGTGTAAGCCATTATTACCATGTTTAAAGGGGAGAGCACAAGCACTTTATCACTGGTTAGCACTGGTATAGCGTGCCGTGCAGAGTTCTAAGGCACTCAAAGACAAATTCAGCAAAAGCAGGAGGAGTAAAGCAAAACATCTGGGGAAAGACCACCTTTAGGCTAACAGGTCTAACAGTGCTATGCACCAAATCAGAAGTAGCTTTGTGCACAGCTGCTGCATGAAAGACTCCACCAAAGCCCCTCAAGCCTGTCTGAGAGAAAATCATAAAGTGGGTGTTGCCACATAGCTTCAATGTCTCGCCCAGTTCCCTTAACTAAAGAAGAATACACTGACTCCTCCCTTGGTCATATAATTCAGCATTATAGTGCAGAAGATTACAGCAGTGCTGAAATGCCCTAATAATGATGTAACTATCCTACCATGAGACTCAAAAGTGAATATTATTTCACCCGGCCAGCACATGTGCACCATTACTCATCTCCCCAAAAAGGCATGATTTGCCCCATCATGCTCCAAAGCAGTCGGCAGCGCTGAACTACTACTGCCATTGACTGGTATGGCCCAACCCTGCCAGTGAGGTAGAGGTGGTAATATTATATAGGTCAACATTTTCTACCTCAATTTATTGACATACCAACAACTTTGCCACCAGCCAGCAAGATATAAGAAGAACAACATATTAGTAAGGTGGCACCAGGAAAAATATGTGCCTGAGGTAAATGAGGCAAGGCGTCTTTCCCCCTCCTCCAGGGTGCGTCGGAGCAGGCATCTGCCGACATCACGCCGCGAGGAGAATTCAATCAGTGAGACAGAGTTAAGAGTAATCAAACAGGACTGGTATTCGCATGTTCAGCATCTGCTAGACACCGAGGCACACTCCGCTCCTGTCAGCAGACGTCAAGTGATGGGTTCTCTATAAGACATCAGGCGCACCATTTACACGTCAGAATTAGATCTTGCTAGACATGTCTGCTCTTGGGGAAAGCTTATGTTCAGATGTGTAAAAGCAGATGGAATATGTGTATTTTCTTTTACAGTTTCTCAAGCAGTGGTTTTGTTCAGGATAAAAACCTCAGCAGAAGGCACAACCAAACCTAAGCCTGCCTTTTCCCTATGATTTTTGCTATTTATGACCGACTCAATCACACAGTCACTCTCTCTTCCTATCTCAGTTCTCTCACTGGAGGTGTATCTTGCTGTCTGGCGTCTTCTTCTGATATTCTGTTTGCTGCCTTTATCCTGCCTGCTTCTCTCTTTACATAACTCACACGGTTTTCTGTCTCACCTCCTAGAGACTTAGGGCCTGATTTCGATGTTGGCCAGAATTGCTTTTGCCCGAAACCGATTTGGTCCTGGAACCGACCAACACCCGGTAGGGGGTCCTGGCAGCCGTCGCATTATTACTTTTCACAATGGGAGCACGTGTTACGACCATAAACCGGCCATAACACAAGCTCCCACTGAGAAAAGGAAAGTGCAGTTCGTCCCTGCCCCCCTTGGCAGGCACAAGGTGCAGGGAGCAACAAGAGGCACCATTGGTGCCCCATCAGCCTCCACCCGGAGCCCGTGACCCAAGGGGGCCCTGCTGGGGGACCCCAAACATGCTTTCCAACATGGTTTCCATGTAAGACAGGCCGGCACGGAAACCATGTCGAAAACCGTGCATCGTAATTTCAAACCCGGAATGGCCCAACCTCGAGATTACTGGCCGGCTTCTGACTGGCCGACGGGCTCTCCGAACCCGTCGGTAGCCAGTCAGGGATGACCGGCCGGTTTACTTTCGCCCAAAACCAACTTGGTCCTCGGACCAACTGACACCCGGTCGCTACGGCCCATTATAATGCGACCGAACACTGATCGGTTGCATTCTCACTTTTCTCAATGAGAACTCGTGTTACCGCCATACTCCGGCCGTAACAAAAGCTATCACTGAGAATAGGAAGGTGCAGTTTATCCCTGCACCCTATAGCAGGCAACTCAGGTTTCCTGCCACAAGGTGCAGGAAGCAACAGGGGGCACCATATGTGCCGTTGGACACCGTGAACCCAAAGGGGCCCTCCTGCAGGCCTGCAAACACGCTTTCCAACATGATTTCCATGTCAGACAGGACGGCATGGAAACTATGTTGTAAACCATGCATCGTAATTTCAAGGGCGGAAAGGCCTGCCCTTGAGATTACGGTGCACGATTTTTGACATGGTTTCCATGCTGGTTTGCCTGCCGTCTAAGCCAGCTGAAATGACTGGCCGGTTTACATTCTGACCACCTCAATCATAATGCCCAATCGGCCCCAAAGTATTTTGAATGATTGTGCTATAAAAAAGATCATTTTTCTACCATTAAGGCAAAAGTAATTTTTTCATCCCTCTTTCAAGGTCAATCGCCCCCCCTGTTATTTTGACAGATAGGTGCTTCTGTCCAGTTCCACTCAGTTAAATCTAGGAGTGGAAGCAGAGGCCAAAGTATATGAGCAGAACCATGAGGGGCACTTAACCTCTTACTCCCCTTTTGGTGCCCCTGTTACCCCTGGCCTCAAGGTCATAAAAGCAGGGGATGGAACTGAATATAAGGCAATCCCTAAGCACCATATGTATTTGTGTATCATCTGTTTTCCTTAATATGTAGTGTTTAATGCAGGAGAAACTAAGTTCATACTAACTTACGTCAATTATGTGGTTTCTTCCATTTTGGATATGACATCGTAACGTATGATGTGATCATTGCTGCTGTTGTTTTTTTCACTGTAGTAAATTGTGGGCATTACACTGAAAAAACAGAAGGCCTGATTATGAGTGTGGTGGTCAAATTGACCAGCAAACCCACAGTTGAGGTGCCTTATTATAATTACGCCGGTTGGACCACCATAGAAACTTCGCAAATGCCAGGGATCCTGGCGGTGCCCCTGCAGCACATCCAAGCATATTAAGAGTTTCTTCACAGCCACACTTTTCATGGCAGTGAGCCCACCATTAAGCATGTGATGGTGAGGAAACAATGGGGGTCTAAAGGGCCCCTGTAGCCTCCTGGCATGGGGATGCATGTAAGGGGGCAAATGGTGCGCCCCACTATGTGCATGCACTCCCTGTTCCAGCACAGCATGGATTTTATAGTCCATGCTGTGCTGGAACACGCTGGTGTGGTCCCACGGTACTCCATTTGGAAGGCTTTCCTATGAGCCTTTGTTAGGCAGTGCCATGGGCCAGCCACTGCAGGTCTGCACACCTGGCTTACAAGTTGTAATCTGGGGCGGTCGGCAGTGGAGTTCAGTGGTGTGGGAGAGGGGTGGTGGTGTGCC
This sequence comes from Lissotriton helveticus, assembly GCF_964261635.1. Lineage (NCBI taxonomy): Eukaryota > Metazoa > Chordata > Amphibia > Caudata > Salamandridae > Lissotriton > Lissotriton helveticus. Next base: position 1,179,620,674 of record NC_136072.1, on the reverse strand, counting down.
GCCCCACTCCCACACTGCCAAACACACATCTCCTGTGAGACCCAGATCCATTTACAGCTCCTGTGATGCCCATCTCTCCATTGAGGTTAAACAGTACAGACACTCCTATAAGACCCAGATCCACTTAAAGCGCACCCATCCAGTGCTTTTGTGAGGGCTTGAGGATGTGTCGGCTAGTAAATCCGTTTGCTCAACACAATTCATCAAACTGGTGTAGACTGTCCTCCTCTTTCCTGCAGGTCCATAGCTAGTCCAATGTTAGACTAGGTCTTGAAAGCCCTCAGGGTAAGTGGGCTATGTGGTATCCAAGAAGCCTGATTCTTCTGTGCTATCGGTCCAAGCTTTTTATATTAACCAGTAGGAAGGCTACAGATTGTTTAACTTCTGACGCTTGAACGAAGGAGCCGGGCAAGTCTCAATGTGATATGACAGACCTTCCAAGATGGTCGCGGTGCTTCCAGTCGTGCCTGTCTATGTCGCTCTCTCTTGCGATCGATCTTGATCTATCTCGCGAAAGAAAGCAAATACGTAAGACTGTCCAAAGTCTCGTCTGTGTGCCTCGAGTCTGATCTGGGTGCTTTGGGATGATGTGGGCAAACCATGGAAGCTTTCTCCACACCAAGCAGCCTCTCTCTTGCCCCAAGAGCTTCCTCTCTCCGATAACCCTTTTTCAGCCCCAAGAAAGTGTAAGGCCCAATGTAGCGGAAATAAATAATGATTTAAAAGGCCAAACTCCAGCACTTCCCATCCTCTAACCACTGATCCTGCTCAGCATCTCCCGGTAGCTACTGATTAGAAAGGCTGGAGGGGGGAAAACAAATCAAGCTGGGATCCGTCTCATTAGGAAAAGCACAGAGCAAGAGGCAGTGAGCTGAGGGTTTCCCAATGCTCTTTGCCAGAGAAGTGATAACCCTGCAAAAGCTGTCAGAAGATGACGCTGAGCAGATTTTTTTCTAGTCAAACATGAAATTTGCAGATGAGATGGCTGGTAAAGCCTGGTTTCATAACCCTTATCACCCATGCCAAGAACCTCGGGATAGTCATCGACAGCAAACTCGACATGATCGCTCAGGTCACTGCCTCACGCTTCCATACCTCCAAGTCAATAAGCAAAGAAAATCCATTACCTTGTTACAAGCAAGCTGGACTACGGGGGCACCCTCTCTGCGGGGATCAACACAAAACGTTCACCTGAAGGCTGCAGCCCATTCAGAACTCCACTCCTAGAATCACTCTCAACCCCCCATGCAGCACTCGCATCACATCACACCTGACGGAGCTCCACTGACTCACCATACACAAATGAGCACAATTCAACCTCCTCACCAGTACTTTCAAGGCACTACATGACACTGGCCCAGCACACCTCAGCAATTAAATCTGCTTTTCCAAAACTTCCAGACACCTCCACTCCTTCGGACTCATCCATGCACACATCTCACGGAGAAACAACCTTTACAACGCAACTTTTACAACACAAGATCCATTACAAAGCATGTCATTACAACGCATACCATTACAACGCATACCATTACAACGCATGCCATCACAACGTATAGCACCCTTACACTATCCAAAATGTACCCTACTGTTGCACCCCCTGGAGTTAGAATAGTAATTTTTACCATTCACTATCCAACAACTACCCTACTGTTGCACCGCCTGGAGTCAGAATAGTAATTTTTACCATTCACTATCCAACAACTACCCTACTGTTGCACCCCCTGGAGTTAGAATAGTCATTTTTACCATTCACTATCCAACAACTACCCTACTGTTGCACCCCCTGCAGTTAGAATAGTCATTTTTACCATTCACTATCCAACACTTACCCTACTGTTGCACCCTCTGGAGTTAGAATAGTAATTTTTACCCCTACACTATCCAACACTTATCCTACGGTTGTACCCCCTGGAGTTAGAATAATAATTTTTACCATTCACTATCCAACACTTACCCTACTGTTGCACCCCCTGGAGTTAGAATAGTAATTGTTGCCACTATACTATCCAATACTTACCCCACATGCATTGTAATGGTATGCATTGTAATGGTATGCGCTGTAAAGGTACTATGCGTTGTAAAGGAATGCGTTGTAATGGTAGTTTTAGGAAATTCGTCGTAATGGTATGCGTTGTAATGGAATGCATTGTAATGGATGTTGCGTTGTAAAAAATGCGTTGTAAAGGCATGCGTTGTAAAAGTATGCGTTGTAACATCATACATCCATCCCACGTGTACAGAAACCCGATCTGGCTGTTGATGCGCCTCCTACATCACTCATAAAGCTTGGAAAGACCCCCCACTATGTGTAAGTACCTCCTCCTCACATCTTGAATTCCGCAAGAAGTTGAAGACCTGGATTTCGAGTAATGCCACTGGGCCATAGGTTTGGCTAGACTCACACCTGCTCAGCAGCAAGATAGACTCCCGGATGATAGAACGCTTTATGCTTTACAAATCTGCATAACATAACACCAAAGTGTTGTGGGCCTCACTGGTGTGGATGGTCTGATGATGTGCCGGCCACTAGATGGTGCTGTTCTGTCTGGTAATGGTGCACCCTGTCACACAGCGTGTAATGGACAAGAAGTCGGGCCAAGAGAGAGCACGTCTTCTTCTTCACCCCTCAACCAGCATTTTAAATGAGATTCCAGTCGTTGTGCTATATATAACTGTACGTTAGGGCTATAAAAGAGGTGGGACAATATCAAAATGCTAATCAGTGCTTGGAAAGGAGACCGAGGATCAAAAGGTGGCAGCTCTACCATTGCAGGGGGCTTTAGGGTCCTATGCACTGTTGGGGTGCATTTGCAAGTTGAGAGTGCAATTATTATAATATTCAGATTAGCTGTGGTGCAGCAGGATGGGTAGTTGGGAATATGCTGAAAATGGAACTACATAACCAAGTTTGATGCAGCTTTAGGGTACTGAGCAAGGCTGAGCTCTTCGTTTACTGCTCAACACCATTTGTGAGCTTTAGGCTTTGCCTCCACCGTACAGTAACCTTTGAGATGCGCTGTGTGGGGGCTCTACTGGTCATGATAGAGCTGCAGCTTTAGGACAATATCAGGAGCTGTAGAACATGCAAGATCACAGTGAGCTACAGTGGTGGAGCTGTGGAGTGGTGTTCTTCAGTTTTAGGCTGAGGTGGCAGGGCTGTGCTGTCCTTTTTGGGGGCAGTGGTTTGCAGATGAAACGCAGTGGCAGGAATGCATGTAGACCAGTGCTTTAAATGGGCCGGTACTCACCGGTACTGAGTACCGGCACTTTTTCCTTTTCTCTCCTTGAGTACCGGCACTTTTTCCTAGCAGGAAGAGAGTACCGGTACTCATGGGACCGGACTTCAGCCCAGGCAGCGCGCCCAGGCAGTGCTTCCATTATCACCTCCACTACCTCTGCAGCTCCTCTAACAAGCACTGTCTGCACGGATTTAATCACAGGAGCACTTCTCACCAGGAACCAGCGTGAGGTGCTTTGGAAGTCTTCAGAGCGGGAGGGAGGGGGTGTGGTGTCCCGGTCTCGGCCTACTTAATTGAGACGCAGGACACAATGCTTACTGTTAGTGGCGGTAAACTAACTTGCCACGCCCAGCTCCCTGGGCCTTTTATTGCCTTATCACAACGTGTCCACGCTTACACTTGGACTCATCCAAACGCCCCTGCGTTCAAGGGGTGGACCCTGCATTCACATTGGGAGGGGGCGTGTGCTCCAGTGGTACACCCCACTGGTAGCAACACTACATTCCTCCTTTACCTAGGGATAAAACAACAACAGGGAAACATAGTAAAACACAAAAAGTCACTCAGGTCAGCGAGGGCGCTGAGACAGCAGCTCAGCTGTGTTTCGACCAAAAGTCCGCTGGACAAGTCTCTGACGCAGCATCTGAGTTCACTGACAAAATATCATAACATCATATGTAAAACAGAACAGTCTTACTTCATTCTCGGCGAGGTCACCCAACTGGATCAGTTCAACGCCAGCACTGGGCCACAAAGTCCCGGTATCTCTGGGAAGGCTTGGGGCACGGGCGCAGGCTGTACTTGGCTTGGCTGCGGTTTTCTGCCGTGGCTGTGGGTGTTCCTTCCGCCTCGCTGGTCCTAGCAGCGCCGGGAACTTCAGGTGGACTCGCTGTCTCCGGATCACTCACTGTGAGATCGCCTGCTGGGAGGGTCGTGGTGCCTGTTGTGGTCGGTCCTGATGATGCACTCGGTGGGCAAACGTGCCAGTCATTCTGTTCCGTGTCCTGCCTTCTCTCTGGCACTTGCTTGAAAAAGGAAACGTTTCTTGTGACCACTTCTCCATTCCTGACAGCTGTAATCATAGTTCCGTTTACCTCGGTGACCTTCCAGGGATCCAGCTCGAATGGTAGGCGGAATTTCCCGCCGGGATGGCGGTCTTTCACTAGGACAGTGTCTCCAGCTTGAATGGGGCTGTCCGCGGCTCTCCGTTTACGGGATGCTTCCTGATTGTTCTTGGTGCGCTGTTCCATAGATTTGTTGTTGGGGATTGGGGCTAGCTCCCACGTGGGGTGGTGTGGGATGGTGTCTGCAAATGCCCGGTTGAAGGAGAGACTATTCGGGGCAACCCCCGTGGTGCAGTGTGGGGTCTGGCGGTACTCACGGAGGAATTGGTATATAGCTAGCTCTATACAGTGACCATCAGCCACAGCAATTTGGATTGTCTTGTTCAGAGTTCTCATTATCCTTTCGACCTCCCCGTTGGCTTGGGGCCATCTTGGTGTTATCCGCTTGTGTTTGATGCCGTGGCTCTGCAGATAATCTGTAAACTCGCTGCCGTTGAACGGGGGTCCATTGTCTGTGCGGACCTCTTTCACAATCCCGTGGGTGGCGAGGATCTTTTCGAATTTTGGGATCACCTCTGCTGCTGCAGTTGACATCACAAACTCTACCTCGGGGTAGCGGGAGAAATCGTCCACCACGACAAGCATGTACTTGCCCCCTGGGAGGCTACCAAAGTCTGCACTCACTCGTGCCCATGGGGTTGTTGGCCCATCTTCGGTGATTATTGGTGCCGGAGGGTTTGGAAGGCTCATTGCAAGGCACACCGGGCAGCTCTGAACGACTTCTTCGACAGCCTTGTCGAGGCCAGGGAACCACAGTTTGCTCCTGAGTCTGTTTTTGGATTTGACGATCCCTTGGTGAGATCCATGAGCCAGCCGGGCAGCGTGTTGGGTGAGGCTGCTGGGCAATACCAGGCGCGGGCCTCTCAGGAGACATCCTTCGGCTGAGACAGACAGTTCATGTTTGACCTGGTACAGGGCTTTCAGGATGGCTTGGGCGTCCAGAGTGCGAAATGATGCGGGGCATTGCAGGGCTCTCCAGTCGCCGGACTCAATCGCTTGGATCGTGATCTGGAGGCAGTCATCGTCTTTCGTGGCACTCGCAACTTCCTCTAGGGACATTGGGCGCGGCCTTGACCGTTCGACTATGAGCCGGACGTACTCCACCGTGGCTGCCGCTTCCGCAGCTTCCGCTTCTGTGACTGGGCGGGCGTGTCTTGATAGGTAGTCCGCAGGGTTTCGCGTGCCTGGTTGGTATTCTACGGAGAAGTGGAACTCCTGCAGTTGCAGCACCCATTTTTCGATCCTCGGTGGTGGGCGAGAGGACGAACCTTGGAAAAGCGGTATGAGGGGCTTGTGATCGGTGACCACTGAGAAAGGGTGTCCATAGAGGTAGATATGGAAATGGCGGCACCCCCATAGGATGGCAATCGCTTCACGTTCAATTTGCGAATACCGTTGTTCGGTTGGTGTCAGCGTGCGGCTGGCGTACGCTACGGGGGCCCAATCACCACATGTTTGCCACTGTGATAGGACTGCTCCTAGGCCGGTGGGGCTGGCGTCCACTAGCAGTTGTGACTCATGTTGTGGGTTGAAGTAAGCCAGGGTCGTTTCAGCTGATAGGGCTGCTTTGGTCTTCACGAACGACTCTTGTTGTTCCGGGCCCCACACCCATGCGGCGTTTGACTTCGTGAGTTCGCGGAGAGGCCCTGTCAGGTCCGACAGGTCTTTTATGAACCGTCCGCAGTACGTTACCATACCTAGGAAACTGCGGACGGCTGTCACCGATGTGGGGGGTGGAGCATCGTGGATGTCCTTGACCTTGTCCGGGTCGGGGCCAACTCCTTGGTCGGAGAACTTATATCCAAAGAAACTGATGTTTCTGCGAAGGAACTCACATTTGTCCTTGTGGAGTGTTAGCCCTCTCTCCTTCAGCCTGTTGAACACTGCTTGGAGGCGTGCTATGTGATCTTCCAGTGTTGGGGCATGAACCAGGATGTCGTCGCTCACATTGAGCACTCCGTCGAGGCCTTGGAGGACATTGTGAATGATGTTCTGAAACACCTCCGCCGCACTCGAGATGCCGAAATTAAGCCTCGTGTACCTCCACAGGCCTGCGTGGGTGGAGAACGTTGTTATCGGGCGGGAGTCTGGGTGGAGGGGGATCTGGTGGTACCCTGATCGCAGGTCCATTTTGGAAAACCACTTTGACCCCGCTAGCTCTCCGATGATGTCGTCAATGGTCGGTCTCAGGTGACGTTCCCTCTTAATCGCCAATTTGGGGATGCGCATGTCCACACATATCCTTACAGCATCGGGTTGCTTTGGCTTTTTGGCCACCACGATGGGGGACACCCACGGCGTGGGGCCAGTCACCTGTTCGATGATGCCAGCGTGTTCAAGCATCCTCAGCTCAGCTTCGACTTTCGGTCGGAGGTGAAAAGCGATCCGTCTGTGTCTGAGGGCTACAGGGGCCACCGACTGGTCAATGTGGAGGCGGACGGGGGGGCCACGTAGGCATCCTATGCCTTCGAACAGCGAGGAGTGTTCTGTGACCAGATGGTCCAGACCCTGGGCTTGTACCGTCAGGGCAAAGTGTATGAGTCCGAGTTCCCGTGCTGTTTTGCAACCAAGGAGGAAGCCAGATCCTTCCTGGGACACGTAGACCTTGGTAGGCAGCTGCGTTGATTCGTGGGCAACCGTCGTCTGGAACACTCCACACAGACGCAATGGCCGTCTGGTTCCGTAGGCAAACACTTGTACTCTCGTGGGGCGAAGCGCGGGGGCATCTTCGAGGCACTGATACACGCTGGCGGCCATGAGGTTTATCGTAGCGCCGGTGTCGATGAGGGCTCTGACTGCTTGGCCATGCACCTGGACAGTGCACATTGGCTCGGTGGATGACGTGGCAGCTAGGGCGTTGAGCATGCGCACCACATGGACTGTCTTCGCGTCCTCCTCGTCGTCGTCCATGTCGCTGCTGTTCGACGTGTCCGGCACGGGCGCCACCTGCCGTACTCTCCTGGGTGGGCCGCTCAGCTTCTTCCGCTGGGACGATAGACAGACGCTTGCAAAGTGATTTGCCTTACCGCACGCGCTGCAGATTTTTCCATGGGCCGGGCAGGCGCCTTTGTGGGGGGTAGCACCTCCGTACCACATGCAGGCCTGGTCTTGGGCGGACTGGCCTGATTTCGGTCGCCCTTTCTTGGGGAGTTTCGCCCGGCCGTCTGTGGGGAGCGGCCTGATGGCACACACGGGCTCCGTCTTGATGGTTACAGTTGGAGACGGCTCCATGTGGGCGGCACGTGCCTTGGACAGCTCCTTGGACCGCCCCAGGGCTAGGATGTCGCGCATGGGCATCGCGTCCGTCTCCAGTACCCTCTCTCTCAGCTTCAGGGAGGCACAACCTTGAATAAATTGGGCGCGAATCTCATCGGCCGCATCCGGGAGAGTGCACGTGCTGGCTAGTTTTCGGAGCCGAGCGTAGAAAACGTCCACAGACTCGTCCGGGAGCTGGCGAGCTTGGCGCAGAAGAAACCGCTCGTAATCAGCACTGGTGAAAGGCTCAAAGTATCTCGTGATGGCGTCTCGCAGGGTCGCATATGTGTGTGGCGGGGCACCCTCAGTGACGTCCTTGGAGATATCGTGAATGGCTTCACCTCCGAGGTGTAAAAGCATCGCGCGTTGACGCCCTACCGCAATGTTGGCTGCGACAAAGTAGTTCTCCAGTCGCTCAACCCACTTCTTCCACTTGGCGGCTTGAGAAGGGGGGCTCCCGGTTACAGCGAAAGGCTCCAGATGTGGCCATGGTGGCAGAGGTACAGTCCAATAGGTGACAGAAAAAAACTGCACAGGGCCCCTGGGGTGGCTGAAAACACGTGGGGGTGGATACTAGCAGGCAGGAGCAGTCACAGGCGGTGATCCGCGAGATGCGTGAGTCTTGGCGGGATCCGCGCTCACGCGAGAAGCGTGAGGAACGGCGAGCGGGAGCATTGCGCGCCTGGCGTGTGAGACGTGAACACACTGCGCATGCGCGGATGAGCAGATCGGCCGACTGGGTCCGGGGCCGGGTAGAGTGGAGCAGCCAGGGCCAGAGGCAGCGCGGGGCAGTGGGGGCACACGGAGGTACCTGAAAGGTGGCGGCCAAGAGGACAGCGGCTCCGGAAGCAGGCGGAGGCCCAGACTGGCAGCGGACAGTGGAGCGCTGGGACTCCGGTGGAGCGCTACGTGTAGCGGTGCATGCGAGGTGCAGCGAGGTACCCTCTGGTCGCTGTGGTGCCGGAAGGGCACGCAGAAGCGTTGTGGGGTGGCTCGTTGACCACCTCGTCGCCAGTGTGGTGTCCCGGTCTCGGCCTACTTAATTGAGACGCAGGACACAATGCTTACTGTTAGTGGCGGTAAACTAACTTGCCACGCCCAGCTCCCTGGGCCTTTTATTGCCTTATCACAACGTGTCCACGCTTACGCTTGGACTCATCCAAACGCCCCTGCGTTCAAGGGGTGGACCCTGCATTCACATTGGGAGGGGGCGTGTGCTCCAGTGGTACACCCCACTGGTAGCAACACTACAGGGGGGTCTGCAGAGTGCTTATCGGATCCATTGTTCTTTCACAGTGGGGCCGAGAGGGGGGCTGTAAAATCTAATGGGTGGCGGCGAGACGCACTGAACAGGATTGAATATTCCGTGAACAGAACAGATTAAAAGTGGGGTTATGTGTTCTCTAACAGCGGCACATTAAGCGCACCTGGGGACAGGCGCCAGCTGGCCTGCCCCCCTCGGCCTTGGACCCCTCCCGGTCTGCCCTGGGTGTATGATCCAAGGGGGGGAGGGGGGGCACCGTTCTTCAGCACTTATTAAATGAGTGTGTCCCTGGCTGAAAATTACAACTTGATCTATATTTTCTAAAACTCTATCTTGTTTTGAAAAGTGTTTCTGTATATTGGAAAAAGTGCCAAGTGTTTGTGGCTGAGAAAACAAGCTGGGGGAAGGCACTGAACTCTGGCTGCTACTTCAGAGTGAGTCACAGGAATGAACGCAGCTCACTCAGAAGAACACACTCTTCGGATACCCTTCAATTTTTTTTATTTTTTTTAACACAAATGTTCATGAAATGCTTGATTTCACTGTTGCACAAATAAAACACACCCTCCACAAATAGACAAACACCGTAGGCAAACACAGTAGTGACGCACACAACACAGTAGCGGATACATGCACACAAACGATAATGCACGGACATAGAGGAGTACATACTGCACAGATGTACATGCACCAAACATTCATGCCCAAGCATGCACATGCAAACACTTGCGAAAACCACAAGCACGGACACACAGCACACACATTCCATCGGTAGACACACACATACAACATGCACACATACCAAACGCATACCAACTCACAAAAGAAACTATGGAGCTTCTACTGGTCACCTTACAGTAACTTGCTGTGCCTTTCTTCACAGCATAACATTTGATGACGTCACATTTCCTTTATGGTTATCTTGACAAATAACTACCACGTATAGTGTGTGCTGCACAAACTGAGCAAAAGACACACAATTGATGGACGGAATGCAGAACAAATCAAAACATTACAGTTTTTGTCGCATAGAGCCCTGTGTTACCCGCAGGTCAAAAGTTAAGATCCTTGTAAAATAGCTGAGTGAGCTATGACCCTGCAGCAACGACCTGCCTGCAAACAAGAAGGCATATATTTAGAACCTCGCTGTTATTTCCTCCATCTTTTCTTATTTCAAGGATGCTAAAAAAGCCTACTTTGGGTAGTAATAAACACTTATAATTAAGTGCCATATATATAGTTATTAGTGAGGTAACTAATGGACAGATACATCCGACATTCTAACAATGCATCCAGATTTTGTGCATACAATCTTGGCAAAGTCAAAAAGCTAACCCCGCCCCTTGTCCCACCTTAGCACCGCCCTTAACCCCGCCCACTGCTCTTTTTGGTGAGTACCTGCACTTATTTTTTTCCATTTAAGCACTGATGTAGACTGTTTTAGGGGGGCTTCAGATCCGAGCTGGACCCCTCCTCCCTTTGGCCTTGGAAACCAGGGTGTCTAAAACGCATATACTGCAGCGGTGCGAGCTTCAATTACCTTTCATAGAGCAGTAAAGGCGCTGGCAGCAACAGGGCATGGCCTCAGCTCCTCCCACACAACATGCCCTTCTTGACTAGTATATCATGTGCAGTGCCAGTTCTGGCCGGCTGCTCCTGCTCTCTTTAGTTCCACTGCAGCGACACATGGAGGAGGCAAGCGCATGGGTACGCGGCACACTTCTCTGTGCCCCTCTGTCTTGCGATTAGCCACTTGACCCTGCTGTGCCAAACATAAAAAGAGAGCGAGAGTGCCTCTCGGTCTGGATTCCCCAAACGCTGTGGGGTGGGTCGGGAATGGACATGGAGGGGTCGGTCAGGACCTGCTCCTCTTCTTCTGCTCGTTCTCGGGTCAGTGCCAAAATAAGCTAAAGGTATACATGCATCTGCATCCAGATAGTGTGCTGCGACTGTTCAACTGCCACTGTGCCAAAACCTGAAACCATGCATCCATGCCAGTTCAAGTGGAAGGGGGCCTGATGTGCAAAAGGAGCATGCAGGCGTACGTCTTGGCACCTGACTGCACCCTGTACCCTCTGCAGCACGCATCACTTCCATGTATCTCTACCATCTTCTAGATTTGTGACGAACACTAAAATGTGAAGAAAAAAATACAATGAACTTGCCCTAGCATATAGATTTTAATTGCGAAGTTTTCTAAATAACCAAGAATTCAGTCATTACAAAGCGAGTAGATTTTAAAATGTGTAGTTCCATTTTTGCATAAAATTTTAAAAATTAAAATGAACATTTAACACTGTAGATTGCTCAGATTTCGGTAAAATGTTCCAGAGATGTTGGTTACATTTACAGCTGATTTTAACTGCTGCTAATCCTCACCTCCATTGCATACTGGCTAACAGGGGTCAGTACCTAAGCTGTCCTTCAGCAGTGGACATTGCGCCAGTTTCCACTTAGAATTGAGCCTTGTACAAAGTCTGATGGGCTCTAACGTGTTGGGAGGAACAGTTTTCAGGGTGTTCTTCGTGGGCTTCTTTGAAGATGGCTGTCGTTGTGTAAAAACGTATACCCTTTCCGAGATGTAGAAAGCCAATAGGCCCATGAGGGTTTCTGACAGTGGGTCGGGAGGGAAGACTGTACTTACCCAGGACTGGTCCTCTAGTGAGTAGCTACATCTGCTCCAAGCAGACTCTCCTGTCATGCATTGGACTCCCATGCTGTAAACATTTCACCAGAGTCCCAGGCCCTTGGGCAGAGAGAACAAAAACGTTTCACTTGAGGCCTGCATGGATATCACTGGATGTGACATGTGGACCTTAAAAATGTGGGGGCATATTACGAACAACTAGCGATAATTATCGCTAAGCTTGGTTAGAGGCAATATTAATATCGCCGAGCTCCGTCGATTTTTATCGCTTAGGAACCTTGCTATTATCAAGGTTTATCTCCTAAGCGATAAAAATCGGCCGAAATGCATGAATATCGCTGAAAAGTCAGCGATATTCATGCATTACCTGAGCAAATGCTCGTAGCCATGTTATCCACCTACCATTGGATAACATGGCTAAGAACTGCTCTGGGCAGGCGTTAGCGTTTGGAGATAATCGCGCTTAGCGCGATTATTTCCAAAAGTTGGTAATAGGAGATAGAGATGTTAGCGACTGTTTCCAGTCGCTAACATCTTGGCACGCCCACTTTGCATGTCATTAGCGATAATTATCGCTGTCATGAAAAGTGGGCACCTAAATGCCCGCTATCTCCTACTAGCTGTCGCTAACTGGTGTTAGCGACAGCTAGGTAATAGGGAGATAAAATTATCGCCGCTTTAGCGGGAAAAATTCCCGCTAAAGCGGCGATAAGGCCCTATTGGTAATATGCCCCGCGAACATTAAAAAAGGCTCTGCTCCAAAATTGTTTTAGGCCTCACCTACATAGCTGTCAACTGTCCCGTTTTTGCCGGGATAGTCGTGGCAAGTTGGAAACTGTCCCGGGTAATTCACTATCCCGGGACAGTTTCAGCAATTGCACTTCAGAGAGAATTGCAGGGAATTGTGGTGGAGTTTCGGCTGTGGGCCGGGGTGGCCGAGTTGGAAAAGTTCCCCAATGCAGCTGAAGGGAGAGTTTTTTCAACTCTGCTACTTTGCCTTGAGTTTGGGGTTCCCGTCTCAATTCCCTGCAATTCTCTCTTTGAGTAGACCCTATAATCTACACTATGATATGTAGGCAGAGTTGAATTATGCTTATTATGTGGGTTGGGTGGAGTGGGCGGAGCTTTGGGGCAGTGGCTGTGGTGCGTTTTCCAGTAAGTAATTTATAGCCGTGCTGCGAAGTGTCTCTGAAAATGTGTTACAAATGTTAGCAACCATGCACCTCCAAGCAGCTTTTAGCTGCCTGTTGTTGAAAACTGTTGTGTACAATACCAACAGGTAGATTTCTTATCTCTTGCTTCCTTTGTTTTTGATGCTTTTTCTTCATTTTTTTGTCTTTGTCCCTCTCCTCAAGTATAGCTTCTTTACCATGCTTTGATTGAGTGACCGGTATCATTTCATGGCTCACATCAGGGTACTATTTTGTTCTTTAGTTTTGAGCTTTTCATGGGAGTGCCTGTGCTTTCTTGCTCTTCTTCTCCCGTGCTGCCACTCTCCTCAACAAGCATTTGCAATGCAATAGGTCTCGCATTAGGAAACTTTGAGCTGTTGGTATTGTAAATGACACATTTTTTATTTATGTTTTGTTTGTGAAAATAGCAACATTAATAGCTTTGTTTTTTACAATGCCAATAGTTATAACTTTCGCAAATGTGACACCTATAGCATTTGTAATGTAATATGTGTTGTATTTACGTGACTTACATGCATTGATATTACAAATAACAATGGCTTTTATTTTGTTTTAATAATTAATACTTATTTAAAAGTTATTGTAATTTATAATGGCAATAGCTTAAACTTTTGTAAATAACTTTTGTGAAGATTATGTTCAGTGTATTTTATTGTGACAAAAATCCAAGAACAGAAGTGAAATATTAACTACTTTTTGTTACATTTGTAATAAAGCTTGAAACATTGAGAGAACATATTTGAACCAGTTGTTGTTGAATGGTTGCACAGATTGGTGTTGTGGTGGCGCTGAGTGATGTTGTGATGGCGAACGAGTGATGCTGTGGCGTTCAGTGATGCGGTGGTAGCGCATAGTGATGTTGTGGTGCACCTGAGTGATGCTGTGGTGATGCTGAATGATGCTGTATGCTATGCTATGTTTTGTTTTGCTCTCCTAAGTTTTGTTTTGTTATGCTATGCTATGTTTTGCTATCCTATGCTTTGATTTGTTATGCTATGCTATGCTGTGTTTTGTTATGCTATGCTATGTTTTATTATGCTATGCTATCTTTTGCTATGCTATGCTATGTTTTGGTATGCTATGCTATGTTTTGTTGTGTTTTATTATGCCATGCTTTGTTTTGCTATGCTATGCTTTGTTATGCTATGCTTTGCTATGTTTTGTTGTGTTTGGTATGCTATGTTTTGCTATGCTATTAAATGTTTTGTTTTGCTATGCTATGTTTTGTTGTGTTTTGTTCAGCTATGCTATGTTTTGTTGTGTTTTGCTATGTTTTGCATAGAAAAAGCGTTGTACGGTGCATACACGACACGAATCGTACTTGCTGGGTTGGAGAAACCAGCCGCGAACCGTACGGATGTCGTGTACAGCGGGTTCTGAGGGAGATTCGTACGGGGTTTTGATTTGTACGGTCTCTGTACGATTCGTACGGAGTCCAGTTCCTGGTACGAATCGTACTTCATTGTACGTACGGGGTACGTTGCAGGGTACATTTCGTACGGGAAAAATACTCCGTACAGCTATTCTGAGCGTTTTTTCCCGAATCGGAATCAACCCCTAAATTTTAGCTGTGAGTTGCCGCATTTGTGGGAGTAAAGGCAAATAATTTGCTTTTCTTTTACTTATTACATCAAAACTATTATTTACAAATCAATTAATAAATAATTAAAATTCATTTACTTCACACCTGGCACCCCTATTAACCCCACAATCTGCTACGTGCTAAAAATAAAAAATGTACATAACATTAAATGTCAAAACAACTAATAAATAAAAAAGCTATATTTAAAACAATAACAATAATTATACAAACATTTAATAACATATGCAACTAAAATATATAAACATGATTAGAAAACGATATCTTTTATCTAACGTCCTATAAAAGGACTGTTTTTTTCTTTGTTTAGGGCTAGTGGTGGCTAGTGACATTTGAAAGTGGTGAGGTGTAAAAGTTTGGGATGACTTTTAAATGGCACTGCATTTTCTTTTACTTTTGCCTTGCCATTATTTTAAAGACTCTGTACTCCCATGATGGGGCCCTTTCCCACCCACTGGCACAGAATCTCAATTACAACTGGAATACATAACAACTGCCCTGTGCTCTCTCTGAAGAGAGGCCAAAGTTTGAATGGCCATGTTTTCTGCACGCACTTTGACCAACTGACTGGGTCTGTCAGAAACTCACAGTGCATTTAACCTCAGCTCCAAAGTTGTCATTCACGGCATAAACACTGAACTTGAACTTGACCCGAAGGTGTTGGAGCACTTCACATGACTGCCTGTTACATTACACATAGTCACATTCATTTTTGTTTTGTATGCACAAGGAGATTTTCCCAGAATCACAGTCTGTAGTGGTGATGCCTAGACTTACAGACACTGTTTTCTGGTCTCCTGTCTTATTGTGATAGGGTGTATTCCTACTGAAAGCACCCAAGAGCCTGATCCAGTTCCAAACAAGAGGAAATGTGGGTGAACAACAGTCAACAAATCTAACCAATCCTGGAGCTGCTCTCATGCTCTTTTCAGCATGAGAGGCATATCAGGATTGGTTGGACCATGCTTGAGCGGATTGTCTGCAATCTGCCCGGCTGTTTAAAGCAGCTTAGATTGATGAGGTCTGAAGTGCACATGTTGGGCTGTCCATCGCAAGACCGCCGGCCAAACCGGCATGTGCACTAGCCAAGTCATACCTCTTGCCAGTCAGCAGGAGTGCCCTGCCCCCATCCTTGCACCTGCGCTAGAACAGCGGCACTTTATAATGAAATGGTAATAACCCTTTTATTAATTTGCGATTGGCCACAGGGTCCACAGCAGGCGGGGTGAGGCTTGCCCGTCCTAAAGGAGGAACCACCCCTGTGTGGCGCTCACCTTTTCCTTTTTTTGGAAGTCAAATATATGCTGCACTTCTGAGGGGAAGCAAGAGGTGTCGATAAATACACTTCAGGATTGTATTCGCCACACTTCAAATTGGCTTAGGAATAATTACCTCCAATTTAACAGAGGTAAAACGGAAGTAATGTTCTGCCCTAGCAGTACCTTACCTCATCAACTACCAATGGAGCTTAAACTCACCCCTGAGGAAGAACCCCTGACCCCGGTCAGGGTGGTACGAAATTTAGGGGTTATGATGGAAGATAATCTCCAGATGGAGGCTCAAGCAAATAAGACAATTAGCGTCTGTATGGTCCTCCTTCGAATGCTACGGCAGATTCTACCATTCCTTCCAAATGAGACTCGTCCCTTGGTGGTCAGAAGCTTGATACTTAGCAGACTGGACTATTGTAATGCCCTCTATTTGGGAGCTCCGCAATACATCATTCAAAGCTTACAAAGAGTCCAGTCTACAGCAGCTAAAATGTCCCTGAATAGGGAGCGTCGAACTTCCACTTCTTCGGCATTGAAAGAGCTACATTGGTTGCCAATTCGGGAAAGAGCCCATTTTAAAATCTTTATGCACTGTGTTCAATGGACTACACGATTTGGGTCCAACACCGTTATCAATCAGGTTTAACTGGTACAAGCCTAAGAGGATGCTCCGCTCCTCCTCTCTAAATTTAGCTGCAACATCCAGATTTAAACGATCTAGGATGGGAGGTCGGGCTTTCAGTGTGGTGGCAGCGCGCCTCTGGAACAAGCTGCCTCTTCGAATCAGACAATCCAACACCCTGACTATCTTCAGGAAAAGCCTAAAAACTTGGCTGTTTCCTAGAGGTTGTAAATCTAATTCTCGACCTCTGACCTTGCTGCTGCAACGGGGGCTATTTGTAAAAACCTGAGCGCCAAGATACCCGTAGGGTGAAAGGTTTGCGCTATATAAGAAATAAATCCATACAGACATACATACTTCTGTAGAACTTTGCCGAGTTCTTCCTATAGTTTTTGATTTAAATGGTTCTATTCTTAATTGACTGATGGCTCCAGCGTATGCATTATGTATGTATAATCCTTGAGTAAACTTTAAACTCAGTCCTTTTCTGTCATTCTTATTGAGAATATTTACAGCCTCATCCTAATGGGTGAGTTTTAGTTAAGTATAGATAGGTAATAAGAAGCTGTGAGGAGGGAAGGATGAGAGAAGGGGCCAAGCCTGTGTGATGTCATCAGAAATCAATGGATGCGTGATGTCACTTCCGCTATCTCTTGACATTCAGAAGGGTTCGCTCACTCTGTCCCATGTTTCAGGCAAAGTGAAGAGCATTTATCTTGGTCATATCACAAAATATTAGAGAGTTGCTTCCAGAGCTGTCAGACCTGGGCCATTAGACTCCGCCTCGTCCCCTAACTCTTTCCAGACGAATGCTGCTCTCTCTGGCGCCCCGGATGTAAATGCTGGATCCTTCATCCCATTAGCGGTGCCAGGGTAGCCTCTATCCAATCTTTCCCTTAAAAAGAGGGTGTAATACCTCACAGGTTATATTAAAAGAGCTGCTCTAGGAGGTTACAACCTCTACAGAGGGTTTAGTGTATGAATGAACAGCCCCTTTGTTTGGTTAAGAGGATTAAGGTTTTACGAACATTGGGGCATATTACCAAGGCGGGTGATGTGTGATTATCGCCTCTTGATAATTCTATCGCCCTATTAGCAAGCTGTTGCTAACATCAGTTAGCGACAGCTTGTAGGCGATAGTGAGCGGTTTGGGTCCCGCTTTGCATGTCAGTGATATTTATCGCTAATGACATGCAAAGTGGGCGTTCCCAACCTGTTAGCGACTAAAAGCAGTCATTAACATCGCCTTCGCCTATTATCAACGCAGGCGTAGCAATGGAAATATTCGCGCTGAGCGCGAATATCTCCAAAAACTAACGCCTGCTCAGACCAGTTCTTAGCCATGTTATCCAATGGGAGGTGGATATTATGGCTCAGTCCTCATTAGCGACAATGCGTGAATATCGCTGGATTACCAGCAACATTCGCGCATTTTGCCGCTAACGCCGGATATTTTATCGCTTTAGAGATAAACGTTGCTAATAGCACGTTATCTCTGCAATAATATCCAGCGATGTTTGGTGTTAAAAAAAATACTCGCTAAGCCCAGTTAGCGATAAATATCGCTAGTTGTTGGTAATATGCCCCATTATCTTCTCTCCGCATCCTAAACTGCCTCATGGCATTTAACTTACACCTCCGCATCGAATGAGTCTTTCTCCATTTGGGCGCTACAATTTGGAATCATCACTTAAGTTTGCCGGAAGTGACGTGTCATTTGTGGCTGAGTACTTGTTACATTTTGAAAGATTCTATAATAACAGGCACTGCTTTGATTTATTTCCCCCTTTTGTGGGATTTCATTTGCTCATTAGGACTTTTTAGATCCAATGAGGATCATTTGTCCTCGGATCTTACAGTAGAAAATACTGAACCTTGTTACATTATGTTTCCATAGCCAGGTAAAGGACTGAGACCGAAACCAGCAAGAGACAAGCCCCAGCTTTTGGTTTGGACCATTGGATCATTGGCCCAAATCTAATAACTATGAGAACATTGAATCGCTACAGTTTGTAACTCTCACTTCCTTTTTTCCTCCTCTCCTCATTTCTTTCTCTTTCTACTTTTCAATTAATGTATTTCTCTCATTCTGACTGTCATTTCCTCTTTGTCTCTTTCTTTCTCTCCTTTTTTAACTTTTCAGTTTCTCTCTCTCACTCATTCACCTCCTCCTTTCTCTCTCTTCTCAGTCTTTTATTGCCATGAATCTCTTTCTGCTTTCGTCTCTTTCTCACTCAGTCATTTAATGTTCCTCTCTCTCGCTCTCCTCTCCATTTCAAGCTCTCTTTGTGGTTTCAAAGGCAGAAGAGAATGCTCAGTTAACCTCACATTGTCTCACCTGGGTGGACTTGGCTAAAGATGGTGTCTGGATTTATGCTCTGACCTCCTTTATATATGTGATCTGAATCTCAGTACCCCCACTTGTTTCTAGTGTAGTTCATGTAGTGGAGATGCTTTGGCCTCTTTCTCTTTGACAGTCTGTCACGTGTCTGTGACGTCTCCTCTTCGCTTCTGTATATGTCTCACCCCAGGATCCCTTGCCTCTGTGACCTGAATAGGTTTCTACACCTTTTCAATGGTTCCAGAATAAAAGTAAGCCTTCCTCCCTTTCTCCTTGTTGTATATCAGTGCTCACACTTCACATAAAAGAGGTCTAGCTAATCATTCGTGAGAGAGCGCAAACTGACCTAAATGTATGAGTGCATCACACTTACCTGTAGTAAGCACAAATCATGAGGAGAAATGCCATGAGTGCTAGTAGTATCTGCAATTATATTCTGAATGTATAGCTAATGTAGAGATGTAAGTAGAAGTGGAACTAATACAGAAATGTGTAACACTATATGATTTTATTAGATGTGATTATTCCTGAATCCATGTCGTGTAGCTGTTAAAATGTAAGATGGTATGTGGTTAAACGCAGAATGTGGTAGGCCTCAGGGCCAGAGCTAAAAAGGGAAGGTGTTTCTTTTCACGACATAGATTGCATTAATGTTTTGGTCATTGCATTAATGGGCCATGATTTATAGATGTGTTTACTGAATAATAGAATAAGAGTATTAACATGCTTTAATGAATAAAGAAGTTGAATGCTATAATCATTATGAGAAATATTGTAGGCCTGAAATGTTTTAACATTGATTTACACGTACATGTCTGGGCCAAGAAATGTTGCGAACCTTTTTGGAAGTCTATGAGAGTTGGGATCTAGGCTGCAGATGTCTGTCTGCAAGAGAAAAGGGGGAATCCAATTATAAATAAAATGAATAGAGGTCTGTTCAGTAGACGGCCCAGACATGGAGGAGGGTTCCGGAATGTTTAAGGGGTATCAGCGGGCCGGAGAAGAGTCTGAGAAGCAAGGTCAACTCTAACGTACGAGGCCCAACACAAAGCAGCATGGAAAAAGCCAGAAGCTACACCACGTGAGGGGCGTCTCGAGAGGGGCGTCTCAAATGTTGTTGACTGTTTTGTATTAGGGACAGCACCCTTGGGTGGAGTTGAAGCAGATACCTGAGGACCCTTTAGAGAGCGGATGGGTAGGCAGAGAGGGGTCATGACTGGAGAACTATAGGTTTTCACCAAGAGACTTAGAGTGAGTGACTTCCCTTGGGGGTCATTCACTGCTGACACCTTTGTTAGGTTGGGATTTGGTTAAGTAGGGATACCATCTAGAGCAGGGTAGGGACAGCCTAACCTGTGTGTTTTCCTCCAACTTAAATGAAGGAGAGATATGCGTCAATGCTGATAGCTTTATTATTCTTAGAACTTGTGTTAGTAATTTCCGTTGCTCGTCTGAGGGCTTTCAGAGAGCACATGTATGTAGTTGGACCTGTGTATCTCGTGAATCTCATTCTGAGATGCCTGTATTTGCAGCTTATCATATCCTTACAATAAACTTTTGAAAGCTAGAAGTTGTTTGTGATCTTTGGGAGCAGAGTCCTTTATTGGGTGAACTAGCTTGGAAATAGATGCACTTTCTTCCTCAAAGACAGGCAACAAAGGTTCAGTCGACCAGATCGAGGTTTGGATCAATAATGATGAGGTATCGATCAAAATCTCGCCCTACCAGTTGGTAGCTATAGAGGATGGTTGCCTTCTTGAGGACGGTGACCTAGGCCAGGTTAGCTTACCCCAAGGCCCCTAGAGATCGATGATCGGAAGAACCGCCCGCTGAAGAAGATCCGGATGACGTGAGACAGAAAAAGCAGCAGTATCGGTCGAGAGTGAGTATAAAGGGTCATGCGTGTTAGATTGCGGTGTTTTTGTATTGTATCTATGTTGTAATGTCTGGCGGAGTTGAATGTCTGTAGAGTGACTGTGGAACAGGTTGTGAGCGCGCGCAACCGGTGGAAATCTTAAGTTCAAGGAGAGCTTAAGTGGTTCGGGTGTATCGGACACCCAGAGTAATTGTTAACTAGTGTGAAGGGGGTCATGAGGTACCATTGATCACCCGAAAGACCGAGATAGGGGGAACGTAAGAGTGAGTGCGTGAGTAACGGACGCTGGTCGGAGGTTACTGTGTGTGTAAGCAACCTATCAGAGAGTTGACAATTACATATAGACTGTGGACGTACAGTCGAGGGAAGTGACCGCTTGGTCGGAAGTAGTCATTTTTCGGTGTATGAATGGGACGCATGCATGACCGGGAGACGAGTTGAGAAAGGAGGGGTGCTGCTGCGAAGCGGAGAAAAGTGACGTCAGAAAGTGTCGCGACGTGATTGGCCGACCGGAGAAAGACCACGCCGTGATAGGCCAGCTAGCAAAGACGTCAGAAAGGGTCGCGACGTGATTGGCCGACCGGAGAAAGACCGCGCTGCGATAGGCCAAGTTAGCAAAGCCGCGACAGGATTGGTGGATCGTCATCAGGAAGTAAACAGAGTAGCGAGGCTGGATATTGTGCGCATAATTATGAAGTGTTTTAAATGGCTGAGAGCGGTGTTTAAAAAAGAGAAGCGGGGATCGTATGAAGGGGAAGAGGCCCCGCCGGAGGGTACGCCGGCTCGTTACATGGCAGTGAATGTTGGGTTGCATACGATCCTTTGGATATCAGAGTGGAGTAAGATTACGGAAGGAAATGAGGAACTGACGTTCCCGAAGTACGGGACGTTCAGATTAGAGGTGTTACATCGATTAAAATTAGTCATGACCTCAATGAGACCCTTGCCTAGACCGACCCAGTTTGAAGCTCTTGATGCATGGATTAGGGCAGCGCATGAAAAGAATATGAACAGACGACAAGAAAGGGTGAAACGATCGGTAAGGGCAGTGCAGGATGCCAGGTGGGATGCGGATGCTAAAAGATGGAGAGTGCATAACATGGAAGTAAATAAACTGTATCCAGTGTTAGAGGTGCCCGGTAATAAAAGTCCCCTAGAAGAAGATGATGAGAGCGAAACAGAGGATAGCCTGATAAACAGATTATTGACAGACAGGCCACCCCCGTATAATAGAGCAGGGGGAGAGGTCGAGCATAGTGAAGGAGAAAAGGGGGGCAATGCAGGAGAGCATGGACCGCTTCCCAGTTCAGAGTGGGATCCTGAGGCAAAGAAAGAGCTGTCCCAGCCTAGTCAGGTGCAACAGGTAGTCGGGAGGTTTGTGGTACAAAGAGCGCCGGAAACGGAGAGCGCCACATCCTACGCATTACCAGATGCACTACAGGTACCTGTTACCATAGGTCCTATAATATCGATATATGACCAAGAGAGAGCAAGAGGGGAAGAACGGGTACGGAAGGACAGAGAAAGAGCAGGGACGGCAAGGAGGAACGATACGATTAATTCCCCAAGTCAGATGCCGATACCCAGAGAGTGGAGCACCCCGATGCACACAGCAGGGGATCCAGAAGAGGACCCTGGGGGCCCTAGATGGCCAGTGGATCTGAGGGGATCTGGACGAAAATCCTTTCAAGAGCTAAATGAGTACATGAAGAAGTGGGATGAGGCAGTGGAGGCTCACAAGAGCATCATAGCTGCAGAAGCTGAAAGGGAAAGTCAGGACAGCAGAGCTCGGACTCACTGCGGGGCTGGGGAGAGCAGCCCGGAGTGGGACTGTAGAGAGAGAGATAGTAGGGGAGTCACCCATTGGGCCCGGAGTGGAGGTAGAACAGACCTGGAAAACGGGGGCCCCGGGAATGGGAGGGTGGCGCGCCCAATACTCAGTGAAGAGGAGAGGAGAGCGCAAGAGTACAGAAACAGCTTTAAGTGTCCACACTGTGTGCCCGGCACCAGAGAACGGAATGGGAGTTGTGAGAGGTCGCACCATAGTCCCTGTGATGACGGAAATGAGCGCAGCCCAGGGAAAATGGGGAACCAGGAAGGATCGTATCGGATACTGAGCGATACTAGGCAAAGGGAGAGTAGCGACCAGAGGGAAAATAACAGAGAGGCGTACGGTGAAAGGAGAGAAGAAGAAGAGAGTGGGCAGATCAAGAGTGGGGGTAACAGGCCCGTGTTCCATCACCTTCCAAGATCGGATGGCCGAGCATGGGACCTGGAGAGATGGGAGCAAGGGAGACCACTCATTAACTCTCCCGAGCCCAAACGTAGAGCTCGGAGTTGGGATGGTAGGGAGACCAGTGAGCCCCCTTCGAAAGACATATTGCGAGCTGAGATAAAAGCCAAGAGACTTGATGTCGCCAGCTTAAGGTCAGACCTGGATGACATGATAGATGGTACCCTGCCTTTAGAAAGAATGGAAATGTATGAGCAAGATGAAATACTGTATATGGCAAAGGACATTACTCGAAAAGCAAGAGCAATCCATGAGAAGTTAGTCGAACTAGCAGGCAAATATATGGTGGACCTGTCAAGAACCAAAGCATTACAGGGTAACCACAGGCTACATTATACAGATCGAGACCTAGATGAGAGGAGAACGATTGGGCTGAAAACGCACATAAGGGAACTGATTACTGGAATAAGGACATGGAGGGCTCTAGATAAGTGGGAAGAGAGGTGGTCCAAGAAAGGGACCGGCAGGAGAAGCACGCTTGGTATGACACCAGGACTGCAGGGAATAGAAGCATACCCTTTGCGTGAAGTCGCAAATGGGAACTATGTGCATGTCCCTTGGAGTAGGGGAGATTTAGCTGCTTTTACCACCTCCTTCCCCAAATTGCGGGAAAACCCAGTGGAGTGGTACAAGCAAGTCGAGAGATTTGTAAAAATCTCAAAGGTCCTATGGATAGATCTGAACACGCTGTTTGACATTGTAGTACCAGGAGATCTGTGGACAGCATGCAAGGTTAGCGCTGAGTGGCCCACAACGGAGCCAGAGAGAGATGCTAAGACTAATGGGCCGTCCGAGATTGTGATGGCAAAATTCGAGAGAGTGATGACTTGGCTGAAAGAGAAAGTGCCAATGCAAGACATAGATTGGGTCAGAATAGACCGAACCAGACAGGAACCTAAAGAGACAGTTCACGAATATTACGAGAGATTGCTGAAGGCGTTTAAACAGTATAGCGGCTTGGATGTAATGGATCCAAAAGACATAGGGCAATTCGTGTCCAAGTTCGTCCTGGGACTGAGACCGGATATTAGTTTAATGATTCAGCAACACTCGATTTGTTGGCAAAGTAAACCCCTAGACGAAATACTGAGATATGCCAGGTACTGCTGTGATGAGATAGACTCCAAGGCTAAGAAACTAAAAGAAAAGTTGATGGTGGTACAGATGCAGGCAGCAGGGAAGGGGGGACAGCAGCAACAGCAGCAAGGGACAGGTACAGGAGGAAAGAAGCAGTACAGTCAGAACAAGGGCAATGAGGAGAGTTCCACCTTTAGACCCAGAATAGACATAGCTGCCTTGAAGAAAACGACTAGGTGCCACCAGTGTAACGAGGTGGGGCATTGGAAACGCGAGTGTCCCTACAATGTAGAGATAGGAGAACAAGAGATAGAGGAGGAAGAGGTCCAGAGCGCGCCTACAAGAGGGGTGATGCCATACCAGGGAAAGGTGCTCAAAGGGGGGGGGGCTCCTCCCCGAGCCCAGTTCCCGCAACCTCCCCGAGTAGGGACTATGGGTAAGACCTATAGACAGATGCCCCTGTTTGTAGAGGGAGAAGAGTGCTATTATGTGGACCCATTAACCGGACAGAGAGTGGAAAGAGAAGACTGCACCCTCGGGGCAGCCTTGGAGGTGGACCAGAGGGGACCCTATGTTGAAGCAGAAGTAGCAGGGTGCCCCACGACATTTCTGGTGGACACAGGAGCCACTAGATCCACGATCAGATCAGCTGCAGTTCCAGACCTGCCCATGTCTGGAGAGACCATACAAGTGGTAGGGGTCGCAAACAGGAGAATAACCAGCCAATTGACAGAACCGGTACAGGTGAAAATAGGGAAGTACAGCGATGAGCACCAGTTTGTGGTTTGCGATTCAAGTCCTGTGTGTCTGCTAGGGAGAGACCTGTTGTGTAAATTGAATTGTACTATATACTGTACACCTCAGGGAGTGGAGGTATTGACCAATGATGATGACGCAGATTTCAAAGTTGCAAACTCAAGAATATGCGTGGAACTGTACCCTACTTTGACAGTAGATGAGCTCCCCTGGGACTTGAGAGAGACAGTGGCACCAGAAGTATGGGATTTCACTGGGGAAGAGATAGGATTGGTCAAAGGGGTGGACCCAGTGAAAATTGTAGTGAAACCGCATGCTGAGTTCCCGAGAACACCCCAATATAAATTGACTCCAGAAACGATTGCAGGCATAAAACCCGTGATCGAGTCCATGATTAAACAGGGAATACTGAAAGAAATCGTGGGTAGTCCATGCAACTCCCCGATTATGGGTCTGCAGAAACCAAATGGGAAATTTCGGATAGTACAGGACCTTCGAAAGATTAATAACATAGTCGTTTCGTGTTGTCCAGTGGTACCGAATCCATCAGTGATACTGTTTCAGATTCCATTCCAAGCTGAGTGGTTCACTGTGATCGATCTTTGTCAGGCTTTCTTTTCGATCCCTCTGGACGAAGAAAGCCATTTTCTTTTCGCATTTAAGCTGGAAAATCGCGTCCTAACATGGTGTCGTATCCCTCAGGGGTATACAGAGAGCCCATCGATCTTTAACCAGCTTTTGAAGAAAAATCTTGAAAGTCTAGTGCTGCCCCAGAAGTCAGTTCTGGTCCAGTACATAGACGACCTCCTCGTGGCGTCAGAAACAGAAGAAGCTTGCAGGGAGGACTCCATTGCTTTGTTAAATCACCTAGCTGCCAATGGGCACAAGGTGTCCCCGGGAAAATTGCAGTACTGCCTGACAGAAGTGCAGTACTTGGGACACAGAATAGAGAAAGGCAAACGAAAGGTGTCACCAGACAGGATAGAGGCGATCATGAAAATGAATGCGCCTAAGACACAGAGAGAGGTCAGGATGTTCCTAGGGATGGTGGGTTATTGCCGACAGTGGATCGTGAACTTTTCACTGAAAGCAAAGCCCTTGCAAAAACTGACGCACAAGGAGGTGAGCGACCCGGTACCATGGGACAAAGACTGTTTGATGGCATTCTTACAGCTGCGAGAGGACCTGTGTCGTGCTCCGGCATTGGGAATGCCTGATTACAATAAACCATTTTTTCTTTACTGTTGTGAGAGAGAAGGTTGCGCGTTGTCTGTGTTAGTCCAAATCCATGGGAATGCCCGTAGACCAGTTGCTTATTTCTCGGCTACTTTAGACCCAGTAGCCGCAGCGTTGCCCGGATGTCTCAAATCCGTTGCTGCAACAGGTGTCAGCATTGAGAGATGTGAAAATATCGTCATGGGGCACCCGTTAGAGGTGTGCGTGCCCCATTCGGTTGAACTGTTGATGACCAGGACCAAAACACAGCATCTGACCAACAGCAGGCTCACGCGCTATGAGCAAGTTATTCTTGCTGCAGAGAATGTGACCCTCAAGAGATGCTCTGTTTTGAACCCTGCCACCTTGATGCCACTCCCAAATGATATCGAGGATGATGATGAATGTACAGACCATGACTGCCTCGATGTGACTGAACTATGCACCAAACCCAGACCCGACATCGTAGATGAGCCACTGACCGACCCAGACGAAATTTTATTTGTCGATGGCTCATGTGTAAGAGACGAAGTTGGGCAGTTGAGAGCAGCTTATGCTGTTTGTACAATTGCTGGAGTTGTGGAAGCTGGGTGCCTGGAAGGAGTACACTCCGCTCAGGTAGCCGAGATTATTGCCTTGACACGTGCTTGCTTGGCAAGCAATCAAATTCGAGTCACCATATACACCGACAGCCAATATGGTTATGGGGTGGTTCATGATTACGGGCAGTTATGGTCTCAAAGAGGGTTCATGACCTCTTCAGGCTCTCCCATTCGCAATGGAGAGTTTGTGCGCCTGTTGTTAGAGGCGTTGCAATGCCCAGCAGGTATCGCAGTTGTAAAGTGCACCGCACATACCAGAAATGAGGACTTCGTTTCGAAAGGCAATAGATATGCTGATGAAGTTGCGCGGTATTGCGCGGAACAAGGGTACTCTTTCACAGAGGTGGAAGTGGGTGGAATAAATGTAAGAACTGAATTAGCCATGATATTGGAAACTGTCGATACTTGGGATGAACTGTCAAACATGCAAGAAAATGCTCCTGATTCTGAAAAAGAAACATGGGAAAAGGCAGGATGTGTAATGGGTGAGTCCCATTTTTGGGTCTCAGCAGACGGCAGAGCAGTGTTGCCCAATGAGATGGTGAGTCCAATGGCCAGACTCATACATGGTCCCGTACACTTAGGGAGAGATGCTATGCTGAGAGTGTTTAGACAGACTTGGTACAATCCTAAGTTTAGAATAGCAGCAGAAGCAGTGTGCCAGCGTTGTGTGACCTGCCAGCAGCTGAACGTAGGAAAAAGAACACCAGTTGCACTGAGTCACATAGGAAGGTCTGGAGGTCCATTCAATCGAATGCAGATAGATTTCATTGAAATGCCAAGGTGCAACCGCCTCCGCTATGTCCTGGTGGTTGTTTGTGTATTCTCCAGATGGGTTGAGGCATACCCTACACGTAGGTGCGACACCCTCACAGTGGCCAAGTTACTGCTTAGGGAACTCATTCCGCGCTTCGGGGTGCCGGCCTTTTTAGAATCAGATAGGGGAACACATTTTAACAGCGAGCTTGTGAAAATGATTTGTGCAGCTCTGAATATCGATCAGAAGTTGCATTGCAGTTACCGACCAGAAGCCTCAGGAATTGTGGAGCAGATCAATGGCACGATCAAGGCCAGAATAGCCAAAGTTTGTTCCTCAACGACCCTGAGTTGGCCTGACGCCCTGCCATTGGTCCTCATGAGCCTTCGTAGTACCCCAGACAGAAGAACGGGGTTGTCACCACATGAGGTGTTAATGGGGAGAGCAATGAGGCTGCCATCTGTCCCAACTACTGCACTGTTAAATATCACAGATGATATGATCCTGGACTATTGTAAGGGGCTGTCTGACGCCATTCGTTCTGTGTCCCTTCAGGTGCAGGCTGCCGAGGTTCCATCGTGCCAGGGCCCGTGCCATGACCTGTACCCTGGGGACTGGGTCCTGGTGAAAAAACATGTGAGAAGAAGCTGCTTGGATATTCGTTGGCGTGGGCCTTTCCAGATCATCCTGATCACGAACACGGCTGTGAAGGTGGGAGGCCTGCCCAATTGGATCCACGCGTCACATACGCGAAGGGTTCCAGCACCTCGGGAAGAAACAGCTCCTCTCTCGGATAGACGCCCAGCAGAGGACCGAGAAGCCATAGAGGGGGCTAGCCAAGCTGTAGAGGTGCCAGTGGAAGCAGGGAACGAGTCTGACCAAGCTGAGGACGGTCAGTACAACAGCGAAACAGACGACGCTACAGAAGGAGAAAGTAGCTGGGAGTACGAGTCAGACACTGACAGGTCTGACAGAGAGCGAGAACAGACAAGAAGGAGAAGGAGTAGAAGGGCACGTGGAGAAGCTAATTGGCCGCAAGGAAGGAGCTCTAGCCTGAGGTCAACTCCAGAGGTAACCCTTCCTCCGATATCAGAAGACTCAGACCCGGAAGAAGGTGCTCAGGGCGCTGAAGCACCGGACCGAAGAAGGTCAAGAAGAGTGCGTGTGCCTAACAGAAGATACTCCACACCTGAGTGGACATATCTGGCGACAAATGTCTGTGAAACCGGAGACAGGGAGGATCCGAGCGGTGGTGGTGTCCAGTTCTGAGCCCATTGTCACCGTGGAAATACGACTGTTGGTACCCGGAGTCGAACAAGAAGGGTCACTAACATTCATGCTCCCCAGACCTCCCCGCCTCAGCAAGTTAAAACACATGTTTCTCTCAGAATTGCAATTCCCCGACTTTGGTACAACGATAACAGCACATGAAGAGCACAATCTTCGTTTGGAAATACTGAACTATGCTATCGAAGCTGCAGGCACAAACCTGATAGTAGACTGTTAAAGGACTTTGTAAATAAAGCAAGCAGAAAAAGAAGATTACCTAGCGCCCAGGAAGCAGAGAATATTAGGGAACTTCCCTTGAGTTGATGGAGAAGGGTTAGGGTTGTCTTTATTGAACTGTTAAAGGACTTTTGCGAAGAAGGTTGTCAGCTTCCAGTTGTGTGGATTCTAAAGACAAAAGGATTAAAAAGAGACTGTAAAGGAACGAGAAGAAAAGAACTTTTTGCTAAGATAAGAGAGAGCCATATTGTCTGACGAAATGGAAGCCGGCACCCAGAACCGCAGAGCTAAATGTATAATAGGTACACTAATAGTAGGAGTGATAATATTAATAGCTTTAGTGGTAACAATTTCTTATGTAAAGGGACATGAGGAAGAGGCAAAGGTAACTGATGTGAATTCTGTAGAAACGCTTACACCTACTGTTGCTGGTGAGAAAAGGGAAAACACTCAAGAGAAAGCGTTATTAGCTGCAGAAGCCCGCAGGTTACACGTAGATGAGTCCCAAGGAGACTTTAGGTCAAATGCTTATGCTAAACTTTTATATGAATACGTGGATGCCATGGAGGTTAAGGACTGTTACGTCTGCATGCAGTTGCCGGCGTCTGTAGATGAAGGCATTAGATACCATCACCTCCCGCTGACATATGGCATTACATGTAGCTTATTGCTTAGTATATTTTATGAGAGAGATAGTTTCGAATACTATTTCTCCAATTATGATTCAGTGTTGCCAGAAGTCCCAAATTATAAGCAGATGAACAAATGGGATTACTGGAAGAGTGAAGACAGACTGGCCAAGTTCTTCATTCCTTGGATTACCTTAGATACTTCACATGCCCGTAGAAATAACCTGACATGCAAGGTGTCAGAAGTCGAGAAGAAGTTCATAGGGCAGGTGGATGATCGTTACAGGAGACAAAAGATTTTGAAAAAATCAGGACAATGGAAAACAGATTGGACCGAGGAAGAGAAGGCACACAAGAGAAAGGGTAGTAGTGGTCCAATAGCTTTAGATAAGACGCAGAGAGGAAAGCTATGTCTTCACCGAGCCAAAACGTATTATGAAAATGTATACGTGGGAGAAGTTGACTGTGAACATGCTTTCAATATAGAGTACTATACTAAAGATTTCCTGAAGGGAATGCAAGTGATTCCAAATGTGTATTTTGTATGTGGAAGAAATGCCTACGTGAGACTACCTGACAACTGGTATGGATCATGTTACCTAGCAATTGTCTTCCCCAAAATATATCATGCACAAGACTTAGTGATCATTGAGGGCAAGACAGCATCGAGGGGAAGGAGAGATGTAGGAGATGCAGAAATGGTTGGAGATGTCTTTGGAGCTATGTTCCCTCTTTTGGGTCTAATCCTTAATGATGTTAAAATTAGACGACTGGCAACAGTCGTCGACAGGTTGTCTGCCAGCACTGCTCAGTCCTTAATGCTGGTAGAAGGAGAGATGCAATCGATAAGGGCTATGGTTCTTCAGAACCGTCTTGCGTTAGATGTCCTACTAGCAAAAGAGGGCGGAGTCTGTAAGGCTTTGAAGGTCCAGGAATGTTGTACTTACATTCCAGACAATTCAAAGCCCCTTGAGAAAGTTATTAGGAACATAACTGATATTCACAAAGAGATCGAAGACTTGAGTAGAGAAAATGTCTGGGAAAAGGTGGGCCACGGAATGAGTGCAGTTGGAGGGTGGATTTCCACCCTAGGCAAAAGCTTTGTGTGGTATATACTAAAACCTATCATCATAATATTGATCTGTGGGATCATAGTGTGGGGATTGGTGAGGGTATTCAAATGGTACAGAGCAAGAAGGTCAGAAAAGGCCCAAAGAGAGCAGCTGCAGAGATTGGCTGCCATACAAGATAATCAGTACAGGAGTCTGAGGGCTCTGGAAGCGCAGAGACAAGTTATGCTAGCAATAACTACAGTTTAAATGTTAGTGATGACCCCGAGAGGTCATCAAAGGGGGGAACTGAGAGAGCGCAAACTGACCTAAATGTATGAGTGCATCACACTTACCTGTAGTAAGCACAAATCATGAGGAGAAATGCCATGAGTGCTAGTAGTATCTGCAATTATATTCTGAATGTATAGCTAATGTAGAGATGTAAGTAGAAGTGGAACTAATACAGAAATGTGTAACACTATATGATTTTATTAGATGTGATTATTCCTGAATCCATGTCGTGTAGCTGTTAAAATGTAAGATGGTATGTGGTTAAACGCAGAATGTGGTAGGCCTCAGGGCCAGAGCTAAAAAGGGAAGGTGTTTCTTTTCACGACATAGATTGCATTAATGTTTTGGTCATTGCATTAATGGGCCATGATTTATAGATGTGTTTACTGAATAATAGAATAAGAGTATTAACATGCTTTAATGAATAAAGAAGTTGAATGCTATAATCATTATGAGAAATATTGTAGGCCTGAAATGTTTTAACATTGATTTACACGTACATGTCTGGGCCAAGAAATGTTGCGAACCTTTTTGGAAGTCTATGAGAGTTGGGATCTAGGCTGCAGATGTCTGTCTGCAAGAGAAAAGGGGGAATCCAATTATAAATAAAATGAATAGAGGTCTGTTCAGTAGACGGCCCAGACATGGAGGAGGGTTCCGGAATGTTTAAGGGGTATCAGCGGGCCGGAGAAGAGTCTGAGAAGCAAGGTCAACTCTAACGTACGAGGCCCAACACAAAGCAGCATGGAAAAAGCCAGAAGCTACACCACGTGAGGGGCGTCTCGAGAGGGGCGTCTCAAATGTTGTTGACTGTTTTGTATTAGGGACAGCACCCTTGGGTGGAGTTGAAGCAGATACCTGAGGACCCTTTAGAGAGCGGATGGGTAGGCAGAGAGGGGTCATGACTGGAGAACTATAGGTTTTCACCAAGAGACTTAGAGTGAGTGACTTCCCTTGGGGGTCATTCACTGCTGACACCTTTGTTAGGTTGGGATTTGGTTAAGTAGGGATACCATCTAGAGCAGGGTAGGGACAGCCTAACCTGTGCGTTTTCCTCCAACTTAAATGAAGGAGAGATATGCGTCAATGCTGATAGCTTTATTATTCTTAGAACTTGTGTTAGTAATTTCCGTTGCTCGTCTGAGGGCTTTCAGAGAGCACATGTATGTAGTTGGACCTGTGTATCTCGTGAATCTCATTCTGAGATGCCTGTATTTGCAGCTTATCATATCCTTACAATAAACTTTTGAAAGCTAGAAGTTGTTTGTGATCTTTGGGAGCAGAGTCCTTTATTGGGTGAACTAGCTTGGAAATAGATGCACTTTCTTCCTCAAAGACAGGCAACAAAGGTTCAGTCGACCAGATCGAGGTTTGGATCAATAATGATGAGGTATCGATCAAAATCTCGCCCTACCATTCGTTTGCAGGATATAGGTCCCTAAACAAATATAAAAGTTAAACACAGCATTTCATCTTTCTTTTAGTGCTGGTAAAAAAGCGCTTTCACAATGACAATGCTGCTCTTAGAACATTAATGAGAATACATAAAAAGCTCCCCCCTGCCGGCCCATCCTTGGTCCAAGCATCTACCACCCCCCCCCCTTATCCCCCCACCCCAACCCCCCGTGTGTGGAAATAAACTTTGAAAATGCAGAGCCAAGTCTGCACAAACGGACACTTTCAAACATATCAATTGATTTTCTTTTTTGTATATATGCCATGTCCATCCCACTCAGTAGGGTCAATGTACAACACAAGTACATTGTAGGATGCATCTTTTTAATTTCCTCACAATGCGCTTTGCATTTCAAATTTGGTCTATAATATGCACATTATTGAATAAAACACATTTCTATATTAGCATTTTACCACCTCCCCCCCCCAAAAATAAACATTTCTAAAAACATTGATAGACATATCTCCACTCTCAGGCAAGCAATGCAGTGTAAACGGATGACTCTCAGCTGCTCTAAATCTTCCTAATCTGTTTTAATTATATGGTCCCATATTACCATCTCGGGGTTCAGGCGACATATATAAGCTGCTCGGCCTTCAGCCCGTGGTTTGTAAAAGGGACCAGAAGCCAATATAGGCTCCTATAGTTAGCTACCTCTCTCTCTCTCTCTCTCTCTCTCTCTCTCCTCTCTCTCTCTCCCTCCATCGCTCTCTCTTTTTACTCTCTCCCTCTTTCTCTCTCTCCCCTCTCTCCCCCTCTCTCTCTCACTCTCTCCTCTCTCTCCCTCTCCCTCTCCCTCCCTTCTCTCTCTCCTCTCTCTGTCTTTTCTCTCTCCCTCTCTCTCTCTCTCCCTCTCTCTCTTCTCTCTCTCTCTCTCTCTCTCTCTCTCTCTCTGTGTCTTTACTCTCTCTCTCTCCCTCTTTATCCCTCTCTCTCCCTCCCCTCTTTCTCTCTCTCCCCCCCTCTCTCTCTCTCTGTCTTTACTCTCTCTCCCTCTCTCTCTCCCCTCTCTCTTTCTCTCTCCCTCCCCCCTTTCTCTCACCTCTTTCTCTCTCCCTCTCTCTCTCTCTGTCTTTACTCTCCCTCTCTCTCTCTCTCCCTCTTTATCTCTCTCTGTCCCTCCCCTCTTTCTCTCTCTCCCTCTCTCTCTCTCTCTCTCTGTCTTTACTCTCTCTCTCTCTCTCCCCCCCCCCTCTCTCTCTCTCTCTCTCTCTTTCTCTTTCCAGTTACATTTCAAGGCGGATGCGCTGCGAAAGCAGCTGAAAGTTTCCCAGTGCATTCTAACACCTGCTCTGTTAAAACAGCTTCATAAATTACTCATTACATCTAATTGGTGCTGTATTCAATAGACACCTCATTTACATAAGGGGGGTCTGCAGATGGCTGCCTCCAACTCTTCAAATAGTCCCCCGGGGGCACTTGTTCCTACACACATTTGAATCGAGTTGTGCGCGTCGTCCTTTGACCTTATTATTTCATTGCTGGGGTTTGATGGATGAGGGCAGATGTTTGCAGCATGTGCAGGTTGCCTGTTGATGTCGAACACTTGCTTTTCTTGTGCAGGAAACAGAGAAAAGGCTGTAACCGGGCCCAGGAACAGCAGGGTAC